>NC_056580.1:11086588-11402088 GCF_018340385.1 Cyprinus carpio | reverse complement strand
TGAACCCTTCAATACAGTTGGTAAATATTTTTTTATATTTGGGGGGACTAGACATAGTCTCAGAAAAATGGTTGCAGGAATCAAATTTTTTCATGGTATCTCCTTCAGATTTGAAACAGAAACTCATGAGACATTTGACTTCCAACCCATTACTTTTCTAGATTGCTCCAGGACTGATTTCATGTATTTTTATATCAAAAAAAAATAAAAATAAAAAATCAGTGTGGTAAAAAATTTCAAGGCACTTCAGTGTCTATAACTTTTAATATTTTTGACCATTATCAACTCTGGTTGATAAAAAAAAGTACAGCCCAAAGGGTCTTCTTTCCAAAGACACCAAAATTATGTGTGTAACACACTGAAGTAAGGAACTGTTACAATTTTAAGTTAGGTAGGGCACTTTCAGCTGTGAGTCCCATAATGGGGGGTGCTGGCTAACCGGTTAAAAATAGCGTACAGTATGTGACCATTTGATGCTGCAATTGACCAATCAGAATCAAGTATTCCAGAGAGCCGTGTAATAAATTAAATAAACAGCAGCTGCGTATAAGCATAGAAGTTTTACAGTATTATTTGTTATCATGAACATACTTTGAGTTGGAGTAATGGAATTTTGAGTAGCCTTTGTTGATAAGACAACCACTGGACTCACTTAAGGCAGTTTCCTTAACAGGGCTGCCATTACCTCTACACTCCTCTTTACGTGACTGCCAGTGAGATAATGATACAATCCTTGGCTATATTTCAGGGGCCACCCCAAGCTTTTCCTATTTGAAGACCTTTCACCTCCCCGCCATCACAAATCAAACGAGCCGGAAAGCTTGAAAGAACCAAATTGAGTTGTTCTGGACCATCTGCTGGACATGAAACACTAATCACATTTTGATATATTGAGTGGTTTCTGTACACTTCAATAAAACAATGTTCTTAAGGTCAGAAGGGTCCCAGGGGGGGAAAATATGAACCTTGACCCTTCTTCTGAAGTTCGCAGAGTGAGTCTGTTTCTCAGTCTACAGAAAGCTCTGTCTGCTCTTCGGGGCAATACATTTACACATGGTGCAAAGTGAGTTTCCACATACTTGATGTGAAAACGGGTTCAGCCTGTCAATGAAAGCTTTTATTATGCATTGAAACCTCAAAAGATCATGCAAGGTTACAGCACCAGAGCAGAATCTGAGCATGCCTGAAATGAACTGATGTGCCTTTCAAATCTCCCACATCCACTTCAGTACATCAAAAGTAGTCAGAAGAAGCAACTGCATCTGAACATAAAATAAAAATGAAGTTTTTACAGTAAGGTCTGTCTGCTTGCACATAAAATGATCATTAGTTTTAGTCACTGCTACACAAAGGCTGCAGTGATCTTTTATCCCCTTTTCCCTGATCCAGTGTTCTATATGTTTACCAGTTTAAAGGCAGTTCTGGGATGGAAAAGTCAGCTCCACATCGCCCCCTAAAACATTCATGTTTGACACCAACCAAGCACCAGCTCTAGCACAACAACCATCACCACTTTTGTGGAAAAGGTATCCTGACTACGTCAGACTTTGTACTTCTGCTCAATTTCAGTTCGCTTCTGTACTCAGTCTGAGATAGCAAACCAGCTTCCAGTTTTCTCCGGCTCCGCACCAGCCGTCCAATCAACAAACACTGGGCGGACTGAGAGCCGTGACGTAGACGCTAAGTGCTGAATTTAAGATTGTAGTTAGGTTAGGGAAATCGAAAACGACAGTGGACATGGAGACACAGGATGCTATTCGCTCTGTTGTGGAGAATATTCCCGCCATTTGCCAACTGATGCCCAAACAAGAAAAGTGTTTGTTTCACATTTTGAATGGAGGTGATGTTGTGGCCCTACTCCCGACAGGTTTTGGGAAAAGTTTAATTTATCAACTGTTACCGATTGTCAGCGAGAAACTGGAGTGTCTGTACGGCAAGGCAATAATTATTATTAATTATTAATAATAATTGTTTCCCTCTTGGTTGCTCTCATGGAGGATCAGGTTAAGGAGGCAGCAAAACTCGGTCTGTGTGCTGCACAGCTTGGCGTGCACGATGATTGAGAAATCATGGAGAGGAATTTCAGCCTTATTTTTGGTAGCTCCGAATCCTGGATTTTCAATCCAAAATGGCGAGCTATGTTGGCATCAACCCTATACCAAGACAACCTCGTGGCCATTGTCGTTGACGAGGCACACATCGAATACAAATAGTGAGTTTGCATACATGGGTTTGGTTATTAACTTCAACAAGTTAATTTATTTCAGTTCGAGGCGGCCGAGCCGGCGCATAACACACGTCATAACCAGCACCCCCCCCCTCCCCACGAGAAAGTAAACGCTTGTCAATTATGCCCTTCCAGACTCTGTCTACGGAGCAAGCCGAAGTAGCAGAGTTTGGTATTACCAGGCTATGGAAAAGGTGTATTAGATTAGAAATATCCAGCTCTGTTTTCCCTTTCACTCTGTTTTTTCTTTGGTGAAACTTAATAGAACCGCCAAACCAACATATCCAAAAACACACATCACCATATCTTCAACTTGATGACTGGAGAGTACCAGAGTTTTTTAATTTTTTGTTTATTTATTTTTATTTTTGGTGTAGGCAGGATGTACACTTGTTTTCTGTCTTGCACCAGAACGTCCTTTCTAGACATTCTGGAACATTATTTTTGACTGATTGTGTGGCATGATTTGTCATTCTGAAGTAGGATTCCATCTGTCAGTGGTTTGTTCATTGCTTGGTTTATACATTTGTTTATAATGTTCATTAATTCATTAATTCATTTAGCTTTTCGCCAGCACTGCAGACAAAAGGTCAGCCTCTCAAAGAATATGGTAAATATTGTATTGTACAAATATTGTACCATCAGAGATTCATCTGCTGTTATTTTAGTATTTTTTTAAGTGTTTTATTCATTTTTTGAATTAGCTTTTATTTTTATATTTTCAATTTCAATTTTTAGCTTTAGCAAATTTATTTATGTGTTTTGTCTTTTTTATAAATAAAAACAATTATATTTTGCTTTGTTTTTATTTAATTTCAGTTTTAGTGTTGGCAGGTTTGGTTCAGTTAAAAATAACTGTGATTTATCTGTTAACGTGGTTTATTTGACTAAGTGTAAACACTGCTCACTGTTCAAACAGATGAACCTTGGTGGGCACCAAACAAGCGGACTGAGATCCCCTGACTTCCAAACAAACTCTGGTGCGGTTTGATATACAGTATGTACGCAACATTGACAAAAGCCTTTTTTAACAATCCAAAAATAGGACGTGATGTGACAAGATGTGACCCTAAAAGAACAAAATGCTCAAGCATATCCAGTTCTTCTCATAGGAGCTATTTTAGCCTTTATGGTTCGGTACAGCTGTATACTTGCAGCAGATCACTGTGTGTGCACAGAGGAAATCCTGCCACTGCTTTGACATATTTTGGGTTATAAGCAGGTAAAAATATCATATGCACACACATACAACGAGCTCATTTAGCCCAGCACACAGCATTGTTTTAGATGTTTGATAAATTCACTGTCCAATCAGGTTATGACCATATCGTTAGCTTCAGTGTAAAAAATGACAGTGAATGCTAAGCAAGCTTGGACTAAATGTATCATTTTCTTTTTTTGGTCTGGAACAAAAGAACCAAGAGAACTGGACTAAGAATGTAAACACACCCCCTTTTATTTTAGTAATTTTACTACTTTTTTATTATTTCAGTTAGTTGCCAAAACAGTGTTTCTAATTTTCATTCAGGTTGTGTAAGTATAAGTTTTTAATCTAAAATGTATATTTTGTTTTATTTCAGCTTGATTTTAATACATAAAATCAATTTTAAATTTTTGTTTGGTTTTAGTTATAACAACTGTCATGGTTATGATCTCACTTGATTTAGTTTTCTGTGTTTCCGTTATCCTGCCTTGTTTGTTTCCATGGTTTTTGATTGATTAGCCCCACACCTGTTTCTGTTTCTCCCTGATTACGTTCCCAGTATTTAAAGCCTGTGTTCTCCATTGTTGCTTTGTCTGCTATTATTAATGTTTATTTGTTTTGATTTATATTTGGTTATGCCTTCTGTCTCTTTCGTGTATGACGGTATTAAAAGAGCTCTTTTCAGAGGGTCCGTTAGAATTTTTTGAAGCATCGAAAATATTTTGTTCCAAAAATATCAAAAAACTACGACTTTATTGCATTGCGCTCCCGGGTCTGTGTTGTGTTCAGACCGGATATTATAGTAGTAGACCTACAAAGTGAGTGTGTTCACACTTAAGCGGCATTTTTTCTTAACTTTTTTTTGTTTCGTCGGAGTTTCATTTCTCTCCTGACTGAATGGTGAATCCCAGCGAAGAAATATACTCTGGAGCAACAGGATCACCAGTAGTGAGGGAAGTTCTGTTCTTTTCCGCGAACCGGCTTTGGAGGACCATACCAGACGGACTTTTTTGATCTGCCGTTTGCCTTACGCACACTTCATCAATGACAGTTCGGTTCAGACGCTCTGTCAGTCTGCTTCACGTGCGCAGTACCGGACGGCGACAGAAAACGGTTCTTGACCAGCGAGTCAATGTTTCGTTCATTATCTGGCTGGGTCCCAAAGAGAACTCAGATCTCGTTAACAGCTTTTTTGTGGATTAGTGGGTGCTGGAGTTCGAATAACGGATTCACCGAACCGGATATCACCATCTGCCGCTTCTAACAGACCCTGAGTCAATGAGTAGTTTTTGATATTTTGGACCAAAATGTATTTTCTCCAGACCCCTGATGTCACTGGACTACGTGTTTTTATTACCTTTTCTGGACGTGGACAGTAGACCATGGAGGGACCAGCAGACTAAATCTCATATCTTATGCGAAGATGAACGGAGGTCTCACGGGAGGAACACATGAGGGTGATGCCTGGGCCCACTGCAGATGTTTGAGATGCCTATTTTTTTTTTGTTTTTTTTTTTTTGATTTATGTTCTATCCCTGGCTTCGTTGTCGCTTGTGTTCACTGAACCGTATCTTCGACACAAAGTGAGTAAGGCGGCCTGTTTCGTCTTTCCTCAAGTAATCCCAGCAGATATACTCTGCACCAAGGTGACCATACCAGGGACTTTTTTGAGCTGGCAACTTCGTCCAGCTTCCAGAGAGCCTTTTGGTCCCAAAGAGGATCGAGGGCTTGGACGGGAAGCCCCCCCCTCCAGCCCCACTGCCGTACCAGAGACCAGCCAGGTGTCATCATGCTGAGGGTGAGCCCACTGCAGCCTGACTGGTCGCAACTGGCTGATATCGACACGGAGCCTGATGAGCACTGAAAGTGGACTACTTTTTCCAGAGAAATGGGATCTAATAGAACTGGTCACTGGACTATTGATGGGAGGCATTTTTAAAATATCCCAGACTATATGATGAACTAATGGACTATTTTAAAATGGATCTAATAGATTGGTTCCTGTCCTCCAGTATTCCTTCCCAGCCTCCCTCTCCCTCCTTCTCTTAAACGAGCTAGTTCCTTAGCCCCGTCTCTGCTGGTACCTGTCAGCCCCTCAGCTCACCCTCAGTAAGTGCCATCTGGGCACTCTGATCCGCCTCGGAACTTCCAGTGTCCAGCTCCGCCTTGGCGTGAGGATCCCCTGTCTTCGCCCCCAGCCTTTGAGACCCAGACTCCACCTCGGTCCTTCGGCTCCACCTTGGCTCCTGGCTCCCTCATCTCCACCGTGGCCCATCATCCCCCCAGCTCCACCAGGCTCCCTCGTTCCTCCGGCTCCAGTTTGGTCAGTTGTCGACCATCCGATACCTCGGGACTCCACTCCTCTGGCTTCGCCTTGTCACTCTGTCCCTCTGGTTCTGTCAGGCTCCTCTTTCCCTCTGGCTCTGCCTCCATCCTCAGTCGCCCTGCAACGGTCTTCTGGAGCCCCATCTCCACCTCAGTCACCTGAGCCTTCAGCTCCGCCTTGGCCCGCCAGATCCTCTGTTTCACCCTGGCTGTCTGTCTGCTCACCTCCATCTTGGCCTCCTCTTTCATCTTAGTCTCCGTCAGTCGGCACCCTGGAGTTGTCAGCCATATCCATCATGGCTCCTCCCGCAGCGACTCCACCGTGGGCCACTATCCTGGCTGGCCTCTGGGTTTCCATCTGCTCCCCTACTCCGGGCTCCTCCCTCCATCCACTCCACCTTGGCCATATGGACTATGCTCCTTGTCCATTTTCTGCCCCACACCCGCCTCTTGAACCCCCCACCCTCCCGCCTCTGGACTATTTCTGTAGGTGCGAGGACGCACCATTCTGGGAGGGGGCGAACTGCCCCTGTTATGATCGGTCTTGGTTTAGTTTGTGTTTCCGTTATCCTGCCTTGTTCGTTTCCATGGGTTTTTTTTTTTATTAGCCCCACACCGGTTTCTGTTTCTACCTGATTACGTTCCAGTATTTAAAGCCTGTGTTCTCCATTGTTCCTTTGTCTGCTATTAAAGTTTATTCATTTGATTTGACTGGTTGTGCCGGTCTCATTCTGTGGATTATTAAATGAACTCTTATGGAACTATATTCCTTTGTGTACTTGTTCACACCAGACTGTAACAACACTGTTTCTCTATATTTGGCATGATTTACGTCAGTGGTTCCCAATCCTGGTCCTGGAGAACCCCAAACACTGCACATTTTAGATGTCTCCCTATTCAAACACACCTAATTCAACTCATCAGCTAATTAGTTAAGACTCCAAGACCGCAAATGTGTGTGTCAGATAAGAGAGACAACTAAAGCGTTCAGTGTTGGGGGTTCTCCAGGACCAGGACTGGGAACCACTGATATACATGATGTTCATATGATGTCCATTTTGCATTTTCTCTGTAAATGGGAGGAAGAGTCTAACAGCCTCTCTTCTTTAGCATCACTGAAGACAGATCAAGAGGTATTCCTGACACCTCCTGAATGAACATCCCTCACAGGAAAATTATATTCTCTCCCTCGCACTGTTCAGAATTTACTGCACCTGGTTCGGATCCTGGTCCAGAAAAGCAATGCTCATGCAACTTTTACTATGAAACCATTAACAAGTATTTATAAATAAATGGCATGTAAAGTACAATAGAATGTGGCTATATTCACTGCATATTTTGTGATAATATTAATTGGTACTGTTATTGGTCAGTGGTAAACCCTACAATTAAATCCTACTAATTGTATGTTTTCCAAAGTCATAAATTAATAATTGCAAATCTTTCTGTGAAGTGAACACTTCTCACTGCCACATCAGACAAATGTACATGTTTTGTTGCAAAAGCAGTATAACTCAGTTTAGGAGCTTTCCTATGCCATATGACAGATGTGTCCTCAGAGCATGTTGCTGTCTCATATCACTGGAACAGGTTAGAATTCATTCCTCACCCTGTCCTCCCTCCCCCTGCAGTGCATCCATTTTGCTTCCAACATGTGACTGAAAACAGTCTCCTCTGGGAAAGACATTTTAAAGACAACAAATTCTGAAATTTAGCTCAAACATGAGATTTAACTTGGAAAACCTTGTTGGGTTATGAACTGTATGCAGTGAGTTAAATGTACTTTGAACACCCAGCTTTGAACGCCCCATGTTTGACTGACTGGAACATTAGGAGGCTGATAGGTGCATAAATAATGTTTGAATGGCTTTGGAGAACACTGCTGCTCAGAGGGGAAAGGGAATCCCAGAGGTTCCAGCAAGCTCTAGAGGCTCACCATCAAGAGACTGTTGTGTGAAGTGTTGCACAGACAAGTACACATATAAAAAAAAAAAAAAAAAAAAAAAAACACTACAGCCATATTGTGTCAGAAGTTTAGAGGCAGGGGTCATTCTAGTGCCAGTTCTATGAATGTTAGAATATGATAAACTTTAAAAAAAAAAAAATATATATATATATATATATATATATATATATATATTATCAGTGAGCAGTCATTTTTAAAAAGTAAAACTGGAGCTAAAAATAAAAAGGACCCACCAACACTTCTGAGAAAATTTGACCTGGCATGGAAACTGAAAAACAGAAGACTGCAGAGAAATGTAGCATAAAAACAGCTTTATACTGCTTTACAACAATCCTGGATTGCATAGACATTGGTGTTAAGAGGAAATGACACATTTAATTAATGCACATGCACATGCTTAACATGCATTATATGCATTTGGCCTGTAGGGCCATGACACACTAGAAGGAAATGTTTTATTGTTCCATATATTTATTGTCTTTATTGTCCCAATAAAGTCTCTTATAATTAACTGACGAATCTGAGCAATTTCATTACAATCAGCAATACACATTTGCATGAGTAACGGATATTAAAGTTCCTTCACAATCACACCCAGGGGTAAATGTGAGGTGAGGTAAGCTTATTTATTCTTAGATACAATTCTTTTACAGTAAGGGTGCCCTTGAACACGTTCATATAGTCTAAATATAGATCTCAATTTACAGAGAATAGTATACTGTGAATAAAAAATGGAAACTTACTATACACAGATATCATGCTTGTCTAGTTCACTCACAGATGATATCAAAGGAAGCATCCATGTAGATAAGCCTTAAAGGGACAGTTCAACCAAAAAAAATCTGTCATCATTTACTCAACCATGTGTCATTCCAAACTTGCATGACTTTCTTACTTGTGTAAATGATGGAAAATTATGACATCATGTTTATTTTTAGGTGAATTGTCCTTTTAAATGTCTATATGATCTTAGCAGGCTCCAGTATCTGAAATTAACTATATTTAATGATTGGTTCCATTATCCAGTCAGATGGAGTTCGAAACTGATTGTGGCAACCAAAAATTATGAAAGAAAAAGAAAAGTCTCATTCGCATAGACTGCGTATTTTAAATTATTTATTTCAAAATCAGCAGTATTGGGATGTGATGTTTGAGTGATGCATAGCATAGATATAAAACTGTAACTTGTTGGTTATGCTTAATAATACTCCCCTAAATGTCAAAGAGAGCTTTTACAAGACCCAAAGTTTGTTTGGGTCTTGAATTTTTAAAGCCTTTCAATTAGTCTTAAAATACTGCTTTTCTCCAAATGATTCATTCCAAGGAGATTTGACCTGTAAAGCTATGTTTATTAAAGAAAACTATGCATTAAGGAGATGCATTCTGTATAATTTTATTTGGCAATAGCAGAAGGCTGTTAATAGCATGAGAGTGCTCACCTATGAAAGAAGCTAAAAAGTGTGAAAGAAGGGTCAAGATCAATATGTTATTTTTGTGTCTTTGGTGTCATCTGAAGCTAGATTGGGAGACAGGCACTAATTTAAATTCGTGCTGGAGCCTGGTGATGCTAACCATTGTACTGCTTTCTTTAATCTTTGACTGATGCTTCTGCGGGATCAATATCCTTTCTTTCTCTATTTCCCTTTTTCTTTTCTTTTTGCTTGAAGATTGATCGTTGTGTTGTGGGCTGTTTATGCTCACTCCTCACAGCTCATTATGGTCGCAATTAGGATATCTTCTGGGACTAAGGTGGGTGGGTGGGTGTTTGGGCCGGCATTAAAATCCACTGACCCCCACTAACGTTCTCATCTAATCCGGGATGTTCAGCGAAGCAGCCTTTGACGGAAACTTATTGTGGTAAAAGGGGTAAGAAAGCGTCTCAAACAAGTAGATTAAGTAAGAGAGCGAGCAAGGGGGGTGCGAGTGTAAACGCATGTGTGTGTGTGTTTGTGTGTGTGTGTGTGTGTGTGTGAGAGAGAGAGAGAGAGAGAGAGAGAGAGAGAGAGAGAGAGAGAGAGAGAGAGAGAGAGAGAGAGAGAGAGAGAGAGCAGGAGACGGAGAGAGAAAGCGAGAGGACGAGAGCGTGAGGGGTGTTTGAGTTGCCGCTGCTTGTGCCGGTGAAAAGGAAATAATCACAGTGTTGCTTCCTCATGAATTATTAAGAAGCCCCCCCAGTCTTTTTTAGCTTGAGCCAAAATGCTGCATTTTCATCTGTTGCTATAAAGCGAAGAGGAGATTTGTTGTGTATTTTTGTTGTTGTTGTTGTTGTTTTGTTTCCCTAGGTGTATCACAGCTGGTAAACAGGACTTTGTAAGCGTGTCGAACAAGTGCTCAGATGAGCAGTCTGAGCACAGCACCAGGAGCATCAGCACTGGAGAGCTAACTGAGAGACAGAAGCAGTTCCCTCCACTGCACGCGACAGCAGCGACCGCTCTCACTCTCGCTCTGCATGCCTTTTTTTCCCTTCTTTTCTTTCTGGAGTTGAGATCTTGTTTCTCAGAGCAACGGGACTTAGAGGATACTGGAGCTCCAAGCTGTTATCCAAGCATCCCAAACGCAGACCTGGCTGCCCACATGCCGATCGAATTTGTTTGCAAAATCAAATTTGCAGAGGAGGATGAGAAGCAAAAAGGCAACCAGGATGGGGACAAGGAGAGCCTGATCGAAGAGAGCTGCAGCCCCCCAGCCAAGGACCTGGCCGGCTTCGCCAGTGCCTGCTCGCTCCATGGGATTAACCACATCTTTGTGTCAGGTCGGCTGGGCGTCAGACAGACCCTCTGGGCTCTCGCATTCCTGGTGTCCCTGGCTCTCTTTCTATACCAGGCGGCAAAGTGTGCCATCTCCTACCTGGAGCATCCTCACGTCACGGCGCTGAATGAGGAGGCCACCCCGGAGATGATGTTCCCTGCCGTGACCATCTGCAACATCAACCGTTTCCGCTTTTCCGCTCTCACTGATGCCGACATCTACCACCTGGCCAACCTGACTGGCTTGCCCCCCAAAAACAAGGATGGCCACAAGCCCACCGATTTGGAGTATCCAGCACCGGACATGCAGGACATCTTCAACCGGACGGGTCACCAGCTGCAAGAGATGCTGAAGAACTGCAACTTCAGTGGGCAGAACTGCTCGGCCGAAGACTTTACAGTGGTAAGCTCGAGAAAAGTTTCTGATTTTGGCTTGCAAACTTTTGCTTCAAAAAGTTAACTTTAGAGAAAAAGTAAATGGCAAAAACTACTATTTATTATTAGAATCAAGAACATGGTGGAGTTGTAAAGAGCAATAAATGTCCAAAATCCTGTATCAGTTGCTGGAATAGTGAGTTTATTTCCACTTTAGAAGCGAATGTTCTGTTTTCAGATGAAACTGAGGTGTTGCAAATAAATTCAATTTATCACTACAAGAGGAACTGTCAGCAGTGAGGTGGATAGATATGCTTTCTTCTCTGGTTTCCCCTGTAGTGACTATTCATTTGGACATAGTGTTGGTAATAGGGCACAGACCTGGCTCGCTACCCTCATTGTGTTCACAGGAGAGGTCCTGTTTCTCTGTACTCATGATTTCTTATAATGTACCGACATCAGCAGGGAGTTCAGCTGTTCTCCTCGAGGGAGAAGAGCAGTTTTATATTTACTTTTCAGTTGTTTGATTCTGCCTTCAGTGTCAGCTGCTGAAAGAGAGCATGGCAACAATGCTGCTTTGTAAAAACTCTCACTCACTTTTTACACCACCTATACCAAGAGTGAAGTTTTCTCAGTGTTGTATTTCAATCCTGTCACTGTTGGAATTAAATTTTTAGAGTCTGAAATCATACATGATTTTTGCATTAGCTAAATTGGTTAAAACTAATAAAACAAATTCCATAAGCCAACCAAGTCCACTCTGGAAGGTCTTATATGTGTCCATCATGCCATATTTATTGATGTTATGTGTACTGATGGATGAATGAATATTGCTTTGGTAATGGCAAGGAACATTTTTCAAGTCTTAATAGGATGTGTTGGACATACATACCTTCCAGAGATGGATATGATAACATGGAGTGATGCTTTCCTTCCAGAGATGGATATGATAACATGGAGTGATGCTTTTATGTGTTGTCGAGTTTTAGTCTTCTGTTCTACTCAAGGTCTCTCTGTAGATACACGTTTGATCTTATTTTCTATTCATGTGCTACTTTCTTTCACCCCTTTTGTACAGTCTCTCTTCCCGTTGGCCATGGCAGGAAAAATGCCATGCTTCTGCAGAAACATACAAGCAAAGCTGAGAAGAGAAAAGCAGTAAAAGTTGTGACAGGCAAATGTGAAGTGTCCTCACAGTTGTTTATGCTTGCTGTTTGCTGAAGGATTCAAAGATGAATTCAAGTGGCACCAGTTATCTGCATCAGACATTAAAAGACAATTTACTCACCCCCATGTCGTTTCAAACCTGTGTGACTTCTGTGGAAACCTGTTGGAGAAATTCTGAAAAATATATTTCAGTGTAACAAAACTGAATTGGGACTGGAGCTCTCAAGCTTCAAAAAGAATGCAAAAGCACCATAAAAGTATGTTTGTGACAAATGAACAGACCAAAATTTAAGTTGTTTTTGAACTAAATTAACCTGCCCTTGGTCTCTTTTACATGTAGATAATGACAGAATGACAGGAGATGTTTTTTTTTTTTTTTTTTACTAATTCAGTGAACTATTCTTTTAAATATTTGTTTCTTAAGATGGGATGGGCTATCCAATGTCAGCACGGGCCTCTCGGGAGCCACAGAAGGACTTCTTTATGAATTAATCTGCTTGGAAAGTTCCCTGCTCCACCGTTCTCTCCCATCAGCCCTGTGATCTGTGTCTGAGAGGCTGTCAGTTAGATTAGTTACAGGCATCTTTCTGTCTCCACGCATGACGGGACACTTCCTCCATCACACAGGCTGTGCAACCTGGGCAGAAAAACAAGGAGCGATTTTTGAGAAGCATCTCTTTAGCCTTTCCAGTGTGACTAGTTTGCAGATGTAAGAGGAAACAGGAGCACTGTGACTATTCCAGAAGCTTTGTATTGACAGCTGACAGACTGATATTTTTAGCATAAAGTGTTGACTTTAGATGAGCTTAGTGTTTAGCATAAAGAGATGACCTTTGCTGGCCTCTGGGTGCGTGCGGATTACTAGCCTGAGGGAAAGAGCACACAGCATGTTCATGTCTAGCCTATTCCAGATGTTGCGTTTATCTAATGACTGCATCAGCAGGGAAAGCGGTATATTTTCGATCAATCACATCCCTGGCATTTAGCCCCACTACTTGGTTTCAGCAATTGCACTCATAATATTAGCTGTTCATTTGTCATTCTCACGCCCAATGTCCTAGAGCTCTTCTCGTTCAGAAACACTACAACAATAATCATTATATCAAAAGAACAGAGGTACTTTCGAATGTCTGCATCATAGATCATCACACTGTTTCATCATCAAACATTTTTCTAAAAATGTCCTAATTGGGTGTGCATATATTCATTTGTTGCTAAGCACAAATGCTTAATTTATAGTCTTTGATTTATGCTGATGTTAATAAAAATAGCATTTCCATTGTGCCTCATAGATGTACATGAATTGTGTAACCACATTCAATTTAATGTAGTGTATCACTTTTTTTAATTTTTGGTTTTTTATTTCACTTCTGGGACATGCACATATTGGTCTTTCATAAAAAATTTTATGAGTAGGTCTTTGATGTTATTTCAAGGTAGGGCTGAAAATTAAAAGATAGCATTTCCATTATGTTGTCTCTCTCATGAAAGTTCAGTTGTACATGGAATTGGTGTAGCCACCTTCAGAGAAGCAAAATAAGGGACACCCATTCACGCATTCAAAATAATGCTCAAAGCATTTTTCTTCAAACTTCCAACAGAACATATAAAATATTGTTATGGATTTAATTATAATTATTATTAGTCTTTTTTTTGACTCTGCAGCTTCCTATGGGATAAAATTATTATTCATATTGCTCAAATACGACATTTAATACTAAACATATTTTAAAAAATGTATAACATTTTGTATATATTTATGATTAACATGATGTAATAAATAGGGTTCATAAAAATCTTGTATTTATCTGTCTAATAATGTCTAATAAACGATGTCTATGCTCTGTCTGTATGGAATTAACAGACTGACAATAGGCCTATCAGATGGTTCACTTTAAATGGGGGTATAAATCATATTTCAAGGCTGTTCTAAACCTGCTTAAAGTTCTTTCTTCTGTTGAACACAAAAGAAGATACTTTGAAGAATGTGGGTAACCAAACAGCTTCTGGTCCTCAGTAACTTCAACAATTACTAACAGAGTCCTTGGGGACCAGAAACTCTTGTCATTGTTTTTTAGGGGTGATAATAATTTTTTTTTGTAGGTGTTAACGATTTAAAGTTTTTTCTTTTATTTTAGCATTGATCATGTCAGAGGTTAAAAGGGGTACTAATCATATTTATATTTTCCATCTCACGCGCAAATGTGCTCTCGTATTTATTAGTTGAAATGTTCAGTTAGCATTTGTTGCAAATCGCGTCCCGTATTGTAACGGGACGCAAGCCTCCACCTACTTGGGGTTGCCAGATGTCAAAGAGTTGAATCCCCAAAAATAAAGCTTTTCACTTAAATAGATATATTTTCTGCACAGATGATCTGACAACTCGGTTGGAGTTTTCAATTGCGATATTGTGAATGTGTAGTGCAGCATCATCTGTGAAAATATGATAATGTGAAAGTGTAGTTCACATGACCATTTGCTCTGTTTGCTGCAACTAAATCTTCAAGCAAACCTTCTCAGTGAAACTATCAAACATAAATCCAAACATGAATCTCGATGATACTGTTTGCAATTATGGTTGCTGAATAAATGTACTTACGCAACCTCTGTGCTACAATGTTGTTGTTGTTTTTTTATATATATAAAAATATATTAATTTCAAATTATTGGAATTAATATAGGAATATTAGGAATATTCACTCTTTTAGCTTTTGTGAAAAGCTTCTTTTACCAGTTTTCATAATGTAGAGAGTGTGCTCGTGTACTAAATATAATAAATCAGGAAACTAGGTGAGGTCAAATAAATCCTGTGTATTGATTAACGTTCTTTTGATTTGTGCTTACATGAAGGTACAGTAATTCTGATTAAATGTAAAAAGAAATTTGTCAAATGACAGCACTTGTGATTATCAGTTTAACCATTATTATGCTGCCGCATTTCAAGGAGTCTAGATCAGTTTTGACCACACTTTTGGAACCAAATGTCCCAGCAAGCACAGTAAATGTACAAAATAATGTCTTAATAAAATGATAAAAATAGAAATATGCAAAAATAAACGTTTCTGTGGAACCTAGGTTTAAGGTTAAGGGATAGAAAATATTATTAGTTTAGTGTAAAAAAAAAAAAAAAAAAAAAAAAAAAAAAACCTTATAATAGAGATTCATTTTGTATATTTGTATGTGTATGTGTGTGATTTGCAGCATTATTTACTTTCTGTTCCCCTCGACATGGGGTATAATTAAAACACTCTGACACACTGTTATTGACTCATGATAATTGCTCACAATAGATATCATATTAACATGTTTAAACATAATTGAATATAAATAAATAGCTGTGCTTCAATTTTCTTTTCCACCTAACTGTCAGCTCCTGGTGGTGAAGGGGATTGTGAGTGGTTTAGTTCAGTCCAGCACATACACTGAGGTCTTTGGTTCTTTTTGCCTGCTCCACACTGTGTGTTTACTCTCCCGCTTGCTCTGTTTGCAGACACATTTTCTGATTTTGTTTTAAGCAAGGACAGATCCCTTGTGCATATATTCCCACGGATAACTGAGTGACACTGACCTAGGTTGACTCAAAGCCCAGGGTGAGGACAGACATTATTATAGGGCCACTATAGCATTTGTCATGTCAGTTTGGAACAGGAGTGTTGAGAGCCACATGCTTTAATAGATTTAAAAGAACTGAATGTGTGAGTGAATGTGTGAGTGAATGGCTCATGCGGTATGGTGTCATGCCTTTAACAAAACAAGCCACTTCAGAATTTTTAAAATGTCAGGTGTCTTGTCTTGTGGATTTTGCAGATTTGCTGCTTCATTATTGCATAAATTTCTTCAAAAGTTATCTTTCTGTCCTGTGGTTAGTGCTGTGACTATGCTCCAGACCAAGGGGTCAATGTTTAGCCAGTTAGCATGTGTTGGTAGATGCCATAACTAGCCTCCACCATCTGGAAGCAAAAATCATCTTTCTTTCTCCATTGACAGTCGTTTAAATGTATTTGTTTATTTAATAAACAAAAAATAAATACAATACTTTTATTGTATAAATGATCCTAAAGTTTTGGGTTGATAAGATTTATTATTATTATTATTATTATTATTATTATTATTATTATTATTATTTGATTAAAAATACTGTAAAAAATGTAACATTTTAACAATTTAAATTTTCTGTTTTTTTTTGTCCAGTCTTCATTGTCACATGATCCTTTAGAAATCATTCTAATATGCTGATTTGCTGCTCAAGAAACATTTCCTATTATTAATGTTGAACACAGTTGTGCTGCTTAACCCTCATGTTGTCATTCTGATTCAGAGAGGATTTTCTTTTTCTGGAAAATTCTAATGTTATCACATAGGACTAAAACCTACTGACTTTGCTCACACAGGGTATAACAGCTTCCTACAAAAAGTTTTTTCTACTTTTTAGAGATTTTCTTCCAACCTTGTTACGCTTGTGGTGTTCCCAGTCAAAAATGACACTGAATCCAAGATTGGGACATAATATAGCATATTGGGAGATTTATGAGCAACTTTTAAAAAGCTGATCATCATGACTAGGAACAACAAAATAAAATAAAGGATATTCAGCACAGCACAAGGGTTAATGTGTTTGTGGAAAAGAACAGCATTTATTTAAAATCCAATTCTTTTGTAACATTAAAAATATCTTTACTGTCACTTTTACTCAATTTATTGTGTCCTTGATGAAAAAAATAATAATAATTTACATTAATCCACAAATATTATATTACAGTAGTTATTTTGGAGGGTTTTTTAAAGTGTGAAATTGACTTTTTTCATGTTGCCTTTCATATTACAGTTCAGGACAGTTGCTTATGAAATGTTTCAGAGTTTTGCAGATTTTAAATAGCATACTTCTGTGTTTTTTGTGCCAACCGAGCAAGTGTCATTGCTTCATGCTAACAGATAGCTTTTTCTAGAATTATAGACCTCCTTGCTTCAGGCACATTGAGCCATGGTGCTCATATGAGAAACATGGGTTTGAATCCAGCTTGTGTCATGTCCTGATCCCACTAAAACATCAAAAAATGATCTTGTTCAGGAGTTGTGCAAAAGCGAAGCAGGAGTACAGTGGCTTCTGAAGCAGCCAAAAGTTCTGAGATGGAGCCGTGTTGAGTCAGCTTGAGGTACGATACATGAGAGGGCTTTTGGCAGTAACAGGTGTTTCACATTGTGTTAGCGAGGAGCTGGCACTCTCTGCTCCTGAGGTAGAATGTCTTTCTCTCCGAGAGCTGCCTGAGAGCTCTGTGCTGTGTGAGTGACATCAGGTCCCCCTGCGGGCTCAACGTCTGGCTCTTCTCTGCGTTCCCCTTGCTCCTTCTTCCATCTTCCTGACAGAAACACAGGACTAAGGGGGCGTGAAAGTGACCGCGTTCCCGCGGGTCTGTCCAAACAGCCCGTCAATTAGCCACCCAGTTACACTGTCACAGGTCTCAACAGATTATTGAACTGCAGAACCACCGATACATTAAAATCCTCTGTTCAAAGCCTCAGCCTTCAGCTGCCTGCATAACAGTTTATCTCTCCTTCAGCACGCCTGCTGATGCACGGAGACGCAATTGCATGTGAGAGGCATAGCTGTAAACATGCTTATCCTCAAGCCATTCCTGCTTTTAGGGGACGTGGGGACTGTTGTGAGTGTTTATGTTTGTGCAAAGGAGACAAGGACAGACAGAGAGAACACACATACACACACAACCAATCACAGAGGGGCTATTCGAATCCCTGGCAAATAGATCAGCGCTCTTTACGCTAAACACATCAGCAGCAGCATTCCATAAGACAACCCACACCTGAGACTGATCGGTGTATATTATGAATGCAGAGGCGGTGTTTCACTCGCAGGGATTTTTTTCCCCCTTTACCATTCCTCTCATCATCCTCCGATTTAGCCAGCTGACTACATCCGAAAAGTCTACAGCTCAAGGGATAGCTTTAAACTTGGTAAAAAAAATGCAGGGCCCTAATGTTTGGAGGCTGTAAACTCCCTCCAGAGTCCACAGAGACATTAGTTCCCACTTACATTTGTCTCTTTCTGACAAGCTGTCCGGCGAGCTGTTGTGCATACGTGCTTCATCATATACTGATAGACTTGGAGGAGAAGATTGATAGTAACCCCTAACTTCGGCTGTTTGCCTCACCCTCCCTCCTAAATCAATATATTCTTCTGTCAGTTTACTTCCCAGGCCCTAGCCCGGCATGACTAATTATCTTGTTCCTCTGGTTTTGGCGGGAAGTCTGCTGTGTTTGATAATGAGGAGAAACCCATCCGTATGGATACGTTTGCACTTTTGCATTGAGCTAAATGCATGCTTACCAATAAAATAAGCTAAAGCAGAAAGATGGATATACTCTTTGGCACACTGTTTACATATGCCGCAAGAAATTCTGTTCGAGCTTATTTTTCATTCAGAACTTCCTCTTCCACGTGGCTTAGAGGCAATAAGAAAGTGATAAGCCCTGAATAGGAGCACAGCAGTCGTCTGTCTTTAGTATCTGACTGGATTTTAATCGGGGTGCACAACGATATTATACAGCTAGTTTCTGAGCCACACATCATATATATCGTCACAAATCATAGCTGTTTCTAGGCCCCGTCTAGGAGAGGTTCAGATCCCTGTCTTTCATCTCAGCCTCTCTAAAAATCTAAATGTCAGCATCCTTTACATAATTATGTAATTACGCTATATTTTATCATGTAATTATACTGTTTCAAAACAGTATAAAAAATGCTATTTCATTTATTTTTTATTTATTTATTTATTTATTTATTATTATTATTTTTCAGTTCAGTTGATTGATGAAATACTAAAGGCTAGAGTAATGGTTTTTGAAAATCCAGCTTTGCCATCACAGGAATAAACTACATTTTAAAATATATTCAGATACAAACCAGTTATTTTAAATTGTAATAATATATCACAATATTACTGCTCTACTGTATTTTTGATCAAATAAAGGCAGCCTTCGTGAGCACGAGACTTCCTTTAAAAACATCATAAAAAGTCTTACTGACCCTAAACTTTTAAAATGTAGTGTGTGTAGAAATTATTATTAAAGAAACTAAATAAATGGCGTAAAAGTATTGTTCATTGTTATTTTATAACACCTAATGCATTAACTAACTAATGTTAACTAATTTGTAACACTAAATTGTAAAGTGCTACCAAAACTTTCATTACTTCCTACTTCAAAAACACATTTTACTTCCAAATATGTTGCCGTTACTTATCACAAATATCACAGATAAAGGCCCTACCAATTATGCATCACAAATTATACTTCCAAATACACTGCCATTACTGTATTTTATCAACTGACCAAACTGAGATGTTTTTATTTATTTATTTTATTTGTTAATATTGTTGTATTATTGTACCCTCATGCTCAGGTAGTTTTGTTAATATTGTTGTATTATTGTCAGGTAGGGGCTTGAATCTTGAATCAGCTACAAATTCATGTTAAAAATTCATCAGGCCTTGTGACGGGGTAACGGATGTGCTTTTCTCTGTCTTCGCTGCCACGGTTTAATTACTGTGTGAAAAAAGCAGCATATGCTCAAATATCAAATGAAGTGCACAAGTGAAAATCTTTGTTCTGCTTAATGCTTGGAAATGTCAGTTTGGAGAGGCTAAGGCAACAGTAAAGTGGAAAATTAAAGAACATAAATGTCACTCAGTGTATTCTGGTCTGCGGTCTAGCAGAGCATGAAGGGCTGGCATGTCTGCTTGGTTAGACGATTACCCTGTGCTCTGAATTATGTCGAATGTCACACACTTGGCACTGCCTTTTGCTGATCTTTGGGGTTTGTTTGTACACTTGCATGCACTACAAAGCAAAGTGTACTGTATCGAAAAATTTGAAGATACCCAGAACTCCTTGTGCAGATGGTTACAATACAAATATCAAATTTATCATTAGTGAAAGTGAAAAAAGTAAGTGAAATAACTACTGCTGTTACACTATGGCCTTCTTCATTATAATGAAAGCAAATAAAATTGTCAAACTGCTATAAAACTGTGAGCACACAATCAACTGTTTATCAAAAACTGCCATATACAGGTCCTTCTCAAAAAATTTGCATATTGTGAAAAAGTTCATTATTTTCCATAATGTAATGATAAAAATTAAACTTTCATATATTTTAGATTCATTGCACACCAAACTGAAATATTTCAGGTCTTCTTTTATTGTTTTAATACTGATGATTTTGGCATACAGCTCATGAAAACCCAAAATTCCTATCTCAAAAAATTAGCATATGCTATATGCTAATTTTTTGAGAAGGACCTGTACAACGAATCCAAATCTTGCATTCAAACAAACGGTTAGTATCTTCTTCTTGTGCTTGCACAATGAATCTAAACCTTCCTATTCAAACAAAGAGCGAATATGTTCATCTGTGTTTTAAGCAACACGTTTGCTTTAATCCTTCCCTCAGGAGACAAATGCAGAATGCACCTCTTCACCCTCTCTCTCTCTCAGCACAGATAGGATAGCTGAGGTGTATTGGATATTGGATTCAAGATTGGGGGTGGGATTTTGATTTTTTTTTTTTTGTGTGGCAGTGAAATTAATATACTTTGTGGATTAACACTTTTAGTTAATTTGCATTCATTTCATTCTTCATGGACTTTTATAGGTCCATTGGTCCATGGGGCTTATGAACATTTTTCAGGGCCCTTAGCTTGTAAATGCAAACATGTTTGGTGTGGGTATTGTAAATTTAGCTGCATCCAGCTCACTGAAAATAATCTCCAATAACTCTCAAGTAATTTTATTCAGTATGTTTATTTGTTAGAAATAATAAGCGGCATTGCGTGTGGTAAATGATACTGAAAATGGTCCTGCGTGACTGTAATTATCTGGCAACAAGCGAGTCTTAACGAGGAGCTCAGAATGGGCCACTTTGGACAACTAACTATCTATAAAGGCCCTAGGCGCATGTAAACATGCACAAAATGATTCCTTGCCACGATTAAAGAGACTCAACCATTTGAATACAACAAATTGTACATAGACTACATGTGTACAAACCTCCCTAGGTGTTTCCCTCCCAGTGGACAATGACGTTCACAGAGAGGTACGCAGTGCATCAGTCAGTCATTCATCTCAAGGTTTCACCGATGTTGACAAACCACTCAACCTTCAGATGCATGGAAATGTCATATAATTCATCAAACTCTGCTTGATTCACCACCCCTCATTTTCCCATCCGAGTACATTTCGGTTATGAAGTGTCCTGAAGAACACATTAGACTGTAATGAAGCCACTAGAAAGGACAAAATTGCTTTGCATCATGCTGCACAGTGAAAGTGATGCAGCATCTATTTTTTTCTGCTGTGTTCTTTAAAGGCCCACAGTATGAAAATTGCATGACTCTGCATTGGAAATGACCTTGTGGAGCATAATTGTTTTGTGATTCTAGCAGAATAAATGGATGCTAACTTTTAAATGGTCTTATTTTATGTTTGCAGCTAACGTTCTTGTTTGGAATGAGGCAAGTTATGAATTCAGTTGTTAAAATGACTGGTCATGTAAAGCCCCTTCAGGAGAAATTCGGGTGAGTTTGCGGCAGCCGGCAGGACTTCAGTGTTGATAATCAGGGTGCTGACATACTGAGTAAAATTTTTCTGACACCTTTGGAGCACTAATAACTGAGGCTGTTTACTACAATAAGCTGTAGTAACACACATGCTGTAGGCTGAAGCTGTTTGGAGTCACAGAACCAGCCAAAACACAGTCCTGATGTGAATATGTAAATTGAAATTGTGGGTACCTATCCTGCCCCATTTTCTTCTTTTAGCATTCAACCTACAGGAAGAAAATTTAGCTTTTATTTTTACAGAAATAGCTTTTATTGTAATTCATTTTCACTCCCAGACAGTAGATGTATGTAGCTCATTCTTCTTTTAAAAAAGGTTTCCCACATTCTTCCTCAGCTGCGAGAGAGTACCGTCAGTTCGGCGGCTGTGTGAAGTCTGTTGCTTTTGATGTGAAATTTGCTCTGTGTGATTCAAGGCCATGGTGGACATTTGCAGTATAAGAACTGCTTGCAGCAGCTGGGACCCACTAAACGGCCACCCAGTGTTTTTGACACGTTCATAACCAACAGAGGGAACACATTTCAGTGTTCGATAGTTAGCTAGACTCTGCTGGACTTTTTAGACACAAATTTCTATAATTACAGGGTCCCAAAGTCTGAGATCAATAGTGGAAATGTTTAAATTTCATATGCGTCCTATATACTCCTACTTATATACTCCTACTTTTAATTTTAATGTGACTTTCAAAAGTTTAGGGTCTGAATATATTTTAAAATGTAATCTATTCCTGTGATGGCAAGGCTGAATTGTCAGCAGCCATGATATATTCCTGCTTATGTTCAGTGCTAAAAACTATTTTTAATACTGTATGCAGCTTAATATTTTTGGGGAAACATCATTTATTATTATATTTTGTAGAAAATGTCTTTTACTGTCACTTTTTGGAGTGGAGAGATAATTAATTAATAATTATATTATTATTAATAATAATAATAATATATATATATTAGGGCCGGGACTTTAACGCGTTAATTGAGATTAATTAATTACACAAAAAATAACGCGTTAATTAAGATTAATTAATTACAGAAAAAAATTTCCCGCATTTTTAATAACTTATTTTTGCACCGCGGAATGTTTCTCACTGACTGGATGCATTTCGGCGGACCGATTATACTGAAGCACCAACTAGCGTTCGCATATCACCGGCGCAGCACATCGAGCCTCAAGTATCACCTCAACGCAAAACATATAGCAGCTAGCGTGGACTTTACACTTTATGTTGAACTATGTATTATTTTGTTGGTGCAACAGTTTTTGTTGAACTCTTTATTGTTTTGGCCAAGTTTATTGAGAGTTGGACTTAGTATGTTATGGCCTCTGAAGCAACAGAGAGATGTTTTCTAATAGTCAGGGTTTCCAATGTTCTGAATGTAATTGACAGTATTGTGTATTACTTAAAAAACTCTTTACAGAAGGTTCCAGCACCTATAAGCTTCCTGAATTTTCTGAAATGTATTCTAAATTGTTTCTAAATATGCTATTGGCTACACTTCATGGCAAAAATTGCACTGGTCTGCTAGACTTGGTTGAACAAAAATAAACTATTTTGTTGCTTAAGCTTATGTATTCAGTCATTATTCAATGGTATACAATAAATCCATTTGAAAAAAAATTACTTCTCACTGTTCTCAGGTCAAATATTTATATGCGATTAAAATGCGATTAATTTAGATTAATTAATCACAAAGCCTCTAATTAATTAGATTAATTTTTTTTAATCGAGAGTCCCGGCCCTAATATATATATATATTATATATATATATATATATATATCTATATATATATATATATATATATATATATATTGTATGTTTTTCTACCACATTTTCATAATTGGGTGTGATAGAATGAATGCCTTGAGTTTTTAAATGGTTAATATATATATTATTTTATTTTATTTTATTTTATGTTATTATTTTCAAGTATTTGCTTTGCCAACACTCAAGCTGACATGAACGCCACATTAGTATTTCTTATTTTACATCACAAACTTATGTATAATACTTATGTTTGTTTTTAAAGATATATTCAACCAAAAAATAGTTTTATTATATATATATATATATATATATATATATATATATAATATATATATATATATATATATATAATTGGTAAAAATCTTTCCAAACTCAACTGGATATTAGTAATTTATTTTCCTTCAACTCAGGTTGTGACCTCTTTCAATCACAGTGTTTGCCTTTCACCTGACAGTGCCCCCAAAGATTAATTCTGTTTGTCCTAATGTATGGTAATGAGAAAGTTGTGTGGATTTGATTGTCAATAACTTGAAATACGGCCCTGCTCCCTAAATGCTTGTGCCGTTCAATAACCTATTAAAGTTGAATCACAGATAAGTTGGCGTGCATCAGGAAAGCAATCTGAAATTTGTGCTGACATTGATCCTGCAGGAAAGGACCTGATGGCTCCGATTAACACTTGTGTCCCGGGAGATGCAGGGAGAGAGAGAGACGCTGGGCTGTTAATATTGTGTCATGTCCCCGGCTTTCCCCGGCAGTACAAGCTCCATTTATGAGCTCAATATAAAATGTAAACGCAAACAATTGCGAGACTCGCCACAGAATTGTTTGAGGAATTTGTTCTTGCTTCCCGTAGCAGGAAGCAGAACAAATGGATTGATTTCTGTTTGGTAAGTGTTTCATGCAGAGCACACCTGTTCATTTTAAAATGGGAAATCATTCTAAACAAAAGAAGTCTAGTCCTCGTTAATTCATTTCAAATTAGCTTTGTAACAACACTCCTGAGAGTTCTATGATTTTTGTTTGGTGCCACTTTTGAAGGGAGCTCTGATGCTACTTTCATTTTAGTGGATTTTGCATTTGTGGCCACATAAATTTGCCTGAACAGAAGTTGCCCTCATCCATGTAGCATATTTCCAAAATAGCAAATGGTCAATGAGAACTACAAAACTAAATGATGCTTCTGCTGCATTCAAGTCCTCCTGGGAAGTTTGTACTTAGGAGTTGACAAGTCGTAATTACGACGTCTGGTGCTTTCAAAGACAGTTTAGTCGGTACAAGATGGCGGTGTACCTTCTTTTAATAAATTACAAGAAAATACAACAGGGTTTGTTAACTCTGCTTATAGAAAATGAAGAGCAAAGAATTTGCATCAAGTGTGTTTTGCGTTATTTTTTTTTTATATATATATATAATTTATGAAGCCACTTTAATCTGTATTACATAAAAACTTATTAATTGTTATATTGCAATCCTGTCTATCAATTTCACCTAAAAAAATTACCATCAACAACAGACGTTGCATCCATCTATCCATTGATTCTGTTATGTTTCTCATTGACACGCCCCCAACTCGGAACCTCAGAGCTTAGAGAAAATTCTGAGTTTCCCACTTGTGATTACGACTTTGTGGTGGTGTTCATGTGCGTTTAAATCATAAATATGATGTATCCGACATGACTTGAACGCACCATTCATTCCTCGTTTGTATTTTCATCCGTTTTGTTATGCAGCGAATGATAAGGGGATCATTTAGAGTAAATACATATTTTAATGAAGGATAGAACTCTGGCTCATGTTTACAATTGCCCTTGACATTCTCATTGGGATTACAGAACAGCTAATGGAGCACCTCAGGAAGGATCCGTTAAGACCAGGAATAAATGTCACAGCTGTTCAGTCACAAATTACGGTGCAATTTTTCCCCTCTCTTTTCATCCTTCTTGACCTTCATGCCCTGTTCTTGGGAAAATGAAGAACATGTTAACATTTTGTTTATATGCATAAGCCCCTTGAAAGAAGCTCAGAATCCCATTTGCCAAGTAGAGAGTGAATGTGTTGCTGAAGGTGATATTATAGTACAAACGTCATATTCCACAGTGTGAGCCGAACGGTCGGGAGTATGCTGAGAAAGGACCATTGAAACTAAATGCCTATAATTTATTATCTGTAGTTGAAATACATTTCTTAAGTAGCAAGCTACATTACAGCCTGCACTGTTAATCAGTATTTTATTTTTTTTTATTTTTTTGTCTTGTTTAATCAGTAAAAAAGGGTAAATTTACTTTTAAAAATCAAAGTTTATATGATATAAAGACATTTTTGAGAATGTATTAGTGCTGGGTCCAAGTCCTTGTCAAGTCCGAGTCCATATTTTTTAATATACTGAAAAGAAAAAAACACACAAATGTCAGGGCATGCCAAAACTACTCCAGGGCCCCAAAACACCCTAAGACCCCAGAGGGTTAACAAATTGCATCTGAATGGTAGATGTTTAAGGTCTTTTTTATCTTAATTTTGTTGTTACTTATTTTTTTTTTATCTTTTATGTTACACATTACATGGATTCATCCTGACTCTGAGTTTAAAATGTCCATGTCAAGACATGTTCCAGTCCAAGTTCCAAGTCCCGAGTCCAAGCACCCCAACTTTAATATTTCTTGAATTAAGTTTTCTTTCCCAAATTTCTGATTGTTTTTCTTGATTTACGGTAAGCATACATTTTGTTAGAATTATGCTTAAATATTTAAGATTTAATTATTAAAATAATTTCATGATTTAAGAATCTTCTTAGAACCCAAATCTTAGTCTTTTTTCTTTTTTTTCATTTTGAAAATTGTTCTTGTTTTAACCAAAAACTGGAAAATAAGTCAAAATAACAGGTTTTTTTTGTCTTAAAATTTATTATTATTTATTATTATTATTATTATTCCCAGACAGCATGCAGTTTCGGCCCAGATCTGGCCCGCATGGATTTCACGTGGGCTGGATCTGGGCCAACACTATGTTGCTGTCTGGGTTATTACTACTACTACTACTACTAATACAATTAAGGATTTTGAGTGAACTACTCTAATATAATTGATCACAATCAATCAGTGACAGTATCAGACTTGGAACAGATGAAATACAGAGTTCTGGCATGAAACTCTGATGGTGCAGTCTGATAGGTCTAACTCAATCTGACGTAATGACATCATTATCACATGGCACAGCTGATTGGTTCTCTCCTGTATTGGTAGCCAATAAGCTCACTGCTCAGCATTCAAATATATAACTAGAGCTTGTTGTAGCAGTGCAGCTTGCTTCAGAACAGCAATTTCAATAAGTGAATGCTCTTTTAATCCATATCGCTGTGTGTATTGCGTGGTTTGCCTAATTGAATTAAAAAATGAGCAACCATAATCAAGTTTAACTAAGTGTCATGTTAGCAGTTTGCATTGTATGCAGGAGCGAATATTAAGCATATTAGCAGCAGCATTTAGAATCTGTATTTAAACAGCTAGAGCAAAATGCAGTTTAGAGCATATGCAATTGCTCTGAGGACACGCTGATAGTAAAGGACAATGAAATAAGGGGGTTCACCATATAGATCTGCGATTATCCCAGTGTTCATGTTCATTATTTCTAAGGTTGATGTTTTCATTGTGATGAGTGTGCGGTTGATTTCAGCTGCATGCAGCATCAGAAGCCTCCGCTTATCGCAGTCATATCAATAGGCTTGTTCGACTTCATGCGGCGCCGCAAAGATCAGCTGCCCCCTGACAAAGCAATGCATTCTGGCTTGTGAGAAAAACACACATTGACTGTATGACACTTCCATGTAACTTAAGCAGAATATCACTGTGGAGGAATCGCTAAACTCCAGCACAGGTATGTTTTCATATCATCAGCGCTTGTTCCGCCATCAGTGAGTGCACACAGGGTTGCCAGATTCCACTGATTAAGTAAAACACCGGGCAGAAAGTGTATCCTTAATGGGGTCATATGATGCGATTTCAATTTTTCCTTTCTCTTTGGAGTGTTACAAGCTCTTGGTGCATAAAGAAGATCTGTAAAGTTGCAAAGACTAAAGTCTCAAATCCAAAGAGATATTCTTCATAAAAGTTAAGAGTCAACCACTCCTACCTAAAACAGTTCATTCTAACATGGCCGCACATGTCTACATCATGATGTGGGAAGATTTGCATAATGCCACCCAAATGTTCACGCAAAGAAAGAAGGCGTAACTTTAATTCTCGCTGTTGCCGCTGGCGCCATGTTGTGGAGATGCTTTGTGTTTCGTGGTGAAAGTGAAGCTACTTTGTTTGGCCTTGAAAAGAGGACACAACTAGAAATTAGTGGTTAAGTTGTATTTACAACACTGTTTCAGAACAGTCCAACCCAAATATTTAGATGTGTGCAGTGCATTTTGCGGAGGACAAGGACTGTTTCCTGTGAGAGTAGACTACAATGCTGGTGTCTATAAAGTGGGGCAATTCCAACTTTGCAAGGACAGTCTGGCGCTTCTGACACACAGTCTGTTAAGTATGTTTTCATATGTAAAGGATTTGCAACTGATGATTCAAACATGAGTTTTGAGCAGTGTAGAGTAGCACTTGTTTTTTGTCATTTCTCCGATCACAAATGCAGACATGGTTTTATGTTTACGCAGCGCGATACGCAATGCGTAAAAAGACAGTTTAAGTCATTATAATCAGTAATTATGTTCCCACTGGATGCAACAAATGCCTTGTTTGTAATGGGTTTTCTTGGTTTTGTCTCATCACATCAGTTCTGATTGGTTCTCTCCTGTATTGGTAGCCAATGAGCTCACTGCTCAGCATTCAAATATATGACTAGTTCAGAAACCCTCCACCTTCCCCAGCTCCACCTGTATAGATCTGCTACTAGGTGATTCATGCATGCTATGGGGTTATTTCATGTATGTTATATTTGCAGTAGCAATATATTACATGCTCTGCCGCAGCAGCAGCAGCGTAGCAGATCTATTCCGCCAAGACCAAATACATTAACATTGTCATGTACATTACCATGCCAATCCCCCCGAGAGTAGTCATGACAGAAATAACACTAAATGTTGTGCTGCTACTTGTAGTTAGTTCTTCCCAACAGTAACGTAGAGGAATCCTTCAATCTCTGTGTGTTTTTCTAATTGTTCTTTGAACACATCCCATTTAGACTGGCAGTCAGTGCAGATCACATAATCATGTCCTCAATTAATCTGTAATTGAGATGAACCTGAGGCTGATGCCAGGCATTTATTTTCCTCAAGGCCACAGCAAATTTCTTAGACAGAAAATACGGCATATTGCAGGCTGCCTTTACATGAACAAATAATGAATACACATAGAAACGAGTCAGTGAAACTGAGTGGAAAACTTTAGATTATACATGAAAAGGCAGCAACACAGCAGGTGTAATGAAGCTCACGACGATGTCACCTTTCTCTCTTTCACTCTCTCTCTATCTACTTTCTCTCTTTATCTTTTTTATGAATGCAGCTCTTTGAGTGTAGCTTGATCTCTGTAGATAGAACACGTACCTGGATGTTGCATAAATAAAAGCATTTCCAGACCAAACAGTGGAATAGCTTGCTTGGGATTAGCATTTCATTAAAATAGAAGTGTGAGGGTTTACAGACAAAAGGTGTGAACCACGGAGCAAGAGTGGGACCATGTTGGCCTGCCTGCTTGGAATATGTAAGAGCCCGTGAACTCTGGTTTGAAAACTCACAATGAATTGAACATGCAGCGTCTTTACCTTAACACTGAATAGAAACAGCGTCTTGTACATTTAGGGATGTCCACAAGGTTGATGACTCAGAAATTAACTTTACTTCACAAGCTTTTTCTGTGTTTATAAGTTATTTATTAGACATTTTGCGCGTGTTGTTGTTAGTGTCTTTCAATGTTTTTCACTGTTATTTGTGACTCAAAAATTCATGTGAACTGGAAAATATGTAGTTGCTTAGTTTTACAGTGTGATGACGTACCATATTTCAGTGGAATCATTTTGAGTGTCTACCATAGTAACCACCTGAGCACCCTAGCAACTGCATAGCAACACCATAGCAACTACTCCAAGTACCTTAGGAACTGAATAGCAACACCAGAACAACCGTCCTGGGTACCCTAGCAACCACATAGCAACACCCTAGCAACCACCCTGGGTACCCTAGCAACCACATAGCAACACCCTAGAACCATCCTAAATACCCTAGCAACCACATAGAAACACCTTATCAACTGCCCCGTGTTCCCTGGCAACCACTTAGCAACACCCTAGCAATTACCCTTGGTACCCTAGCAACCACATAGCAACATCCTAGCAACCACTCTGAGTACCCTAGCAACCGTTCAGCAACACCCTAGCAACCACCCCAGGTACGCTAACAACCGCATAGAACACCTTAGCGACAGTCCTGTATACTCCTTTGTTTGTTTCCGTTGATTCATTCGCAAGATAAGAACATTACAGAGAGTCCGTCCAAGAGGATAATGAGCTCAAGTCAGGCAAATGCAAAAGTTATGCTGATGTCACTGCTGGACTGTGTCACTTTAGAAAAATGAGTGATTTACACATGATTTCATCACAAATTTCCCTGTATTTGTTTAGATTTAATTCTGCACTGTTGATTATTTTCTCATCCAGATATTTTCGGAGAAGGCACTGCATCTCTTCTCAAAGAAAATGCCCCTGGCAGGTACATTCGACAGAAATAGAAAAAGATAGGGAGAGACTGACTGAGAGAAAGATATGTATTAAATTGTACACACAGAGCCAGTAAAATATACAGGTTGTTTAACAGAGCAAGTTGGAAGCAGGCTGTTAGCAGGATAATTTGGCGAAAGGAAGGAGTCTCCCGCTGTCTGGTAGTTGCCATTTTCTGTGGCATGAACATGCAATTACCCTTGATTTCATTTCGTGCAGATAAGTGTCCCTGCTCACCGGAGCAGCAAACGAAAGGAGTCAAGGGGCTTGTTGAACGCGGGGCATACAATCACAGGAATCAAATAACCTGCCCATCATTAGGGCTCAGAGCCCCATAAAGCAGTCGACACTCAGATGAGTGGATACTGTAGACGCGATGCTTCTTTCACACTATCAACAGCTGGTCAAATTAGTGCTGTTTCGCTAGATGAAGTGAATCTCAGTCCACCCCAGTCTCTAGTGGTTTTTGTGTCATGCTAGCCCCCCAAAGAGGCTGTATTGAGAGGACTCACCATGGAGCATAAAGGGAGAGTGATGGTGGATATGAGATTGGCTCAGCAGTATCAACTCTTTACTTTGACCTTGATAACTTGACAGTCTAGGGTGTGCTGCGAAAGGATACTGTAGGTATAGATGATGCTGCAAACAAGATTTGAAGTAGTTTGATTTAACCAAGCAAGGCATATTTCTCACCTTCCTCGTTAGCAGAAAACCCATAATTTAGTGTGTTTTTATTTATTTAATTTTTTTTCTGTGAGGTTCATAGGCCAAAAGTACCCTCCAGTACGTGTTCTTTCCATTTAGTTGATAACATATACAGCACTGCACCCGGAGTGGTTTTTGGGTTGGTTATAATCGGCCTCCTCAAACCAAGCGGTGAAAGCAAAGCGTGAAGTGTAAGCAGGTTTAAACAAAAGAAAGCACATCCCAACAAATTTAAATGTAGGTGCTCAGCCAAAAATAGAAATAAAAATATAAATATATGGGGGAAAAGTCTGCATAATATATATAAATGAAATAAATCTTTTTTTTTTTATTTTTTTATGTGGATATTTTTTAGCCCACGACTCTTCATCAGACCAACGAAGACCATGGAAGACAACTTTTAAATAATTAATCAAAAGTGAATTATTGTTATAATAATAATAATAATAATTGTAATAATAATTTAAATTATTATGATTATTTTATAGTGTTATATAATATAATATAATATAATATAATATAATATAATATAATATAATATAATATAATATAATATATGAATTAGTCATTTGTGTTGATATCAACTGCACACATCAATTTGAAAAACATTTAAATTCTGCATTTGACTCTATTCATTGTCTTTGTTTTTTTGTTTTTTGCTTTTTGCTGTTTACATGCTTTGCCATGACTGGGATTTGTTTTCAATTCAGTGTCCAGTTTTGCCTAGTATTGTACAGAGAATTACTTTACTTGACAGATTAACATCTCTGTTTGTCCCTCTCTTGAGTCATGCCTGGCTGTTTTCCATGAATCTTTCTCAAAGATGATAATCGTCCTTGCTCGCAAGACAAGATAAAAGAGTGCACTTTGTAACATATTGATGTCATGATTCGAAGGAAGCACATTCCAGAGAGTCCCAAACTTTAGAAGCTTTTTAATCAGTTTGCTCAGAGACTCTGGCTAGCCTCTAACGTTATCGCCTTTATCATCTCTCTGCCGAGAGCATATTTTGGATTCTCTGTATATAGTTAATCATACTGATTACAACAGGTGTGGGAGCCGTCAGGCCCGGTGAGAGGCTGGAAGGGGTGGGAGAGTGTGGACTGGGGTTTCTGCGCTGACAGGGGAGCAGTATTAATTCCTGCCCTCAGAGAAATTAGGCTCTGTGTTCCTTTCCTCACTCCTGGTGCTTTGATCAAGCCCTTGCGTGATTAGAGACTGACCCTGACACGACAGGCCCGAGAACTTGTAAAAGAAGCATGAGTGGAAAAAAGGAAAACTTTCTCTGATGTGCCCAGGGAAGGCGGGAGAGAATAGAATCCGAGTTATTCTGAAGCTGTCGCTCCACCTTGCTTGGTGTCTGGTGGGTAATAAAGATTTCATGTATTCATTTTACTCAGGCAAAAATTGCAATCTATAATGACCTGACATTTCTTTTTTAAAACTAGCCAGAAGCCTCACGATTTGAATGTTAAGCAGTGTCTCAACTGACTCAGAGCTCTACTGGAACCTGCTTTGAATTCTATCAACTCACCTATTAGTGGACTTGCGAGAGGCTACATGAATGTTGTGGCTTCCCGTGAATCCACACTAAAGAGAGTATGCTTGTTGAATTATTATAGATCTGTGCAAGCCAATCTGCCTATTTGTAGCAACTTGGGAAAAAAATACCGAAAGCATTCTTAGATTGTAAAGGAGAGAACAGCGTTTGGTAAAAAAAACAAAAAAAAAAAACAACAACAGATAAATAAAAATTGGATGTGGACTGGGTGCTCTGAGAGCAGAGTGCAGGATCTGTTGATCAAGTCGGGCCTGTAATATATCTACCTGATTGGTGTGTTCCCATCAGAGTTTGAGGTAAATTCCTCATGTCACTCCAGACACTGCGTCTAGGGAAAAGAGATGTGCCCAAACATCAGAGGCTGGCTCTGTCCTAGCCTTGTGTATTAATGGGAAATCTAATACAATTTATCAGCTTTAGCGTGGAGAGTCATGGAGATTATGGAGTATGTGGAGGCCTGATCATTTCACATTCTCTGTAGGTTCTCAAACCATGCCTGGAGTTGCTTAAAATGCTTTAAAGCCTGTCAGAGGCGCTTTAATGTCAAGTTTTGCTTAATCACAGGGTACCTCGGAGGCTTTTACCCTTATGTCTATCCAGAGTTCATATGTGCACTCTACAGGGCTGTATGTGATCTTGTTTTCTATACGACACATTTCCCATGGTGTACTGTGGCTATTTCCAAAGAAAATGACCAAATGCACTGTAGAGCTGTAATCAGTATGATGAAAAGTGAAACTTTGCCATCGTACAGTTGTCTGAACATTTCAGTTCCTTACAAATTAGTACTAAAGATTGATGTGTTTTACACAATGCTTTATACTTTGGCTTGATGGAAATCTTTTTTTGGTCATTATGCATTAACATTCCATGTTCTGGAACACAAGAGGGACTCACAATAGATGACAAGTGTGGGAGATGTGTTGCACACCTGGCAAGCAGATGAAAATCTCTTACTGGAAGGCTCTCAGACACAGCTTGAAATGTTCCATATGGAGTAGCTGGTTTGTTGAACCACAAAGTCCATAAATGCAGAAAGCCAAACCCTTGTAACGTTGAGTTGCTGAAGTTCATGTGCACGCTATTGATGTGCTGTACAATAGGCCTTTTAGCAAATTAACAACCACTTCATATCTTCATTTCCTGACCCAAGCATTTTGTTATTGAATTGCCTGAAATTGATTTTTCACCAAACTTGTTTAAAAGATGAATGGAATTATATGAGCCAGTGCTGCATGTACATGCATCAGAAGGGGAAACCCATCTGTTACCCCCACTAGCCAAGGCACAAGTCCCCAGACAGAGCTCTGGCCAGAACACAAAGATCTCTCTATAAAGGACGAGGCTGCTCTCTCTCTCTAATCCCATCGATTTCAGACCTGGTGGAACCCATCTGTTGCAGAACGCACCCACATAGGTATCACATCAATTATAAAATCTTGTTTTGGCATATGTTAACGTGTACGGCATAAGCAGAAAACAATCAAGTACAGAAGTGCAGATTGCTCTTCCTGCATGCAGTGAATTTCTATCAAACCTGCAATCGTCTGGTTGTAATTTAAACCTGGTTGCACTGATACCATTACCAGGTTGCACTCATAAGTACTGTGACTGTTACTCTCTGATACTGAAGCAGATACCTGTATTTTAATGATATAGTGTAGTAAGCCTGATGATAGCATGTTTGGAAACATTACATACTCACAAAAGTACGCAAATGGGAACTTTTGGCTAACTCACAACAACTTACAAAATCTGGATACATTTCAGGCTTTTATTTTTTGTTGTTGTTGGGAGTTTTTGAACGTTTTCATTTTTTGATAATTTGAAAATTGATAATTCACTGAAATGAATCAGATTTCCCAGCGTGACTCTACCAACATAAGGGCCTGAGCCCATGAGACATTATTGAATGAGATCATTTGAACTGACTAAGTTATCCCAATTAAAGTATGCTTTGAAAGATGCAGGTTTAGTAGTCCTCCTCCTGTTCTCCTGTATCCAGAAATACTGAATATGCCATCCTGATATAGATGGATGTGACTGTTTGTTGTTGTTGTTTTTGGTCAATTTTTTCCTTTACTAAAGTTAAATATGTTGCGAATGCTGTTACATGTTGTTTTAAGACAAAATTGTTATAAAGGAAAAGAAGACAGAGGAAGAGAGCTAAATTTCAGCTCCTAGCAGGGGCTTGGTTTGTATTTCCACATTTGTATTGACTGGGGAGGGCCCACATTAAGGCAAAAACAAAAGCACTTCTTCTCTTGTAAATAATTTCTCTCATCATCAGACTCCCCTGGTTTTTCTCAAGCAGTGCTGTAAAGCATCAATGTTCAGGCCAAACATAGTTTATCCCTAGTGGAAAGTCAATCAAAGTCTCTCTGCAGTGCACCCCGCTTCAGCATCTCTAACTGATCATTTTCCCTCTCGCATCCCCGACTGTTCCACACTGAGGCTTATCAAAGCCACTGCAAATGGAAGACTGTCCAGTCCATCCGCCAGCAGCAGGACAGCAAAAAACAACCCAAACTGATGACATCGTAGGAAGTCTGGAGATGGGAGGCGTGTAAAGTGATGGCGCTCCCTCTCTGCATTTCATGTTTTTTTTTTTTTTTTTTTTTTCTGGAAAATGAATTAGCAATTCAAAGAGCAACCCGGGGGTGGTGAGTGTTTATGTGTGTGCCCGAAGTGATGAAGGCTCACATTTGTATCTTGTCACCATGCTGTCAGTCACTGCACACGGGCAGCAGGCAACTTTAACTACAGCTTCTGATGTATTTACTCAGATGCCACTCTCAACTATGCTGTGTCAAACAATGACGAGAGCCTGTTCACCTGCAGCATTCAGCACATGCAAAAAAAAAACAAAAAAAAAAAAAAAACCCTAAACTAAACCATAAAATTAATTACAAAATACATGTGAAAAAGTTATTATTAAACATTATGCCCCGATAGAAGTTCAAACTGAGTTATCTTCCTTTAATTTCTTACAATATCATTCAGCATCAGCATTCACAATACATTTTAACTTTTGTAATGTGATGTGTTTTTGAGTGCAATCAGAATATTCAATGGGAAGTAATGACCAAATATTAAATTATATTAAATTATATTTATTACTGAAATCTTATTTGAAGTTAATCATGCTTATGTTATTTATTTATTTATTTTTTCTCCACATCTTGCCTAAGAGTACCAGAATATAAACAACAGGCGTTAAATTTTACTATTTAAAAAAAGACAATTACAAAAGCAGAAAGTTTGAACAGAAACTTCAGCCGGTCGCATCAAATTACAGCACTGAATTTCTATGGACAAAAATGCATCTAAAAATAGCGGAGGAAACAGAATGAGCTCCTGCAGGAAAAGAACCCAATCCAGGCTGCCCAAAACATGAGAAATCTTTATTTTAAGCTTCAAGCTGATGCATTAGCGTAATGGCTTGCCCTGTCAGTCGCTTTGACAGATACATGTGTGCGTCCTCAGCGCAAAAAAACTTTCTGTTAATGGTCATATCCTTATCTGTAAATGTCAAAAATTCACACGTGCCTTTCCATTTTTGCATAAAGGCCCATCCTGACAGTCTGCGTTAAGTTGAAATCTTTACTGAAAGAGCACCGGCATTAAACAGACGGAACACAGTAGAGAGGGATTCAGCACAAAAACATTCACTGTGCTGAAATCTCTTGTTGAACATTAAATTTATGTTTAAAAGTCAACATGCAGTGCAAGTAATTTATGAGAGTACTAGAAACTGTAGGGACAGCAGTGTATAATTGTCTGAATATAAATGTCAGACGCAGTGGCGTACCGCACACATCTTAAAGCCTCCCCGCAAAGAACAAGATGGGCCCCCTCCCACCAGCAGTGATGTCATGTACAAAAAGTTATTGTGCACCTGCTGCAAGTATACTACTGAGTCCATCTCTCCCATTTACATAACTGATTTATCAGTCATGAATGTGGAGAATTATCATTGCATTGATGCATTTCATGTAGGCTAATGGCCAACACGTTTCAGTTCAAACCCTGTCCTACATAAGACTATGTAAGTGTTTAAAAAACTATACAAGCAAAATTCATGTCTTTCGGTAAATGAAAAGTGAAAAAAAAAAAAACATTAAACCTAGGAGAAACTATATGTCCAACTTTCTATACATTTACCAACTTTTGCAATTAACTTTATTCTTTTTATTAACTTACAACCACAAACAAGCAAAAACTCTACTGAATCCTTTGCGCTCTTCGAGCATTTTGGTGCGCGAAATCTTTAACTGCAGCTATTGTCAATGTTGCGAGTGCTGGGAATCCTAATACTTAGAGCTAAACTGGGGAGTGTTCTTTCTTGTAACATTGTATACGGGCGTTGGTATCCGACTAAATTATGAATAACAGATGGGAAAACAATGCAGTGATCGCACTGGCGCCTCATGCGCACACACAACATTTTTGCTCCCTTGACATCGCAGCCTGTTCATTATCAAAACAAAACACACACAAAGAAACATATAACACTTACAATGCTCAGTTGAAATAGTCCGTTGTTGCGTTCATCGTGACCAGAGCGTCAATGTGCTGTTATAGCTTTGTGAAGGATGATGATTTATGTAGATAAGCCTCGCACATGCAGGGGAAAAAAATTAATCGTGAGCACGAATTTGTTTTCTCGTTTTACTGTGTGCATTACTTTATTACTAAATCTTGGCCAGAATTTAGTTCAAATCGACGAACGAATTATTATATGTGCGCACAATTTACTTAAAAGGACGGAACAAGTTAGTAAGTTGTGTGCACGATTTAGTAAAACAAGGGAATGAATTATATTGTGCGCACGCTTTACTATGTCAAATGTGGGGCTCCGTACATGAGCCACTTTAAGCGTAAAAATATCCACTTAGATTAAGGTGTGGTTGTTTTATAAGTTTATGACAAGTAACATGTGATAAAATAATAATAATAATAATAATATTAATAATAATAATAATAATAATAATAATAATAATAATAATAATAATAAATAAATAAATAAATAAATAAAAAATGATTTCCCCCGGTTGTTGTTTTAGAACATTAAGCCCGTTCCACTGCACTACCTTTGCGCCCATGTCTCGCATCTTTTGCAGTGTCTTCTTGAAGCACTGCCTTTTAGAATGTCCTGCGACGGGGCACCACAAAAGGCGGTGCCCCCACGCACCGCGGGGACTGCGGGGGTGTCCCGCCACTGTTCAGACGCTTTTATAGGATAAAGAAATGACAGTAAGAGGATACTGACTGTGATCAAAGTGTTCCCGCAGAACATTACTGTTTTTTTTATTCGTCTTAATTATCTTCATTATTTTAATTTTTGATCTAGAGATTTAAACTATATTGCCTAGAGTGATTAACAAATCTATTAAAACAGATATCAGATATTCAGATATCCAATTAGTCAAAAAGTATATAAACAATGCCAGCAAGCATGCAAGCTGTTATCAAAGGCAAAGGAGGCCATTTTTGTTATTATGTGAATAAAACTAGTTGTTTCGGGTTGTTATTTGCCCAATAAATGACAATAACATTTTTAGATTTACATAAATCCTAAAATATTTGTGTTTTCTCTATTATGACAGTTGGTCTAATAAAGTGTTAAGCACTGTGTTTTCATAGCATTCAGGTGGCACATTTGCTGGAACAATGTGGAATAGTGTGTTTTTGTCAATAAAATTAAAATAAAGAATTTTTTTTTTTTGTGTGTTTTTGTCAATAAAATTAAATTAATGAATTTTTATATATATATATATCTGCCAACTAATCAATTATCAAAATAATCGTTAGTTGCAGTCCTAAGATATTGCATCATTGATGTTGATTGTGTTAGAGGTGTGGAATCAGGATGCACATAAAGATGTCAGTGTCCAAAAGAATAGAGGAGTTTGTTCTGATGCCTCTATTTTATGACAGTGTTCTGCACCTGAGAGCAGCAGTATTGGCATTTCATAGCAGTAAAGAGGTCTCACTGCAATGCTGTTTTTATTTGTATCGTTTTTATGGTCCATGGAATCAAAAGCAGAAATGAAGACCTTCAAAAGAAAAACAAAAGGTAGTTTACACAGCAAAACAGCTTTGCTGCTACTGTCATGTATAAAATCACAGAGGTCTCCAAAGACTGGTGACAAAAAACTTATATAGCTTCTCAACAGCAGAAAGATGGCAACAAAGGAATTCTCTGAAACACTGAATGTGCTGCTTTCCAGTAAGATGGTTGTTATTGGTAACTGTACTGTGGTTAGCAGAGAAAAATGTGCTTTTTGACTGCTGGTTTTCACAAAAACCAAGAGTTTCTTATTTACAGTAACTCTTAATGCAACATGACCTAATGTATTCATAAGTATTAACCTACATATTAACATAACATACATGCATTTTCAAATGTTCAGGCAGACAACAAAACCTACAAGATCTGGACAGACAGCATCTACAATTTGGGCATTTTACACACATACTGTACAACATTAGAAACGTTTAAATGTTTATGAATCCTTTTAGAATAGTGAACTAATAAAATTAATAGGATAAATTTATGGTACATATAGTGAATAATGTTAATTAAAATCCCATTTATTTAATGCTGTTATTACATTTCGCTCATTTTAAGAGTTTCAATTCGGTTTTAATATGCACAAATACAGTAACAAGTTAACTGAATTTCATTTGTTTTGAGCAGGGGTCACCAAACTTACGAAAAATAAGTTTATTCTGAGAACGTAACTCAGCAGTCTTTGAGGCCCCTAAGAACCATGGATACATCCCATGTGGGGATCGTGAAGGGGCAAGGAGCGTTCAGCCTTCTGGACCCCTTCAGAAAATGAACAACCAAGTTGTTCTTGCCCACGGACTGCCTGGCTATGGGGGCATGAGAGGCTGTGATAGTCGCAACATAGACTTTAAGGGTAGAGGGAGTACAGCCCCTATCCATTAAGTTTTAGGGGAAGGACAATATCTGTGATATGTCACAAGTGAATGGGTCTTTACCCCAGGCTGTGCACCAGGCGGTGAAAACTGACCATTTAAGGCTATAGAGGTGCCTTGTTGATGCAGCTCTAGCCTGCAGTATGGTATTCATGACGTTCTCTGGGAGGTCTACCAACTCCCGTCGAGAGGCCATACATGAAGAGCCCACAGCTCGGGTCTGGGGTGCCATATCTTTCCGTTTGCTTCAGAGAGGAGGTCCTGTCTCAAGGGGATCGGCCATGGCTCCGCTAGCGACATCTGCGACAGGTCCGAGAGCCATGGTTGGCTCCTCCACAGAGGGGCTACCAGGAGGACCTTGTGGGCATCCTCCCTGATTCATTTGATGACCTGGGGGATCAGAGCGATCGGGGGGAAAAGCATGAAGGAGGAGCCTGGGCCAGCCATGGGCCAGAGCATCCTTGACTTTCTAAAATAGATTGGGCAATGAGAATTGTCTTCGGAGGCGAAGAGGTCGATCTCTGCCCTCCCAAAGACATTCCAAATCCTTTGAACAGTCTGGGGATGGAGCCTCCATTCCTCTGAAGGGAGGTTGCTCCAGGACAACGCTGCCTTTAACGAGAGCAGGTGGTGCTGGGCCCACTCTAGGTTGCTTTTCACTAGAGTGAATAGGGGTTTTGAGTAGAGACAGCCTTGGCGATTTATGAAGGACACCACTGTCATGTTGTCCGACCAGACTAGGACGTGGTTCCCTGACAGGAGTGATAAGAAAACGTAGAGAGCTCGACATACAGCCAGCATTTCCAGGCGGTTGATATGGAGATTCATACGGGCCCTCATACGGGTCAAGTCAATAATTGTCCCCAGGAACGTGATACGCTGGCTGGGGGACAACGAGCTCTTGGAAAAATTTATCCTGAGCCCCAAACACTCTAGGTGGTTGAGGAGGAAGGATCTGTGAGCCACCAGCTCCGCCTCTGACTTGGCCAAAATGAGCCAGTCATCGAGGTTATTCAGTATGTGAACTCCCCTCTGTCTCAGAGGGGAGGGAGCCACATCTATGCACTTTGTAAAAATGTGGGGAGCCAGGGACAACCTGAACGGAAGGACTGTGTATTGATATGCCACTCCCTCAAAAGCGAATCTCAAGAAGCACCTGTGATGGGGGGCTATCTGGATGTGAAAGTAATCTTTCAAATTCAGGGAAAAGAACCAGTCCTCTGGGCGTATTTGTGCGAGGATCTGCTTCAAAGTAATCATTCTGACTGAGCGCTTCTTCAGGGCCTGGTTCAGATGTCTTAAAATGAGGATGGGTCTGAGACCGCCATCCGTTTTGGGGATGAGGAAGTACCGGCTGTAGAAGCCTGACTCGCTCTGTGCTGGGGGGACCACTTCTATGACCGCTTTCATCAGCATAGATTTTACCTCTGAGCGGAGAACATGCACATCCTCGCCTGTCACAGAGGATAGGACCATGGCTCCGAATGAATTGCAGTACGTAACCTCATTCATTGTTTTCAACACCCACTCTGACACTCCGGGGATGGCCTGCCGTGCCTCGGCCCACGTGGCGAGGGGTTGTATTGGTTCGGGCACTGAGTCGCTGCAAGGAACTGTGGTGCTCGTAAATAGAGGAAATTTGCTCTCTTTTTGAGTATGTTTGTGTTTTCGAATGCCTGATAGCCTGTGCGTTGGCCTTAGTAGCGCGCAGGGCCAGGTCCGTAGTGCTGCGCAACTCCTTAAATGTGGCCTGGTCATGCCCCACTTTGTCCATGGTGTGGAGGAGCTTGGCCTGGTACACTTGAAGCACCCCCATGGAGTGCAGTGCCGGAGCAGCCTGGCCAGCTGAGGTGTATGCTCGCCCAGCAAGAGCCGAAGTCCTCTGGCATGGCTTGGACGGGAGGGTCGCCTTAGACTTTCATCCAATAGCGGTAGGTGGGAACAGGTGTATGGCCACGGCTTCGTCCACTGAAGGAATCTTCTCATAACCCTTGTGCCCTGTGCCGTCAACCGCAGTGAGGGTGTGAGAGGCAGATGTTCTGAGGCGAGCAGAGTAAGGGGCACGCCACGACTTCGTGAGCTCCTCGTGGACCTCAGGGAAGAAGGGTGCAGCCCTCTGGGAAGGGGCCTGGCAGCGTCCCGGCAGGAACCACTCATCTAGTTGGTTGCATGAGGGCTCCTCAGGTGCAGACCATTCCAGCCTGAGTTCATCGACAGCCTTAGACAGGACACGGATCAGTTTGGTGTCCACAGAAGTCCTGGCATCGACCGGCTGGTTAGACGGCAAGGGGACGGGGTCCTGAGTCGAGCGCGACCAATCCTCGGCGTCTGAGGCTGCTATTGACATGCTGTCGTCTAGCAGCTCGACTTCTGACCCACCAAATGAGACCAGGTCATTTGCATTGGCAGAAGGTCTAGGTGGGAGAAACGGACAGGCGAGAACTATCTCTGAGGAGAGACTGATGCACACGGGCCTTGATCCGATGTGAGCTCGATCTCATCCGAGCGCTGGGATCCTCTGCCCTGCTGTTTGGCTCCTGGGAGGAGAGAAACGGGAGGGCGCAAGGGGCGGAGTCACTTTCTGAAAAGACAGTTATCTGTGAGTGCAGAGAGGCCAAACTCATATTCACACAATGTGGACAGGTCGTGTCGATGAGCGCGGCTTCAGCGTGGGACTTCCCCAGGCCTCGCAGACACACATTGTGGCCATCATCAGCATGCAGGGGGGCCCTGCACGTGACACAGCTGTGGCCCAACATTTGCAACAACACCGCAAAATTTGCTCTAAGAAATTAGCTCTTTTAGAAACCTCAGCAAAAGCAAGTGGAAGCCCCAAAGCGCGATCGACACTGCAGGATCCAGCGAAGAGATATCAGTCGTCACTGAAGGAGAATGAATCAGTTTGCCTGGGTGAGATGCCCGCTTATATAGCCCGATGCCCCGCCCTTTTTGGCTGGCTCGGGCGGGCTTGCTCACCATAGGCTTGCATAGCTCTGCCGCGCTGCCACTGGTTCGTTTCTATCGAACTCCACAAACCAATGTTCTTGCAGTTTCACTGTGTGATTGAAAAAGTCTTCAGAAATTGGAGAAAAATGACTTTTCTCGTAGCCTCTTAGCCTAAACGGCTTACGACGCAGTACAAGTGTAGTATCGAAAGGGAACTGTAAAGTTATGGAATAAAATGTCGACCGGTGAAGAGGTAATAATTACAGTCAAGCTTTGGTTTGTTTTTGGGTTTTGTTTGAATTTTTATTATATTTTTGTTTTCATTTTGTATTCTTTTTTCAGCTTTTTGTTCAAAATGTTATTTCTTTATTTTGTATGAAAATTACCCACATTAAAGTGTTTTAAAAAAGAATGTATGAAGCTAAAATAAAATGTTTTTGCTTACAAGCAGATACCCTGTTCTTTCTTTGTATGTTTTGTATGTTCAGATATTCATATAACAAAATATATACAAATTAAAACCTAAATAGGGACATAGTAGTATACTTAAAGTATGATGTAAAGTTCACTTAAAGAAAACTTGCAGTATAAAACTACTAAAGTAGTAAACTATACTTTTAAAGTGTATAAAGTATTTAATTAGTAAACTATCAGTATACCTATACGTTCACTTTTAGTATAATTGCAGTACAAACTACAAACATACAGGTAAACTCATTGTGTACTCAAAGTTTGCTACTGTTATACTTAAAGTATACTTAAAAGTATACTTTTATATACTAGAAAGTGGGCCAATTTAGTCACAAGGAGTACTGAAACAGTACACTTACAAGTATACTACTAGAACACTGATATTTGTATACTTGTTACATAAAGTATACTTAAAAATATACTTGAACTTTACTTAAGTATACTTAATAAAATAAACTTGAAGTATACTACTTTTTGGTAAGGGCGGTCCTGGAGGGACGGTGTCCTGCAGAGTTTAGCTCCAACTTGCCTCAACACACCTGCCTGGATGTTTCAAGTGTACCTTGTAAGACCTTGATTAGCTGGTTCAGGTGGGTTTAATAAGGGTTAGAGCTAAACTCTGCAGGACACCAGCTATTCTCTAAAGCATGTGGGGGCCATTTCACTCCTCCTCAGACCCATACATATATTTAAGAAACATTAAATGATTAAATCATTATCATTAAATGCCTAGGCATATTTTTTGGTGACCCCTGGTTTTGAGCATAATAATTGATTTCAGCCATATGAAGAGTGTAAATCACTTCACTTTTATTAGTCCCACTGGATTTCATTTATAAATAAATATGGGCTTTGTGAGTAAATTGGGTCACTGGTGGTGGTGCCCTGGCAAACATTCCCACTATTCACTCCTGACTTATTCTCAAAGGATTCATAAACATTTGTACATCTCTTAAAGTGTTAGATGCTGCAAGTGTATCGATATTGTGCATTTCAGAAGTACAAAAATTATCTGTAAATCTGTAAATTTACGTATAAATCAGATTATTCTGCTCATAGCTTTATTGGGTAGTTTGAAAAGCCAATTGACACTCACTTTGGCTCACTTTGACCTTGCTGTGTGTGTATGTGTGTGTGTAAATATATATGTATGTATGTATATATATATATATATATATATATATATATATATATATATATATATATATATATATATATATATATCTATATATATATATTAGGGCTGTCAAATGAATAATCACGATTAATCACATCCAAAATAAAAGTTTTGTTTACATAATATATGTATGTGTACTGTGTTTATTTATTATGTATATATAAATACACACACATGCATGTTTTACATAATATATGTGTGTGTACTGTGTCTATTAAATATATTTATATATAATATAAAATATAAGAATATAAATATATAAATGTATATACATGTAAATATTTTCTAATATATAATTTATGTGTGTGTATTTATATATACATAATAAATGTGGTACACATACATATATTATGTAAACAAAACTTTTATTTTGGATGTGATTAATCGTGATTAATCATTTGACAGCCCTAATATATATATATATATATATATATATATATATATATATATATATATATATATATATATATATATATAATAAATCTATTATCATATTTGTATCAACCTTGAACAGTTTTGTGATTTCTGGGTCAATGTTCTCGTGCTACTGGTATTATACATGCTTTAGAGAATAACTGTGGAACACAAGATACAGGAGCCTTCACAAGCCCTTAATAAAAGCAAGAATTCTCAAAGCTATTTTTCAAACATCGGCAGTCATAAATGTTGCTCCCCACCTAAAACAGATGAAATATATGAAATCTGTCTCTCAAATGGGTGAGGGAAAAAAAGGAGTGGGGGAAAAGCCTTAGAGCAATCTGAGTGCAAACAATCTTCATGCTACATTTGTTCTGTTCTTGTTTTGTTGTATTTGTTCATGATTTTGCATAAGACCTGGCAGTGGGTGTTTTCTAATGATATATGTAGTGTGAAATAGACTGATAGATTGCCAATGTGAGAATGATACCTCTTTTAGGTGTTGGTGGGTGGTCTGGTTTCATAATCATAATACACGTGAAAGTGGCAGTCATTAGCTGTTGGATGCGTTTTGTCATAATACAGGGAAATATGATTTGACCATTCTGTGGTCAAAGATTACATTTGTTTTCACTGGTGCTAATATTTTGAGTACTCAAATCTTGAATGCATTTGATTAAAGACCTCAGATCCTCAAGGAGCATCTGACCTTTTGAATTTAATAGTATTGACACGGTGAGCAAAGGTTCATGGTTTAACCAATCTACTTTCCTCACTATTGTGTTTAAGCATACAAAGCCATCTAGCCAACAAAAATCTAAAGCTGAAATTAAAGACTATAATTTTTGTTCCTACAGCAATATGTTATTGATACTGTGGGTCCATCTGTTCTTTCTGACCATCTTTAGGCTACACAGGCTATTGTTTTATTAGAACCAACAACAAAATAACTGTGTAATAAATATAGCCTTTTTTTTCTTCTAAAGGTTAATGCAATTTACAGTTAATAGCCATTTAACTATATTTAACATTCATGTAAAGTGAATGATAGGGTAAGATGGTGTAACATATTTAGATGTAAGTTTAGCATGTGCAGGATGATGATGCATCAGCCAGTGTGTTATTAGGAAATAGAGACATTTGCTAATTTAGTTATTATGGCACGAAATGTAGAATATTAAAAGAGAGGTAAGATGATCTAAGAACTTTGATGTGTCCACAAATTGTTCATTAACAAAATTAGACACAAAATCATTTAATACTGTTTCAGCTTACTAAATCTCACAAATCTTGATATTCATAAGAAATGACGAAATTAAAAATAGCATAGCTCTTCATCAAAAGTGCATCAAAACAGATGAGATTTTGTGCCATCTATGGTGAAGGTACACTTGACCTTCAACCCTGACCTTATGGATCATGGGCATGATGAATGCCTGTTTTAATAATGAACTTTGTTACAAAGAAGTTCATTATTAGAATCATTTCTAAACCTCAATGATCAATGAAAGAAATTATGGTTTATGTGGATCAATATTTATTTAAGCTGCAAAGATGCACATTGCATGCTCTCTTACCTTTATATGCATCTTATATACAACATTATTTTGGAAGTTTCCATCAGTTTCTGTCCCTAATTATGCAAATATGTTGTTAATCTAATTTTGGTGCTGGATGGGGGTCATGGAAAGGCTAATCATTGCATAAGTGGTTGAGGTAGTTATCATCGCTCGCTGATCTGGTTTTGGTGAGCTGTTGTCTGGACTGCTGCCCCCTGTAATTATTACCCGTCCTCTCTGTTTGTCGGATAATCTTTTTGTGTTTGCATAGGTCAACAGCATTTATGTTATTCACCTCTTAAGGCATAAAAGAACTGCTAACACAATAAGCTTGAACTGCAGCAGAAATAATAGAGCCAATTTTTCACCAGAAAAAAAAAAAAAAAAAATCAATGACTTCTGTATTGATATTTTTTTTTTAAATCTTGCCTTAACTCTCAGAGGGTGCTTTCACATTTTGAGCTTTTGAATTGACTCAAAGACCATAAGGAAAACTTTGAATCCATTTCTCATAGACGAGATAACAGTTGGGGAAATTACTTCCAAAGCAATGCACTAGCTGTTTTCCTGCTAGGCTTTTATATTACAATTTTGTTTTATAATACACTGTATGATGTTTGGCATAGGCCCTGTTTGCAGGGGGCCCTGTTTGATACTGTTCAATCATGAATATATGTGCATATTTACGATATTATAAAATTTTCCCCAAAAGGTCTGAAGTTTAATAAAGCCATATAACAGTTCTACCCTTGGGATGTCCTGTCTTACGAACACACTCTTGTAAATTAAGACAGGATCATGTAAATGGCAGTGATTGTAAGACACTCATGGTATTGCGTGCTGCTGGTTATAGGGCCTGTGACCTGTCTGGCTTATCGGCTGTAATGCACAGCAGGCGGGAGCGTGTGACTATGCATAAGCAAGTTGCCGACATCATCTGTAGTACAGAACATGGGCCTCCTGGGCACACTTGATATTGTCATGAACATAATGAGGTAATTTAAGAAAAGCCGGCCTGTGAGACAGATAAAGAGCACATCACAAACACACCTGGTCTTTACTGGTAGGGTAGAACTGATCACTGTACACAGCACAACCTCTACACACTTCCAACCTGGAGCAACTACGTGTGCCTCAGCAACCTGATAGCCATTTTACCACAGTTGCTTTCTGAGTTGATGTCCTCTCTGGTTTATATTGGATGATGTGGAATCTGGTCAAGGCGGATCTTCCTGGTGTGGCTGAAGCAGTTTTGTAAGCAGTCGACAGCGCATGCAGTCATGGCAGGTGTGCAGCTTGTTTCATATGTAAGGATGGTGAGTTAGTGGTGGGCTTTGTGATTTATTTAATATTTTAGTCTTAAATATAACTATAATAATGTTTTGATTATAATAAAGTCTTTAGTTTTGGTTTTATTTTTGACAGCATAAATTCTATTTTAATTCTATATTATATGCAAATAAAATAAATATTTACATTTTACATAATCTAATGCTTTTTTATTATTATTTAATGCTGTTAATCTAAAAACTTATGTGTTGAATTTGCATGTACATGTTCAGTATATGATACACAACTATTCAAAAGTTTAGGGTTGACTAAAATACCTGCCACCCCCCCCCAAAAAAAAAACCAACAACAACAACAACAACAAAAACTTTTGAACATTAGTGCGTATCTTTAAAACTTTAGTGTTTATAGTATTTAGTGAAAATTAAATACATAAACATAAAATACATATATACATTCACAAATTCATAGATAGTACATAAAAATAATTTAGATTATTGGCATTATTTAACTTACATATTTTATTAGTTATTGATATTGATTAATACATTTTAATATAAAATATGAATTATCCATTAACTCTATGTTCTTATAAATAATTAACTTTTAGCAGTCTATTAACAACCGATTTCTTATCTTTTTGGCCATTCCTGAGGCTACAATTAGTGGGACATTTTTAGTCCCAGTTATATTGAGAGATTTACTTCATTAAATGAAACACATTCTAATATCTCATCAAAGGATGTACACATTTACAGAAACCCTGATCGTTGACTGACCCTAGAAGCGTCCATGTTGAGGAGCCGGATGTGTTGTGTCGGGTGAGTGGCGGAGCAGTCCTTCTGCCTACAGGGTGAGGAGAATCTACAGAGGCAGCTGTATCTTTACGCCCTAATGCAGGATGTGTGTTTAGAGGCGGAACTCAATGCGACACTGAGGATGGTGAAAGTGTAAATGACTTTCGTGTTCAAGTATGCCTGGCCTCCATGTAACAGCATGAACCTAAAACATCACAGTCGCCCTCTTGATCTTAGCGTGTACACGTGAGCCATGACATCCTCTACAACACACGCAGCAAGTGCCTCAAATTAGCCATCTGCTCCCTCTGATGACTAACTGGCCGAAAAGGAATCCAGCATGCTTAAAGGTGTAGAGCCTTAAAGAGTGAGTTAGTCTCTTTTGCCTTGTATTTTCAGTGTAGAGATGACAGGAAATGATGATGAACAATAGAGTGATGAATGAATGATGTGAGCCAGATGAGCTAACGACATGATGCAGCTTTGAACAATTTATTTGAGTTCAAAACTAAAACTAAACCAAGATTAAGATAAAGGTTTCTAGTCAAGACAAACTCTCATGCACTTTAAAGCTAATGAGCTGGTTTTGTCCATGAAAGCATCCAATTTCTACGCCTTGTTGTTCGTTCATGCATGTATGTAATTATTAAATTAAAGCTTACAAGGTTCATTAAACATTTCAGATTAAAATAAATTCATAAGCTTGAACCCTATCAAGAAACTGAAATGAAAGTGAAATTAATTGACCCAAAGTGTGTAAGATATTATTATAGGCCATTTCACTCCTCCTCAGACACATACTTATATTTAAGAAACATTAAATGATTAATTCATTATCATTAAATGCCTAGGCATATTTTTTGAAGACTGAAATGCATCCATAGGATTCATTTTAATCTTTATGTTTTTCAATCAATCAATCAATCAATCAATCAATCAATAAAATGTACATTATATATATATGTTAGGTAAAAAAAAAAAATGTTAGACTGAATGCACACTGTAAGTCGCTTTGGATAAAAGCTTCTGCTAAATGCATAAATGTAAATGTAATAAAATGTTAGTCTGAATTATATATGTATGTTTATTTTGATAAAATATTTTTGTGTGTGTGTATTTATTATTATTATATTTGTATTATTAATATTTATTATTATAATTAATTAATTCATTAATTATTATAAGAAGATGTTGAACTACATGTTTGAAACCAACATACAAAAAAAAAAACTGCTACAAAAACACATTTGTGTAGTTGGATTTTGACTTAAAACCTCACTTACTGAGATATAGATCTTGTGACAATTACCTTGTGTGGCAACTTTCCCCAGTCTTCCCTATGTTCCACAGAACTCAAGAGAAAAATGGTTTTCTGTAAACTTTGTGAAGCAAATGGTGAGATGTTTCTCTGCCAGCAAGAGATGAGTAACATGAGCCCCTGTATTATAATCTTCATAAATTACGAGCTGGTCAGATTTATGTTTTATATGCCATGATGTAGACTGCTGTAGATCATCTCACCTGGCTTGAGGCTGCAGATTAGAAATGTCATTTTCAAAAGTCTAACTGTGTTTGTGAATATATGGCCTGTGATTGGGCCACTGTGCAGACCGGTTACAGGGAGAGTGGAGGAGATCTGCGCCAGAGCCGAGTGGACTTGCTGAATATAAAGCATGGCTGTTTTGGCTGCCATTGACATGGTAATAAACCATCACCCCCACCTCTGTCTCTGTCAGCATGACTCTGCGTCCACCGGCCCTTGATGTTGCCTGAGCCTTTGTCTCTTTTTATCCAAGATGATTTTGAAACATTGCATCACATCAGATGAATATTTGCCCCACTTTGGTGAGGTGTAACAAATGCCATGATGATGAAGGTGGAGACAATAATACTGCGTTATCTCTGCCCTCCCATTCGCCTGGTATTGAATGAGAGTGATACCTGATTAATGACCCGCTCCCGTGTAAAGACTAGACCTGGATGAGGATTTTTCCGCTGCGTACGCCAACACGTTTAGGGATGCAGCTCTGGCAGTAGCAACTGTTCATTTCTGTTATCACCGAACATGGCAGAGGATTTAAAATGATAAAATGTTGTTATGAATTCGAAATGAAGAGATTTGGTAACATGAGACTCACATGAAACTCATTTGACAGCGATGAAATCTTGTTAATCTAGCGACTTGGAAGCACTGAGACCCTGACTGCTTGGCAAAACCAATAAATACATTAGGCGCACACTTTCTCCTCAATCTGTTCAGCACTGTGCTGATTTTGAACACCTGTTTTTTATGGATCTAATTTTGTTGTGACACTAATGCAGCTGGGATGATCTTATCTTGATGGAGATGAGGGTATCACGCACACACACGAACACATCGAAATTACAGAGGCTGATTTTGAGATGCCACACCTTTGATTTTTTGAATCCACAAGAGAGACTTCCAAAGGTCAACTAAAAGTAGAGGATAAAATTGTCCATTTGATTTATTTTGGAGAACTGTTGAGTTGCCAAATTTCTAAAATAAAACATAAGTGAAGACTCATAACTCACAACACACAGAGATCATCTTAAGGACTTCTGTAACACTCTAATAGCCAGGTGCCATATGGCTTTGTGAGTTTAGCTAATTGGACAGCACAGTTCTGGTGTGGCTCAGCAGATCATTACTAACTCGTAAACTTGGGAGGAAAGTTCCTGTGTCACAAAGCAGAAGATATAATAATGTAATACATTGACCTTTTCCACGGCCCCTTTTAAAGGCAAGGCTCTGCTGACAAGCGCTAATTAACATTTGCTTCCACTAATGTTTGGCCAAGGGATCTGTGAACAGCGAGAAAGCCATTGAAATGCCTTGAGAGTACAGCCGCAAACGGCATCGCTGGGTCCCCAACCCCCCTTTATAACAGTGACCAGCTGCTTCATCAGAACATATAAATAGTCTCTCTTTCTTAATGTAAACCTAAGAGGTTTCTTTAGTATTTCAATTCAAATGACGCTCACATGTAGGACATCCCTAAAAAATTTCAACAGTTAATGATCTTTAGAGAGATTTTAGCCTTTTTTCCTCAACACCAATGTTCCTCTAATGGTGATATTTGTAAAATCCTTTGCCGTAGTGAAGTATGAGCCTAATTTAAGCAAGATACATCTATTCACCTTGTCAAAATGATATTTATCATCTGTTTTCCATCTCTAAATGCTTTACTCTTGTCCAAATTGCACAGTAAACTGCATTATATAAATACAATTAAAAGAGATGCGATTAACGTTATTCTACATTAGTTTGTTCATACTGTGAAAGCCATTGGGTTCAAAGGACAAAGGTAGTGTAAAAATAATCCATTCATTCTGGTATATTCTAAGTGCAATTCATTGAGGTATACTCTAAATATGACATGATCACTTTCTATGTTAAACAGATTAAATGGGATGGCGTTATTCAATCTCAAATCAAATTCAAACAGTGAATAACACTTGCATGCACAGACCTCATCAAATATGGTGACGTAAACCTCAAAATCAAATCTTATTGGTTCTTTCATATAACATGACCAAATGTTAAATTAAATGAAAATTAAAATTCTGTCATGATTTACTCTCCCTTGTTCTAAACCCACACGACTTTTGTACACCTTTTTTCCCATCCATTGAAAGTCCACAGAAAACAACATTTTGAGGCTTTTTTTTAAAAAAAAAAGATGATAAAATGAATCCATATGAAGGTAGCAGTTTAATCCAAATCTTCTGAAAAGATACAATTGCTTTATATCATAAACAGATTCTATCTAGGCATTTATTCACATAAATATTTACCGACGCACATAGAAAAAAACATATCAAATATGGTAAATGGAAACTCAACTGTGCTTGCTCTTGTCGCATGACAACTAATGAGGTTTGTTCTCTGTTTATGTGAATTAAACCACTCATATGGATTACTTTCACTGTGTTTTTTGTTAGTTTTTGAACTTTTTGGTTTCATGGACTTTCAATGGATGGACAAAATGAATGAGAGAATATTAATAATATCTTAATTTGTGTTCTGAATATGAACAAAAGTCATATGGGTTTGGAATTAAATGAGGGTAAGTAAATGATGACAAATTTTTGTTTTGTCAATGAACTATCCCTTTGAGACCCCAAAAATCAAAATGGCATTTATCAATTACTATGGACAATTTTCTGTATCTCCATTATGTAACAAAGTCATGATATAGAGTATAATACGTTTTTAAAAAAATATTCTCCTCAGGAGAGCATTTCTTTTGTATGAAAGCATGTGTTCAGTCTATATTTTATCTTGCAATTGTCAAGGGACACATAATCAGAAGCTCCTGTGATTGTGTACAGTCTCTGATCCTTCTGTCTGCTGTTTATGGTTGTAAAATCAATAATAATTTATCAGCCTGCAGCAGGCGCGCTCATTCCTCCACATCATCAACTCATAGTCTTTACCTTTCACAAAATTATTCCCAAAACATTTCATAACATGAACCAGCTGACTCTGAGAGAAAGCTTGCTTTCCATCCAGCCTCGAAATGCTCGCAGAGTGCTTGGTTAGCTAACATTGTGTTAGGATTGCTCGTTTTCTGCTGACAACAGCAAGGTGCTGTTAATGCCTTTGCTTTTTTTAGGCGAGAACGTGACAAGGTTTGCCTTGATCTGCACATCTTCAGGGCATCATCAGTGTTACCTGAGTGGTCATAGTAGGTGCATTGGTCAGCTAAAACTGCCCACGGGGAATTTCACATTCACATGACAGGTGCTTTGTTGTTAGGTGAGTAATTTATCAGATGGAACATTTTGCGACTTCATTTATGAGCATTTACATAGTTCTGCAGGTACATCACTTATTCAGTGTTTGCATTATATGACTGCAATTTTCCATGCTTAGCATAAGAAGATCAGATACACACTGAGAGAGATTAACACTGAATGTATGAATGTAGCTTAAGCCCTGTGCTCACTGATGTGAGTTTATTGGCTTTTTTGCAGAGGAATATTGCATGATGGCGGACATACAACTCTGTGTTGAGTCACTCATATTAACCCCTCAAGACCTATTGTGTCTCATGAAGTGAGTAACTGTTGTTGTTTTTTTTAACCCAGGTTTAATTTGATCAATGGTTTATGTGCTTTGATGGTTAATATTGTGTATATTTCATTCCATTTTTTTCTGTCTCTCAAATGTATAAATTCTGTCATCATTTATTCCATTTGTTATCATTCATTCCAATAAATGTTGCCAATTTATCTCAAATAGTACTACAGCTGTTCACCATATTCAAGAGTGTGATACACCTCTAAGGACAGGAGCCAGTCAATGAGTATTTTGTACAAGAGACCCATCAGAGAGGTCAGAGAGGTGGGTACGGCTGTTATAAAGAGGCAGACATGAGAGGGAACCGTTGTGTCAAATGAGGCTTTGGACGTAACTGTCCACCATGTGATAAACAGAGGTCTTATCATGACAGAGGCTGCCGAATTATTATAACTCAACCCTTTCTGCAAAGGTCAACTGCAGTATCAAGCCAGTCATACTGTAATAACATTTTCTGAAAGTTCCTGTTCAGTTCAGTTCAGTACAGTACAGTGATCTGTAAATGCATTACAGAGTGCATTAGTTCAAGTGCTTGATGCCCAATTTTTAACCATATTAATGATATTCTATTTGTTCATTATATTATTGTGATATGTAAATTGATTTCAGAGTGAATTAGTTTTTTAATGACATGGATTGATAGATAGTTCAAGTGCTTGATGCCCAATTTTGCATCTTGTTTGACCTCTAATTTAACTAATAAATGTGGTTGCAAGTTTGCGCTTACTGAGATAACTTCAAATTCATGTGACCTCTTGTGTGTCTTATATTGTTTACTAGTGAGTCAAATGTCTAATCACGATTCAATCGCATCCAAATAGTTTTTTGTTGTTACTATAGAGTTTAAACCAATATGTATTATGTCATATAAATAACAACACAAGAGTAAATATTTTTCTGAATGAAAATTTACCATGTAAAGCCATTTATAGATAAAACACAAGAGTGTTTCTGAATGACATTTTTGCACAGTGCTTTAATCTTGTAGGAGCAAATCAAAACATTTTTGCCCAGTACTGCATCTTGTAGAAGCAACTCTAAGATAAAACACAAGAGTGTTTCTGAATGGTGTGTGGTGTATATATTTTATGGATGTGATATATATATATTATATATACTATAGCATATATATATATATAATACTGCTAGTATTACTAGTCTTCAGGGTCACATGATTTTATATTAATTGCCTGATTCAATTTTATTTTTAATTTTAATTTAATTTAGCCGATTTGATGCTAAAAAAAAACAAAAACATTTTATTATTATCCATGTTGAAAACATTTGTGCTGCTTTTTTTTTTTTTTTTTTTTAAAAAACATGATACATATCTTTTCAAGATTCTTTGAGAGAGAAAGAAAATTCGAAAGAATGGCATTTATTTGAAACAGAAATAATCTGTAACGTTATAAATGTCTTAACTATCACTTTTGCTTAATTGAATGCATCTTTGTTTAAAAATAAAATAAAAATAATAATATTAATACTGACTTTAAAATGGTTGTGTGTATCAGTATATGATTGTATCAGCACAGCCCTAATTCATTTTTTAGAAATTGTACCACTTAAAAAAAAAAAAATCAGTTGATCAACTGTAAGACGTCATGTACGGAATCGACAATGAGCATTACACAAATGAGCTATGAAAATTACCATCTTCAGTACAGAAGGTCCAGACAATGAGATGAACGGTATTAACATTTGTGAGTTACCATGGAGACCGCATCAAGACCATGTTTCCCATGTTCATCGTCCATGGCGACATTTGACCATGACACATTAATCAGCAGCTCTGATGACTCTCTTGGAGATTAGTAGCCAGCCGGCCAATTACGGCAAAGCTTTCAATCTGACAATTACACTAATGGTGTGGGCAGCTATGTCTGTCTGCTAGCGGTCTCACCGCTAAGGGCCTGATGGATTCAGGGTGTGATCTGAGGGATATTTTCACACTATCTAATCATCAAGGGACTGATTGTTTTGGCTTATTCCAGTCGCAGATCCCCTTCCCCCCATTAGCTCGGAGACTTACATTGAGCCACTCACACACTGACTGACCTTCTCTTACTTCCCGTGATGTGATACGATATGACATCCAAGTATGTCCCCTGGACAGAGCCTCTGTTCTGAGTGCTGTTGGGTGCGCTTCCATGTCGAGCACTCGTCAAGACATTGACCCTGCACTCCACATGTCTTATGGTGCCCACTCCATCTCGACAGCTTCAGGAGGTTGAAGGGCAATGTTTCATTGACAGGAAAAGATATAAGAACACCAAGAAGGTTGAACCTCCTTCACACTAAAGTGTCTGATTTTCTTGAGGTGGTCTGTGGGATATTTCTTTTTAAATCAGAAGGCATGTAACGCTTGAATTAAACACATTTAACACCCTCTCACTAGGTATGTGTTTGTGTTGTTGTGTCATTTATTGAGTTGGATTGTGTTTGTTAGTGGTTGTTGTTATTTTTTTGGTGGGACTATTGTTGATAGGAGTGATTAGTCCTATTGGAAATCAATGAAACCACTGGCATTTAAAATGAGGCTTGATGAAATGTGTGAAGTGGCCAAGAAAAAGGAAATGAATTGATCCAGGAAAGTAAGCATATTGACAGCTGAAAGTCACAAGATGTGCTTCTTCTATGGCTGTCTGCATGGCTTCAACAACCCAGAGCTTCTGCCTATCTGCCTTGTGAGCCCTGCTGGTCCTGAGCAGGTCTCCTTAACAGATACTAATGGCCAATGAGTCAGAAAAATGCTTCTTTGCCCTGTTACATGGCCAATCTTGCTATTAGGGGTGTAACAATGCATTGATTATAGAATTAAATAATCGGTTATGAAAACTATAATAATACCCAGTGCGTTACAGGAGTCGTCTCATATTACACAAGCACTGGACTCAGAAGATTGAAGAAATAATTGCACTTTAAATAAAGGAAATTCATGCTGCTGAGTTCAGACTTTTGCATGCATCCATTTGAGCAAAGTAAGTTAATTGTTCCTCTTATATTTTATTACGGATATTGCATTTTATTATGCATATTCTGGAATATTTAAAGAATACTGTATGTGCTTTAACAGACCCTGTTATATATACTGTATATATATATATATATATATATAATATATATATATATATATGTGTGTGTGTGTGTGTGTGTGTGTGTGTGTGCAGTAAGAATTTTTCTTTTAAATAAATTAATCATTTCATTCAGCAGTGATGCATTCAGTTGATCAAAAGTGACAGTAAAGATATTTATATTGTTACAGAAAATGTCTATTTCAAATAAATGCTGTGCTTTTGAAAGATTATGTTCATTAAACAGTTCTGGGAAAAAAAAGTGTCAGTTTCCACAGAAATACTACGCAACATGGCTTTGTTTGATAATTATGATTTGATAATTCCCCCATTTGTAAGTCACTTTGGATAAAACCGTCTGCAAAATGACTAAATGTGTGTAAATGTGATGATGATAAGAAGAAGAAATGTTTCTTGAGCAGCAAATCAGCATATTAGAATGATATCAAAAGTATCATGTGGCACTGAAGACTGGAGTAATTATGCTGAAAATTCAGCTTTGCCATCACAGGAATAAATTATATTTTAAAATCTATTAAAATAGACAATAGTTGCATTAAAAGGTAAGTATAACTGCTTTTACTGTATCTTTAATCAAATAAATTAAGCCTTGGTGAACATAAGAGTCTTTCATAGACATTTAAAAATCAATAAAACTCCTACCAACCAACTTTGGAACACTATTATTTTATCAATATTCGACTATCATGTTTTGTCTTGCCAGTTTGTTACATTTGTCTTCAGAATATTTTTGGAAAAAAATATGAATCGTTCTAAAGTTATCAAATTTAATCAGATGAAAACTTGACCGTGTTTTAGATTGCAATCATAATGTAAAGAATCGAAAATGTCAAAATAAATATTTGCACCCCTAATAGCTTAACTTGCTGTAGTTCTAGATGTACAGTATAAGGGCAAGTATTACCAGTACTGAATGAAACATACACCATCACCGACATACCTACTAAGCAGAGGTTTGGAAGACGACCAGTGAGAGACAGTAATCCAGAGAGCTCTCAGCAGGGGGTGCTGAACTTACACCCTGTGTGCGTGTGATCAGTTTGAGTCTCTTCATCAGAAGCCCTTTGAGATGCAGGAAGTGTTCTCTGTCACAGGAGGAGACCGGAACAAGTGCTCCGCTGGCAGTATATGTTCACTGCCAACATAAATCTCAACTCGCCGTTTAGCACTAACGATTCTCATTTTAGCGTCTGTTTTAGTTTGAGAGCATCCATTGCTTGTCACGTTCTCCAAAACTTTGACAACTCCTGTCAAAAACTATTTCAAAAGTCTTGTTATCCAATGTTAAGCTAATGGCTCTCTTCACTAGTGCCTTTCATTTTAAACAAGAAATTATGCTATTTCAGACTGGTATTCATTTAGAAAGAGAGTTGGTCTTGGAGGTTCATAGCCATCTCTCAGATTGGCAAGATGACAGCTGCTCAGGCTATTTTCAGCTCCTCATTTTAAATAGATGATCTCTCCAAGTGTTTGAGACTTAATGGCCATTAAAAGCTTATGATCACTTAATATGTCAGCCATTAGCCTTTGTGGGTGTGTTAACCACTATAAATTGCCCAGGACTCTTGAAGAATACAGAATAATTTTACTTACTGGTGGTATGAAGTTTGAAAGACCAACTGGGGAGACTCTGTGAAAACAGCATGTACATAACACATGTGGAATGTGGATTGTCAATCAAATGCACAATAACAGTTACATAAATGTTTCATTATTTTGCAGAAAAATAGTGACCCTATTGAATAAAGAAGAGAAATGCTATATGGTTTTTATTTTCCACTTGAGGTCAGAGTTTTTATATGGGTTAGGTGGCCGTTTTATTTTTCCTGTTGTAGTGAAAATTGATTCAGGGAACATTTCCAATTTGGAATTAATACTGTGCCATTTCGGCTTAACTGGGAACAATTTTCTCAACCCATTTAAATTGAGCTGCTGAGCATAGCCAGTAATTCATTATCAAAATTCATTAGCATCCAACCAAATCCAAACATGATTTGCCCGCTGTTTGGATTTTCACAAAGCAGGTGGTTTGCTTGGAAGTCCTCAGTATTTTCCTCAATATTTCTGTTTCTGTTGCTGGGTTTCCATATGCGAATCTTGATTCTGTGATAAAGAAATTCTGAATGGAAATGGTTTCTGTGTGGATAAACTCTCAAAATTCACATGGAAGTTTCTTCACTAGGAGGAGGTGGATATTCTGGATTTCTGCACATGGAGGCTCTCTGAATATTATGAGCATATCACAGTTGATGGAAACACGCAATGTTTCGCATTCTTTGTAGCTGATTCTTCAGAAATGCATAACAAGTTTGGATAGAAATCCAGCAATTAGGAGATATCCATGGGTTAATTATTGGACATACTGAAATTGTGTAATCTTTATAGTACTATATTCTGAGAGCTTCTACAATTAGAGGTCTTTAAAGGCATTAAACCATGTTTTTGCATAAGGTCAAATAAGGTTTTGAAAATCATCCGTTCATTGTCCTTGGTAATAAGAGGATGGTGTAGGCCTTTTCAAAGAAAGCTGATGTGACATATCTTCCTTGGGCCATCCACAGCATTAACCTTATGAGCAAACCAAGCGTGTAACGTTACACTTTCTTTCTCCATCTCATTTCTTCCTTTTTTTTCCCCCAAAACCACACTCTCTCTCTCTCTCTCTCTCTCTCTCATCTCTTTCTTTTCTCTCTCTCTCTCATCTCTACATTCATATTTCATGCTCATCCACTAATCAGAGTTGTAAGGTTAATGTCAGCGTGGAACGCCTGCTCTATATGAAAACAAATGAACAGGTACACAGCGATTTGAGCCTCATTTTTCCACCCACTGAGTTTTTCTTTTCCTACACAAACTTTGTTTTTATCTCACAGGGGAGATGGATATATCCTCCCGCTTCTCTCTCAGAACAAAAGCCAAAGAAAAAATGTCCAAACTCCTTTTGCTGGCATTACCATTAACACTTTGAGCAGGAAGGTTCATTGGGGGCCACAAAGCACCTTTAAATGGATGAGCTGAAAGTGACATTCTGGACACTTTGAATTGACAAGCTGTACATTTCAGTCTCAGCCTATTATCCAGTGGCAGCTTCTTATTTCTCCACTCTGATTTCTGTCTGTTGGAGCCCATGTGTGAGCTGATGGTGAGTCTCAGGCCACCAGAGACAATCCCTCATTATTCCTACTGAAAAACAAACAGCCCGAGGGAGAAACACCATGCTTTTAGCCCACAGGGCAGCCGATAGCATCAGCGGTGAGGTTGTTCGTGCCGGGGTCTGGGGCCTGGCTGAGGTGGAGGGACTATCATGAGTGTTGGCAGTCATCCCTCCTCTGCTCTTCCGCTGAGTGATCTCGGCCAGTCAGCCTTGCTGAGCAGAAAGTGTGTGTCGGTACCAGTAAGAGGGAGATAAGAGCTTCCCATACCCTTACAGATTAAACAGAGGGATTAACCTCCCCTTCCTCCACCAGTCCTTACCCCAACCACCTCTCCATCTGCACCAACATTTGCCACCATACATTTAGAAATATGCCATGATGGGCATAATGATGCTTTTTAACACAGGATGACTTGGATTTCGGGGGAAAAAAGGACAATTGCCATTAGTGTACATGTATTGCATACAGTACAAAGGTAACACTTTTTTATTAACTACATTAAACTGTAAAAAAATGGCATAGAAAGAATTTTCACTCAGAAATTTCTAGTAAATTTCACAATCAGTAACAAAGAAATGACAGGTAACACACTGGATTAAATGTGAAATTTTGAAGTAGAAAGACTGAAATAGTATTTTTACTGTGAAACAAAATCCACAAAATCTGCAAAAAACTTTTTTTTTTTTTACATTGTAGTTAACGTGAAATAGTTAACAATCCTAAAAGTAAATAGAGATAAAAAAAAGAAAACATTTTTATTAATAATGATCTCAACAATTACTAATCAACTGTAAAATAAAATAAAAAAGTTTTTGAAGTTGTAAATAAAACATAAATTATTGCAGTATATTTTACAGGATAAGTACTTTTTTTTTTTTTTTTTACATTTAATTCAGTGTGTTAAGTGCCATAATTTTTTGTGCAATTTTTGAGTGATAGCTGTTTCTACACCTATTTTTTTTTTTAAGTGTTCTTTTTTTTTTATTGTGGTTTTTTTTTGTTTTTATTGTATGTATGTGTTGTTATTTAACATGAATATTTTATTAACTTATATTAACAAAGGTTAATAAATGCTGAAAATGTATATATTGCTCTTTGTTACTTCATGTTTATATCAGTTAACTAATGTTAACAGATGAAACCTCATTCATGTTATCCATATGGAAATAATTAATTATAATAGTGATAACAAGCACAAATTGTAATTAAGCAGCACACCAAATTGTATGTCTACAATACAAAGAACCTGAAAAGGGTCCGTTCTTGTTATTAAATTCTAGAAAGGGAAACTGAGTTCAAGCATAAGCACCGAACATTGGATGTGTCTAAAATTACACATTTACTGAATTACAATAGTGATATCTATTTTTTAACATATTCACAGAATGCAATCACTTTGAGGATTCCGACTCACATTTGAGTTATTCATGTTCAAAGTAATGAAGTTGCCAGCAGCTCCAGTAAATTGAGAATGTTATAACACTGTCCTCAGCTGTACCACCCCGAAGCCACTCGACTGAAATGATTTGTAGATATTTATTTATTTTACAGCCTCAAGGCTCTCTGCCATAACCTTAGAGTCTGACTGCCCTTTTAAAAAAAAATTGTCACTCTCATGCCTGCCATACAAAGTGTTATCTGAAGTGAATTCACTGAAATGAAGTTATTGTTATTTACATAGTTCAGTTTATGAGGTAGCCTGAGGTGGTTTGTGCTGCATCATAAAGAGCGGCAGCAGTGGTTGCCAGACTATACAGTGATTTACTGTGTTTGTGTGCCTGTGTTTGGTGTGACTACACAGAAATAAAATCAGGTGCTTTTAGATGTTTTAAAAATTATAGCAATAAATATCTCTATGTTAGTTTGATTCATTAAATTAATCAAAATATGTGTGTTGAGCAAACTTAGATATTTAAACTTAAAATATATAGTCATTCAGGTTTGGAATGACATGAGGGTGAGTAAATGATAAAATATATTTTTTTTAATTTTGGATGAACTTTCCCTTTAAAATGTTACCATGATTTAAAGGCATATTTCACACATGAAACATGAAAATCCTGTTTTTATTTACTCACCCTCCTGTTATTCCAAACCTGTATTGGTGTTAGTTTATTTTATTTTTTAATTTTTACACAAAGGAAGATATTTTAAATATATTTTCTTATATAAAATATATCTAAAATATATTTGTATATTTTTAGTGCAATGAAAGTCAGTAAGGTCCAATGTTTTTTTAACCCTTGTGCTGTGTTGAATATCCTTTGCATAATTTGGTGTTCCTGGTCTTTTCAAATTTGCTTGTAAATCTTTCATTATGTTATATTTTCACCAACTGGAATCAATCTTTTTAGCAACTTTTTCAAAATGTTTTTTATTTTTTCATTATGTTATATTTTTTTTTAGCACTAGGCTATTTGTAAATAATTTTGGCAACATTAACTATATAATTATATTGTATTTGTATTTTTATTTAATAGTAGTGTGGTTGTTTGGATTTTTGTGAATTTTTTTGTATATTTTAACTAAAAAATTAAAAAAAAAGTATTTAAAACTATACTGAACAATAAAGTATAGCTCAAAAAAAAATGATTCTTCAGTCAAGTTTCTTCAAAGCTCAAAAACTACAATAATCAAGTACATCTTTGGTATTGGGAATGCCATCAAAATATGAAGTGAAATAGCAATGATAATATGGCAGTAATTTCAATAAATCTTTTTAGTTTTTTCCCCCTTTTCCTCTGCAGGTTCCTTTTACTTTCATCAGTCAATACTTTGTGACTCGCATAGCTTCACAATACTTATAGTTTCTTAATGCTTCTAATGAGGATATACTTGGACATTTTTAGAGCAGCTTGTGGGCTATATAAGCATTTTATCAGAGAGTTTAATTCTACAAATCGATGCTGTAATGTTAATATGTAATTAGTTTCAAAACGGCATTCAAAGAAACAGAAATCAAATCACAGCTGCTTGTAGGATCCCTTTTTAACATGTTTTGCTGAAAACGACTCATTTGCTGGAATAAACTCTCAAACGATAATTTTTCTAACGTCATTTATGAAAAACGTCTGCTGCTTCGAATCAGGACAATTTGTGCTGCGCTAAATACACTGCACTTCACCATCCAAACGTCAGCTATTAGCATAGGCACGCTCTCTTGCAGCCACCTGTGATAAGAGGGCTAGTGACCAAGCCAACTATGACATTCCATTGATCCAGAAAATTGCTGCGGAGCCAGCCTTGAAATTAGTTTAAATTGCTGAATCAAAAAAATGTTATCCCTGATTTTGGCAAGGCCAGTGCAAACCCCTCTTCCTTAATCCCTGGCTGATGTGAAAAGTTGTCAGGGATCGTGTTTTCTGCCACCCAGCTGATGGGGGAATTTGGATTGCCTGTGACAGAGAGACACACAAGCAGGCAAGCAAGATTTGACGTAGAATTGTACTTAGGGCTCACCGGGGTCGTGACTTGCTTGCAAATTTGCAGGCTCGGAGTAGTTTTGAATGCGATCTAGGCTTCATGCTTTTAGATTCAATTATATGCCATCTCTCTCCTAAGATCTGCTGTTAGTTTCTGTGTTGAGTCGCACGTAGCCCTGGTACACTCACAGTGTTCGGCTGAAGAAATAATTCAACGTCACTTATGCTCTTTTATTTTTGTGCCCATTTTTGGTCTCCTAAAATAGAAGGGGAATGGAGGTGCTGGTGAGCTGGGTTTCCAGGGCTGAAACAGGGCTAATGTGGCATAAGTGCTCCTAAGAGGATTACTGATGCAAACTGAGTGGGGTGTAATGCCCAACTCAAGCCACATCCATCTAGGAAAAACCTACCTTTTCATCATCCCATGTCCATTACCGAGTACACTCAGAGAAATTACATTTTAAGACACATTTAGCCTTTTTTCTCCTCAACAATATCCCCACTCGGCTCATGTTTTCCTTGAGAAATGCTCCACATTACAGGTTTAGGGAGACTGTAAAATCTCAGCTGTTGAGAAGTTGAGCCATAGATGTACAATAACCCTTTTGTACCTTGACCATAACAAGCTCAGTATTACTCAGTATAAGAGTTATTGTCCTTGTTCAATTTTTAGCGATGTTGCAGTGTCCATGTTACACATATTTTAAAAATAGCATTATATTATATTATATTATATTATATTTTATTTTATTTTATTTTATAATATTATATTATATTATATTATATTATATTATATTATTATAAGGCATTTTTAAAATGGTATAGTTTGCATGTATTAACTGTTGTATAGTAGATACAGATACAGATGTTAGTTCTATTGAGGCAGGAATTAAAGCCAGATGCTTTGCTTATTCCCATCCTCCACCAGACTGTCATGTATTCAGGTACAGTGGAGTAGTTTCCCTTCCAGTGAATCATTTTACATATTCACAATTGGAAAAATGTCAGCGTTAAGTATAACAGATGGCTTTCATCTGCCAGTTTGATATACTGTAAGATTGGTGCAATTGTTACCTTAAGAACCAATTTCTACTTGATTTAATCCATAACATTATTTTTTGTCTGTGTAACTTATTTTAGTCAGATTGATTCAGTCAAATTAAATTTAATTTCAGACTTGAACATTTTTTTTATTTTTTTTAACCACACTGAATTTTTTGTATTATTTTTTTTTTTTTTTTTTTTTTTTTTTTATTTTTTTATTTTAGTTGTTTTCCCCCTCACCACCTATTTGTATTTGGTTTTATGTTGTTTTCATAAATGTCAGTGGACTCTCAGTACAAAACTGGTCTTGTTTTGTTTCGCTCCAGATCCTCTGGCTGGTCTTGTAGAGGTTAGGGCTCTAAATCTATCACTTAATCCCTCTTTACAGCTGATGGGAGTGAGACGTCCACTCTATTGCCACTCAGCACAGGCGGTAAGGAGAAAACTGGAGGATAAAAGGATGCCCCACTGGATATTTAAGGATTAGAATGTCCTATAAGAACATATTGATTAATGTAATCGCTAACAGCATGCTGTGTATTACACTTAGATTAAGACATTATCTGCCAATGACTAAACATTCAAGGTACTTCAGGGTTTATAATTTGTTTAAGCTTCGTAATTTACCCAAGGCTTGGGATGTATAAAACCTACATAACATCAAAATCGACCAGTCTATGGATTGTGTGGACAAGTAGTTGACTAAAAGGTACTTAGGAAGACCTGATCAGGTTCACCTAACCCAGGTCAGAAGCATTTCTAAGGGCAATATGTTCTTGTGTTCAAAAACAGCTGAAAGGAACACAGCAGAATGCAAAGCAATGAAAAAATAATAATAATAAATATTTAATACATATTCAAATTATTTGATATTTCCCATACTTTTTTTCATTCACTGCCGGTTTGCATATTTTTTTTTTTTTTAACAGTAATAGAAGAACATCCCATTTCTCAAGTAAAAGTTTATCCCAAGTTCTTCATAAGTAAAATAATTTGAGTGCAGGGGCGGTTTCTTCATTAGGGCGATAGGGCCAAAGCATTCTAGACTGTTTGTTCTGCCTCTGGATCTAAAGTCCAATCAGCGTCAAGTCATGTAAAGTACTGCCCCTTTTTGGTAGGATGACCAGACCAGGAGAATTATATTCCTATTGATAAACTAGGGTAAGTTTGGTCATTCAACATCAATTTAATTACTAATTATGATATTAATATATGGAAACTAAAACAATTAAAAAACATACACAAATATTTTGTAGATAATCACATGTGAGATTTCAAAGATATATTGATCACTGAACTAGGAAATGTCCCCGGTTTTCATTTCAGAAATCTGGCCACCTTTTTTCACACTGGCAGATAATCGCCTAGAATTGTTCTCACATGATGCATCCCAGTGTGCCTACTTACTATGCCCTTAAATTATGTACTCTTTTGTTAAAGAAAAAGCACACACTTTTGAGTGTGTAGTAGAAGAGTAAGCAAGCTTTGGGACATACTATCAAGTCATACAATTGTGTCTTTAAGTAAACTGGCCTGTCAGTCATCTTGTCAATGTTAACTGTTATACTGGGATAAATCATACCAGGATGCATGCTAAAATTGTTGGATGTGGCGTCCAGCAGCCACCACTGTTTGAGGGAATTTATTTATTTATTTATTTATTTTGGTAAAATATCTTACGTATTTTGTAATGTAAGATCATCTGCTTTTTCTGCAAGATATTGCTTTAATCCTTGCTGTCCTCCAAAAGATCCATACTGAGTGGGTGAATTGCATGAAATCTTTCCCTTTATATGCTGTTTGTCAATAGAATAGAAAGCCACCATCAGAGAACAAGCTGCATGAAAAGCAAAGATTTGGAGCAGCTAAGCTTTCCTCTGTGAACTGCATGAATATCAGCTTGTATACATATCATTCACTCACCACAGATCTCAATCCTCACATGAATTCTTCAATCAGCTCTATGTATGGAACACTGTTTGCTTTTGACACAAGTCTCGTGATCAGTTTAGTATGATATTTGCTTCCGTGCATTAATAAAAAATGCACTAGGCCGGGGCCTTCGTAATTGACCGTTCTGTTCTACAGCAGCAACATAAGGCGCAGAGGAGTCAAACACTCTTCATGAAATACATGCATCAAACAAAGAGCTCTAGCCGCTCTGAGTAAAACAATATTTCTACTGAAGGGCCAATATTGCATCCGGCTTGGTGTTCTATCTAACCAGATGCTCTTCTAGTGAAGATGGATTTCAAATCTGAGCATTACACCCTAAATGACCCTCTTCCCATGAGCATTGGTTCATTTTCTCCTCACAGAAGAGCGCATTTAAGATTCAGTCATTGTACAGGTTGAACAAGATTAGTTATGGGATTTTTAGCTTTCTTTACACTACATTTACATTTAGCAGATCACATCATTTCAGTCTGATTTATCATAAAAGCCAGACCGAAAGTTAGATTTTTTTTCTTTTCTTTATTAAAAGAGAAATAGATTGAGATATATTTTTTTATTATTATTTAAACAATTAAAAATGTAAGCGATGTATTAAAAGCAAGAATGTTGTTGTATTTGCCAATGTGATATGGCTTTTAAACAACATTTCAAACAAAGAGCTACTGAAAACTGAAAATTTTGAAAATTACTTTTTGTGCTCCGCTAATGAAAATAGTTTTAAACAAAGTCAGCTCAGAATCAGCCACAGTGTGTTTACGAGCAACACACAGTAGATGTGTTTCTGAATGAATTAAATCAGTTCAGTAAATGATTCAGATGACTCACTTTTAAAGACAGTCAGTTATTTTCTCCCTGAATGAATCAGTGCTGATGAACATATCGGTTGAGTGAATAATTCAAATGACTTACTCGTAAAGACAATTGTTTTTTTATGTTTTTTATTGTTTTTTTTTTTTTTTTTTTTGGAATGAATCTGTAAATGAATGTGAATTAATAAAATGACTTACTCAAAAAGACAGTCGTCTTTGACAAATAGCAAAGGTAACTGACACTGTAAAATCCCTCCAGTTACTAGAAATGGCAGAACTAGGAAAGCACACAAGCACTCAGCCCCAAATCAATCATGACAGGGGTCTACAGCATTACAAAAGACCCCAGACTATGTGTGCAAGAAAGCCCCTGAGACCGTCCAACACATTACAACAGGAAGTTAGATGCAGGTGGGAACAGCATATACAGTGAATGGCACAAACAAGTCACTGGCATATGTCAGTGCTGAATACTTGCTGAAAACTACCAAGTCCAAAATGACATTCTGAGATCCGGTGGGACTTCAACATACAATCACAAGCAAGTACGGGCAAACCAACCTGACATAGTGATTGCAGTGGAAGCTCCTGTCACCAAGTCAAATTCCTTGTGTGTGTAAACATACTTGGTAATAAACTCCTTTTGATTCTGATTCTGATCATAGACAGGAGGAGGACATGTATTATAGAAGTGGTGGTCAAAACTGTCAGTACATTGAATAGAAGATGTATGAGAAACTGGAGATACCAGATACCGAAGGAAGAGTTACAGAGAGTATGTCGAAGTAGATCCAATAGTGATTGTGAAACCCCAGCTGAAGGAATGTCTATTGCAGATTCCAGGGAAAGTTATTAATCCAGAAGAATTCCAAAATCTTAGGAACAGTACAGTGCCAAGTACTAAAGCTCTTAAGCCTCTGGAAGGAGATTAGGGAACAATACCACCCACAATATAAATTATACTAGAATATTTATGTTTATATATATGTACTTTATATATTTTGGTACAGAGCTCTAACAGTTTGTTTTGCGTGCTGTCATTGCGTACTAAAGCACCCAGGCTTGCTCCGGTGGAGTCTATTCCCTCAGCACCAAATCTCAGTCAGGCTCTGATTGCAAAGCTCTTCAAAGGATCCATTGTGCTTGAGGTGCAAAACCTTGCTGCATAGTTTATGCATTCGCAAGGAACCTGTTTCGCCAAACCCGCACTGCATTTTCCCACATAAAGGCTATATTTACTCTGACCACATAGGGGTTGGTCCAGTGTATCGTGGAGGTGATTCCACGCGCGCATTTGCATATTTGCACACTGTGCATCTTTTAGAAGGCAGAACAGATTGATTTTGTATTCTGTGCCCCAACACAAAAGGGCCCTTTTAGATCAGAGTTGGTACACGGTTTGTATTGTACCAAATACTTTTTTTATGGTCAGGTGTCATGAAAAGTGCAATCCGGCAGTAAAATACTGAGATGGCTCTCAAGTGAGGTTGGGCTAAAAAAGACCTTACCTTTTGCTTACACACTGTGGGCTTGTCCCTCCAATTGTTAAATACTTGCTATGCTCAAGGTCTCATGGGAAATTAAGCTGTATTGTTGCGAAGTGTTTCCCTCTGACTGGAAGACTCTCTGGAGAGGGTACTTTTTAATTTTTTTCATTATTATATATATTTTTTTTAAAGGAGACCTTGAATTACTGTATGACAGACTAGGTTTTAATTAAACTGGGATTTTGAAAGGGTCAAGATTGAGTTTGTAGTTCTGTTTATGGAGTATCGTGCACTCAGAGCTAATGTGTGGGGTTATTGGTCATTGAGAAATGAGAAGCACTAGAACCGATACGGTGTACAGTCTGTGTGGGATTGGAAGGAAATCTCCCTCACTAACGGCGGATCACAATCTGTTATATTCAGTGTAAACTGCCAAAATACAAACTGCTTTAATTAATCAACTTTATCAATGGGTGATGCATGTGGTTTGGATAATGTTGTTCTGTATGTTCTGGAGTGATAATGAGATTCATGGCTGAAATTTAGTTCACGTTAGCCTTCACTGTGTCAACAGCGGACAAAGGAGCCACAAGGTTCAGGCTGTCCAATATCTTTGATCCAATTTGGTATTTGCATTCTTTGAAATCCTACAGAGAACTTCAAGATGTACAAAAGAGGAAAGAAACTGGCACACGCTTGTTCCACATCATCTCGAGATTTCCCTGGGAGGGTCAAACTTCATTTAAATTTTGAGCAAGACTGATGCAAGTCTTTCTATGGTTTTTACAATGAAAGGTTTAAGGTTTGGGTTATTGTGCAAACCATAATTGATTTATGACAATATGCTTTGAAAAGAAAAAAAAAATCATCTGTTTCTACTGTGAGCATAAAATTGAGGACTTTTTGCATTTTTAGTCAGGACTGTTATTAAAGTAATGTATAATTTTAATGTTTTTGTTTGTTTGTTTTGTTTTAGTCCAAGTTTTAATGTTTTGATAGTTTAGTCAATGTTTTTCATTGCACATATTTAGTGAATTTGAATCTTGCAATCTATGAAATACAGCATTTTATCTATCTATTATTTATGTCATTTTAAACCAGAAAAAAAAAAATACAAATATTGGAAATGAATGATATGATGAATGTTAAAGTGCCAGTTGTAAGGTTTAAGATTTATAGCTAAAACGTTAGAAGTGTGGAAATAATGAATGAAATAACATCAGCCTTGCTGGTGTTTTTTTGGTGTTTCCCTGCTGTGTTTAAAAATGACCCATCAAGAAAACCGGAGGGTGGTTGCTGGTGGTAGACTGGAGGAGGTGGACATGGCTGCTTGAGAATTTTTTTTAGTTCTTGCACAGGCATCCCAGACTCCTGGACATCAGTATCAGATGTCTGACTTTACCCCTTTGGGTGGGAGCAAGCCTGGGGTTGCCACCTCTGCACAAGGCATTAAAACCAGACAAAGAGCAACTCAGGGAATCTAACCTCATTGATCTATGTATTCACCGTCCCCCACAACCAACCCCAACAACGAAACACACACACAAATGCATCAATAGAGGTGCATACCCTCTAAAATGTGCACTGTGTGTGTGTAAAGCTCAAGATGTAGCCTAGACCTTGAAGATTCATTGAGGTAGATTGATTGCTGTGCATTTCACCTCAGGGATGCCATGACAATCTAGATGATTGTCAGTTTTAAAGGTGAAGTGTGCTGTTTCTGCACCACTAGCTTCACCAAATGAGTTGTCAATAATATCTTTTTTCAGACAGTTTTCACAAATACTTTTCTTACTTTATGTGCCATTGGCTGGTCAAACACACCCCCAAACTCATGCCAGGGAAATTAGTTTTGAATTTCCTTTACAATTTATTCCGTTTCAAAAGCTAAATTTGAATGGCTTAATTTTAAAGGGTACTTTTAATGTTTTAAAGGTCTAATGTTTAGTTTCATGAAAATGTATTTAGTTTAGTTTCAGTGTTTTTATTTTAGTTAACACATTTTTTTTTTTTAACTTTATTTTTCATTAAACATAACACTAAGTAATGATGTATGGATTGATGACATATATTTATTTATTTATTTATTTATTTAAATCTGAAACAAAATATAATTATTATGAAAAACCTAAACTTAAAAAAAAAACTTAATCTAAAATAAAAATAAATTCCAGATATCAATAAATACTGTAATATAAAAATATAACTGTAGTACTGTATACTTAATACTACTAAAAATTACACTGATTACCAGTTAATAGGAAATGTTATAACATGCAAGGTGAACTTAAGGACACATCCTGAATTAAATGCTATACTCTAGACCATGATTAATTCTGTTCTTTCATCTCAGGCAACAAGCAGTCACATAAAATTTTGCCAGCTCCCCTTTTACAGGACAGTATGTCCACATCAAGAGATAGAGATAGACAATGAGAGAGAGATGAGCTCCCATCTGTCTGACAGCTTGGTAATTTATTTTGTCTCACATTCTAAATCAATTTTTTATGGTTATCTGGACCTCTGTCCTTTGTTTATTCACCAGTCAAAATAGATTCAGGGTATTACCGAAAATAAAATCAGCAAGGACTAATTGATACAGTTAAACCATTTAAAATTGCAGAATCCCTGACTTACAAATTCATGTCCTTGCTATTTACATGTAATAAACCTGTGTATTAAGATTGCGATCTCAAAGCATTAACTGGCAGTATTTTCTAATCCCACCGCCAACACCACCTCACTGTTTACATATATAATGTGTGCAATCGGGAATTGTTAATGCATTCAGTGATGAAATTCAGTGTTTTGTATTCTGCTGTGATTAGGTTCAGCTGTGCGACTAGGTAGAGTGAAAATCTGTCAGCTGCTGTGGTGGATAGCAGCAGATACATTTCCATTTCTCTGGTCCCCTGTTTCACGACCTTGAGATTTGATTGAAAAAATAATCAAAACAAGATCAAACTCTTTGGAATTCAACATGGCACAAGACTCTGGCTCTCACCCTGCTCGGAGTTCACATCTACATTATGTATTTGAGTGACGCATTAGATTAATTAAAAAAATATTAATTTCATTCAGTCTAGATGAAAGGGCAAATATTGAAGCATGTTGCTCGGTTTGCTCTGCTCAGGGCCATCTGGGCCTTATAAGGTGAATCAATCAATTAACTTCCCTCTCATGTCTGTCTTTGAATAAATATAAAAAATAAAATTATTCCAAAGATGGAGTTTAGGTCATCAGCAAGGAAATCTGTGTCACTTTTACCTCTCGAGATTGCACAGGACACAGGTAGAATCAGGGCTAACCAGCAGGAAATTAATGTGTCATAGCGACTGCATATGCAAAATTATAAAGAACCTTTAGAAAATGAAAAATTCAAATGATGTTTGCACCGAATGCAAATGCAAAGCAACAGGCAATTTTTTCAGATGCACATTATTTGACACCCTCTCGGCTAGAAATAGTTCAGCACTGTTGATGCATGTTAATAGCACATGAATTTGACTGGAAGAGAGACAGTCTTTACACTGGTAAAAGGGAGGAGATTGGTATTTACCTTCATTTTTGTGGACACCAAAGCAAACTTACTTTTTTTTTTTTTTTGTAAATATATGATGAAAATTGAGCAAGATTCAGTGCAGATTCAATTTATTATTATTATTATTATTATTATTATTATTTATTTATTTATTTATTTCCTAGTGAAACAGGAAGGGTAGGACATGTCAAAGGGCTAATTCCATTTTAAAATAGCCAATAGGTCATGTCACAGCCATAAATTACGATTCGCTATAGTTGGAGAAGGACATTGTATGGAAGTTAACTTTACTTTCTGGATGACAGTAAAAAAATAAAAAGGTAATTGTGACTTTACATCTCACAATGATGTTTTTATATCTTACAAAACAGTCTTTGTTTTTATTGTTGTTATTATTTTTCATTGTAAATTCATCTCACAATTTACTTTTTTACTAAACAGATTTTCTTAACAATTATGTCAGCATTTGATCAGACAAAAAGTGTGTAAGCCAAGCCATCAATATTTATAGTCTATTGTCCCAGTATATAAAGGCTGTACCTTTTAAAAGCTAACATACACATATTCTTAACAAGACTGCATTTATTTGATCAAAAATACAGTAAAAACAGTAATACTGGAAAATATTACAATTTAAAATAACTGTTTTCTATTTAAATAAATATTTTAAATGTAATTTATTAGTGTGATCATAAAGCTGAATTTTTCCCATCATTACTGTAGTCTTTGTTGTCACATGATCCTTCAGAAATCATTCTATGTTCATTTGCTGCTAAAGTAACGTTTATTATCATCAATGTCAGAAACAGTTGTGCAGCTTAATATTTTAGTGGAAACTGTTTTTTTTTTTTTTAGGATTCTCTGAAAAGAAAGTTCAAATGAAATTGAAATGCAAATATTTTGTAATGTTATCAATGTCTTGACTGTCACTTTTGATCAGTTTAATGCATGCTTGCTTAATAAAAAAAAAATAAATTTTTTTAATTCAAAGCAAAAAATAAATAAATAAAATACTTAACCCAGAAATGGAGTAATTATTCACTCTAAGGCAAACATATTTCAGATGTCTGTTCTGCTTCCATTTTGTCTGCTACAGCTCTGATTGAGAATTCTGTACTTTTGCCATACAATGCATTCGAACAACATCTGTCACTCATTCAGCAGGGGGATGAGGGGAAAAAAAAACTATTAAAGGCATGTTTGCCAGATAAACTTGCAAATCAAGCAGCTGCAGGTCAGCAGTGTGAAACTTTTGCAGTCGTGTATTTGAGAGAGCTAAGCTTATTAGTTGCTCTTCATGGAGGGAGAATATTGACCATCTACTTGTTCTTGATGCTGGGGAGTCAGACTGGCCTCGCTGGAGAACCTTGCAATCTTGTGATCCCAATTTGGCAAGCGTGGAGTCCACATGCTGAACATCTGTGAGGATGGCCCTGCTCCACATCACTAATAGCACACCAGCAGTTCTAGATACATCTCTTCATTTAGAAGAGAGAGAGATATGCAGGCGAACTTCCCATAGTGGGCTTGTGAAAGCTCTGGATGGACAGGCTGCTATTCTTATTTTATAAGGTTTTCAAACTTTATCACATCAAGTCAGACTTTCAAGTTTTACATTTCATTTGATAACACGGTGTTGTGTTCAGCCCCCATTGGCGTGGACTCTTAAGATCCCAAATATGTTTGTTTATATACAGGTGCTGGTAATATAATTAGAATATCATCAAAAAGTTTATTTATTTCACTAATTCCATTCAAAAAGTGAAACTTGTATATTATATTCATTTATTACATACAGACTGATAAATTTCAAATGTTTATTTCTTTTAATTTTGATGATTATAACTGACAACTAAGGAAAATCCCAAAATCAGTATCTCAGAAAATTAGAATATTCTGAAAAGGTTCAATATTAAAGACACCTGGTGCCACACTCTAATCAGCTAATTAACTCAAAACACCTGCAAAGGCCTTTAAATGGTGTCTCAGTCTAGTTCTGTAGGCTACACAATCATGGGGAAGACTGCTGACTTGACAGTTGTCCAAAAGACGACCATTGACACCTTGCACAAGGAGGGCAAGACACAAAAAGGTCATTGCAAAAGAGGCTGGCTGTTCACAGAGCTCTGTGTCCAAGCACATTAATAGAGAGGTGAAGGGAAGGAAAAGATGTGGTAGAAAAAATGTACAAGCAATAGGGATAACCGTACCATGGAGAGGATTGTGAAACAAACAATATTCAAAAATGTGGGGGAGATTCACAAAGAGTGGACTGCAGCTGGAGTCAGTGCTTCAAGAACCACTACGCACAGACGTATGCAAGACATGGGTTTCAGCTGTCGCATTCCTTGTGTCAAGCCACTCTTGAACAACAGACAGCGTCAGAAGCATCTCGCTTCAAAAAGGACTGGACTGATGAGTGGTCCAAAGTTATGTTCTATGATGAAAGTAAATTTTGCATTTCCTTTGGAAATCAGGGTCCCAGAGTCTGGAGGAAGAGAGGAGAGGCACACAGTCCACATTGCTTGAGGTCCAGTATAAAGTTTCCACAGTCAGTGATGGTTTGGGGTGCCATGTCATCTGGTGGTGTTGGTCCACTGTGTTTTCTGAGGTCCAAGGTCAACGCAGCCGTATACCAGGTAAGTTTAGAGCACTTCATGTTTCCTGCTGCTGACCAACTTTATGGAGATGCAGATTTTCATTTTCCAACAGGACTTGGCACCTGCACACAGTGCCAAAGCTAACCAGTACCTGGTTTAAAGGACCATGATATTCCCTGTTCTTAATTGGCCCTCAAACTTGCCTGACCTTAACCCCATAGAAAATCTATGGGGTATGGAGAAGAGGAAGATGCGATATGCCAAAGAATGCAGAAGAGCTGAAGGCCACTATCAGAGCAACCTGGGCTCTCATAACACCTGAACAGTGCCACAGACCGATCGACTTCATGCCATGCTGCATTGCTGCAGTAATTCAGGCAAAAGGAGCCCCAACTAAATATTGAGTGCTGTGCATTCTCATACTTTTCATGTTCATACTTTTCAGTTGGCCAAGATTTCTAAAAATCCTTTCTTTGTATTGGTCTTAAGTAATATTCAAATTTTCTGAGATATTGAATTTGGGATTTTCCTTAGCTGTCAGTTATAATCATCAAAATTCAAAGAAATAAACATTTGAAATATATCAGTCTGTGTGTAATGAATGAATATAATATACAAGTTTCACTTTTTGAATGGAATTGATGAAATATCAAATTTTATGATATTCTAATATTATATTGTGTGTGTACCAGCATATGTTATATGTGGTGTATGTGTGTGTATGTATGTATTGTGTGTATGTGTGTGTGTATGTGTGTGTGTATATGTAATGTATATATATATATATATATATATATATATTATATATATATATATATATATATATATAATATGGTATGTTATTTTGTGGCTATTGCACCACCTTGTGAATAAATCAAGTGTTGCATGTCTTATTTACACGAGCAGTGGGCCATTCATTCCTCTGTGACACACATGTTGTACTTAAAGCACTTTTAAAACATCATAGACCCCTTTGTATAGTATTTGCCATGCAGCCTGATTCCAGAGGCTGCAGAAACACAAATATCCAGGGTACTTAATTCACAAATATTTTTTTCCACCATTTTAAGGACATTGTGTCATTCTGATAGAATGTAAGGAAGTTATTTTGCTTACCTTTTCAGCTGATTGCAGTGAAAGAGCTGTTCTGTAGTGTCGGTCAGGGCTGATATTTGACTGGGCCTTGGTGAGATGCTTCTTCTCAGCGAAGAGAAACTAAAGACAGGGGAAATGGAGGCTTATGATAATAAGAAAGGCACCTTAATTAAAGCTGAAGAAAACAAAGTGTGTCTCAAAAACACAGTTAGACTAATGCTGCTGGCAGGGTGTTTGCTTATTTGTGAAGAAAAGGGGACAAATTAATCCAAAAGTGGGCCATATAGCACATGGTTAATTAAAAAAATAATAATTATAAGCTGCACAGCTGCAAATTACCCCGCTCAGCTAAGCTCCAGTCCAGGTTATCAAAGTTCAAGTAAAATAGTCAGGGTTTATCTGACCAGCCTCAGGCAGAGAGTGTATCATCAGGTCTCAAAATACTTACTGCAGCAGCACTGTGTACACAGAAACAGATGACATACATATGATAATGGTATAATATTCAGTGGGTGAATTAATGGCGATTGGGACAGTTTTTGAATTTCTGCCTTGTGTAAGGTTTCTTGCCATAAACATCAGCCCAACACGATACATTTCTGTAACAAACTGAGCAAAGAGTGACAATGATTGCCTGGGGTAATATCCATGTATGGATATACAATGTTTCTGCCAATATTCTCAATTCATAGCACTGTAATGGAAAGCTTTGATGCTATCTTGAAGGATTTCCCCATTATATTCTTATCACACTCCCATGCTTCCTGATAGTCGTCTTTACTGTGATTACTTGATGTATTTTTCAGTTTATGAACAGTCACAATAGAGGAGCTCTTCTCACTGGAGAGGGACATGCTTTTGTGCTGATACATCCCATGTGAGTGTCAGATTGTGTCGGATCTCTGAGCATTTCTATCTCAGATTGATGCCTAAAGATGAAGAACTGTGATAATCCTCTCGGAACAAGTGTAAAACGGTGTCGATGAGTCCTCGAGACGTGGCCAATTTTTCTGCATAGTGTGCATGAGGGATAAGCTGCTTAGGAAAAGATACTGCCAGTCAGTTGTTTAATGAAGTTAAGAATTGATACAATAAATGTAAAGTGCTTGATAGCCTGCCAAAGAGACACCATAGATGCAGAGTTGAGCGGCTACCCACGAGAGCTGAACTAATGGAGCGTAACGCTGCATGGCACTTTCTGGCTCAACTGTTTAGTCTGACTGTTTAAAAGTCTCCAACGTTTACTCTGAAGATTTTGATGTGTTAGGTAAAGACAAAACTAGCGCTCTGTTCTAAAACCTAGTGAGCTGCCTAAAGAGGCAGTATTTGAAGATATCATTTTCAGTACTAAGACTATTTCATGCAACATTTGTATGTTACGTATTTTTAAGCTTCACTGAGTATTAGCTCAGCTACATGTTAATGTCAAAAATCAATTGTGAGTCTAGTTTTCTGCATTATTTCTGTGACTGCTCCCTAAGACACCTTATTTTTAAAGCAGCCTTACATTATCTGTTCTAGCAATCCCAGAATACATTGCGCTTGTATTCAAATAAAAGCATTGGTTTTTGGAACTTGCATATTTTTGGTGTTCATTTGCTATGTTTGGTAAATATGAGAGACATAACTTCTGCTTTCTCTTTCTGTTTATATGTGGGAAAACATATTTATGTGTGTATCAGTGTAACAAGTGAATAAATTTACAGCTGCTGTTTAGGGGTGTGTTTTCTGTAAAGCAATGTAACTCTCTGCTTAACTATCATAGTATAGTGCAATAATGTACAATATAGTCACACAGGGTGTGGAGCAATAATCTGAATAATTAATCATCATTCAGTCTATGTCATTCTCCGGGGTACTAGAGCACATTCAGACATGGACATTCGCTTTCATTCTTTTGGCAAATTAAAAGAGATACAGTACACTTACATTAAAACTTGTAAAAGTTGTATTACATGTTCGCTTGCTTTTGCTCTAGAGCATGATCTGTTAAACTAATTAGAAACTATGCTTCTAACCACAGTTTAAGAGCTGAAATTCCAACCACAGAAATTTGAGATGCTGTTTGCAGTTCGTTGGAACTATGAATTCACAGTAAATTTGGTTGATTTTTGACCACAGAAATTTGAGATGCTGTTTGCAATTCTATGAGAACTACTTTTGGGAAACACACCCTGGTACAAATACCTTTCAGATATATCTCTTGGGTTGATGCTTGAATCACCATCCTGTCAGTCAAAGCGCCATGTTTGACCGCACCACAATTTACTAGGACCAGGGAATGACTGATACATTTTACACTCTGGGCACTCTGATACTTACAAATTTCTTATGAGGCAGTTAGCTCAAATCCTTCAAAAACCAGTGCTGAATTTAAACTCACTTTTATAATCAGAGTCTTTCCACCAACTCACATCCTGCATGTTAAAAAACTGAAGTTCTCATGCAGCTTCACTAGATAATTGAAGAACGGTGAGCAGTTGAATCTGTCTGATGCCTGCCACAAATGAGAGGCTTTGGGTTTTACTTCATCTTTGTGCTGAAAAGAGAAAAGACAGTAAAGACACATCGAACTGAGTGGAAGTGGTAGATAAACAGAGGACAGTTAATAGCCAGCCATTAAGCCCAATTAAGTTGTGGTATTAGTGGAAAGAGAAGAATTATGCAAATGCTTTGCAGTCAGGCGTTTCTCCAACAAAGATTGTGGCTGAAAGCCTGTTTGGTAGTGGTCCAGTGTGAAGAGGTTTCAAAGGTAAGCAAATATTGTGTTTGTCAAAAAATGATCTTCTCTAAAATTGCAGCAAATTCGTTAAATTCAGGTTAGCTTTTGCAGGTGGAATTTGTGTATCCAAAAATTTATATTCTATAGTGGCATAAGCATTATTTGTGATGATATATTTATATTTTTGGAGAATAAATGTTTTTTAAACCCATTCATCAATATGTATGAACATTAGTTATGTCTGTGTCTGTGTGTGTGTACTATATGTGCACTTAATTTCAATATGTTTTAGTTACTAATATCTCCTAATTTTTTGGCAATATATTTAGATTTAAATATGCCATAGCTGTCATTTGAAGGTTTAAGCAAAGATTTTCAGATTGAAAAAAATAAAAATTGCCTTAAAATAAATAAATTTTGGCCTATATTTCTGGATCTAATACAGATACACTTAATTTGATTTAAAAACATTTAGATTTACATAAATAAATAAACTGTCCATAACTCCATAACACACCAGACTGGATGGCTGTTTCTGGGAACAGAAAAAAAAGTTGGACTGTTTACCTTTGCTGACTTTGGGCGAGATGTTCCAAGATAAAGTGGTCCATCAATCAGATATGCTCTAGGCACTAGGCTCTAAAGCAGAGAAATGAGGCGGAGTAGACTGTGCCAGCAGACATTTCTACTGCTGCATGACAGGAAAGCTTCCATTGCCCTCCCAAAAACCATTTGTGAACACAAAGTGGACCATCCCCTGAAAGTTGAAGTTTCAGAGCAGAACTGGAATGAGAGGTCTTTGCTCTTAGCAGTCCTCCTGGTTTTCTATTGGACCGGATTAGAGCAGCGATGGAAAACTTAAACAAGTCAATAAACAGGACTGAATCGATTGTTGCTGGACCTCTGTTTCTACTGCTGCTCCACTGCCCCATCACACATTAATAGCTCATGTCAGTCAAAAAGGCCATTATCACACCGTCATGTTGACTTATATGACTACATTAAATGTTATATTAACACTTGACCTTTTTTAAATATTCTCGTATATGTTTATACAAAATATTGGAACTGCATTTTACTCATGCACATTTATGTGTGTGTTTTATACATTATGTACAATACATAAGTGGGGGTAATGTTTGTGTGTTGTCTGTTTGCACTCTGATTATATAAAATGTTTATATCTGTGTTCCTTTATCCCATTTGACCAGCGTCTGCTTGTGAAAACACTGGCTGTCTCCAGCCTTAATTACAGCTGTATGGTGTGCGGCGTCCACAGCTGCAGCTGACAATTACTTCATGCCCATATTGCTCAGAGAGCCCTGCTTTGATTCAGCACGGAGCCAGCTGAGATCAGACTCCACACACAGGCTGCTAAATGAACAGCCATGTGTTACATACAAGTGTGGCCCCTAAAGGTCCCTTCTCATCAGAACAAGCCTCGCTGCTGGAGAAATTTGGTTGATTTATAACAATAAATTTTAATGTCAGTCTGCCTAAGGAAAAGATCATCTTATACCAGCATGTATTTATTTGTAGACTGGTTTGTACTGGGTAGGTACTAGATGGTGGATCATGATAAATATGCTGTTTACAAGTGAAACTTATGAGTTTAGCAGAATGTGTAAGCTGCTTTATTCCATACAGTGAAAGTGAATGGTGCTATCAAGCAAGACTTTTAGTGAACAACTTAAATTAAACCTGTTTCTTACACAAAGCTATTGTAGGACTTCAAAAGACTTGAAATGTAGCGCATGTTTACATTTATTATAAATAGTGTTTTTTTTCTATTCTATTACAGTATTTATTAATATTTTTAATTAGCTTTTATTGTTATATTTTACTTTAGTTTGAGTAATTTTGTTATGCTTTGTTAAGTTTATTTTTTCTGAATACTTCTAAGCTTTATTTTTACTCCTGTAATTTTAGTACTTAAGCTTAAATTTACTGAGTTAAGTTAAATATTCAACTTTTATTTCAGCTCTATTTAGTTAACTAAACTTATTTTTAATAGTCTGAGTTTTAGTTAATAACATTGCTTGGAGCTTGACAGCAGTGGTCACTGGTCACCACCCACCTTACAAGAACAGCTCAGACATTCTGCTAAACATCTCATGAAAGAAAACCACAGAGGTTTGAAATGATATGAGGCCTAATATATGATGACAGAATTGTCATTTTTGTAAGGAATTATCTCTTTAACCAGACTGATGAGACAGTTGTTGGGACCAGCATCCAAAAACACAACATGTGCTGGAACCCAGCTATGCTTTTCAGAATTGCCAGTGTCTTTCTTACATTTCTTTCTTGCCAGTGTTTTCAGGCAATCCAACAAATTAAGCTTTGTTTTTATTTGTGGTAGTGATTTGATATGGCATTTTAGCGAAAGACTGGAACCAAAAATGTTGTGAACAAAAGGTCAGAAAGAGTTGAGCACCCAAGACTGAAGTGAAAACATCAATTTCTAGATCTTTCAAGAATATGTTTCTTCTTTTTCTTCTGTGTTTTGAGTCACTGGACACCAATTTAGAGTTATTTTTCATCCATCTGTGTTTTGTTGATCCATTCCCTCCTGACATTTATTTGTCAGTGGTTTTGTCTTCAATCTTTGAGTATTTTGTTGCAAAGTCAGGCTGCAGTGTACCTGAATAATAGTCTTTTTGTCACTTTTGCTTGAAGAAATACAGGGTCCATAAATACCAAATTGCATGCTTTTTTATATTATTTTATTTTATTTTATTTATTTTAAGTGGCTGTGGTAAGGATTTTAAGTCCCATTTGAAAAGTTATTGCTTTTGATTTTGTCTTCTCTTATCAGTATTACCCATATGGAGCAATTAATATGTTGGGATGACTTCATTGTGGAAGTGGATATGTTTCTAAGTATTCATTTTCCTCTTGTTTGAGGAACAAACGCATTGCATGATAATGCAGTGGATTGTAGAACTGTCTCACTCTCTCGTCAAAATGAATATGACAGGAATGAGACATGAGAAAACATTGTTATGCCACCGAACACAAATGCCCACTGACAGAATGATAAATTGTACAATTTTTAATCAGCGTCTCTTTTGGTTTTTCATGTGAGCTGGAAAACTATCTTCTGTGAAGATTTTAATGCCTCAGAACTTTTGAAGTTTAAAGTGACCTTTTCCCCGATTAATCATAAGCGTCTTAAAAGGCATCTATTTGAGGGATCCAAAGGTTCATTAAAGTATTAAATCATAGAAAAACAAAGGTTATGGTTTTCAAAGATTGTAGCTTGTTTGTTGTTATGGCCTCCTCGATACCAGAATATTACTTTTTTAATTAGTCATGGGTGTCTTTTCATAGGTCTACACAAGATATGGAAAATGCTATACTTTCAACGGGAACAAAACAACCTCCAGGAAGACAAAGCAAGGAGGGATGGGGAATGGGCTGGAGATCATGTTGGATATCCAGCAGGATGAATATCTACCTATCTGGAAAGAGACAAGTGAGTCATAATTCAATACAGAGATGATTTCTGGTCCGGAAGTTGCATATTTTCTGGTTCTCAGATGTGTGTCTGCACAATCTGTTAAAATAAACATGTTTAAATTCAAGGTTAATTTGTGATGTTGTTTTCCCCATTTGTATTGATAAAGGGATATATGAGGCTTATCTTTGTGTTATCGTTCAGATTGCTCGTTCTGCTTTCTTACCCTCTCTCTGCCTTGCTCATCCTCTTGTTTTTGCAGATGAAACATCTTTAGAGGCTGGAATCCGTGTTCAGATCCACAGTCAGGACGAGCCGCCCTACATCCATCAGCTGGGATTTGGAGTCTCTCCGGGATTTCAGACATTTGTATCCTGTCAAGAACAAAGGGTATAACCCTTCCCTTGAATCACTTTCAAACTTTTCAGTCTAACAACCACCTACAATGAAACCAGACCATCCAACTACAGTACCATCTAGTCACATCAACATTCCCTCAATTTTTAAAATATCTTAATGGTCTAGTATCATTTACTTACCGTCATGTTGTTCCTACAAAAGTAGATTTTTTGTTACACAGCTCTTGCCATACAGAATTCCAGAGAAAACATGCTGTTCCTCGTTATACTGAAGTGAAGAAATAAATAAAAATATGGGCCAGTAAGAAAGCAATTAGTGGAGGAGGATTTCTTTGCAAGTGTGAAACACATTCAGAGTTTAGAAAGTGACTGGCAGTTGAAGGGTCACCATGCTTGTGAAGTTGAACTATAAATGTGGATATTACAGTATTTCTAAATCCATCAACTGTGTAGTAATCTAAACTCTGTATCTGTGCTATATGACATCAAGTTTGTTTGTTTGTTTGTTTGCTTTTTGAGCAGGAGAATGGCGCATATTGAATTGCTAAAATTAATAAACTATAGTACTGAAAGATGACAAAAAGATTCTACTTAGTTGCGTTAAAAGAGAAGTAGCGACATTTTGTTTTCTTTCTTCTGTATAGCATCCAGGTGAAACAGATTATCATAAAACAAGAAATATATGTTGGTGACTTGGTCCTATCCATCAGTTGCTGATTGGATGGAGGCAGATCTGAATGCAAGCCTATAGTTAACTGTAGGAAAGGGGCAGGTTTAAGCAGACTAAATGATTGGAGAAGTCTGGCATACATCATCAGAAAGTCTGATGTTTCATCCGAAAGATCATTTTGATTTAAAATTTACAAGAAGAAAAAATTGGAACATATGCATGGTTGAATCTTTTGCAATAAAATCAATAACAGGCATTCAGAAAATAGATAGGGTGAAGTGCATTGAAAAGTACTTTTGTACTACAAATTCAAAATATTGTTGTCCTGTATATATTAATATGTAGGGCAACATATTCTTAAATCTCAGATCTGTCTATGGTTACACTATCAAACTCATGCTTAAAAATGAGCGCTGGATGCAATATTTTTGTTTCAAAGGCAGGCCACTCATTAAGCTTTCCTTCTGAAAATCAAGCCACATACAACTAAAACTTGCTAAATTGTCATTCACTTCAGTTTTATGCTCTTTAAAATTGTGGCATAGCTTGAGAACACTGCTTATTTGCATACTTCATTTGCATTTACTAATTCTCTTTTTATTTCTTTCTCTCCTGCTCTTACAATCTGTCTCTGTCTGTTTGCCTCTCACTTTATCTCCCTTGTTCTCTTCACTGCTCTCCCTCTCTGTGTGTAGTTGACCTACCTGCCCCAGCCTTGGGGGAACTGCCGCTCCACCAGTGAGCAGATGATCCCGGGTTATGATACCTACAGTATCAGCGCCTGCCGCCTGCGCTGCGAGACTCTTGAGGTTCAGCGTGTGTGCAAATGCAGGATGGTGCACATGCCGGGTAACGCTACACCGATGCATTCATTTCCCACTCAACGTAATCAGCACGCTAATGTATTCTGCTAATTGCTAAAATACTAAATGAATAAACTCTTCTCATCTAATTTGCTCCAGGCAGTGGAGCCGAAAGCTTAATGCAAGTCTCTAAATTAACTTACTGTCTAGTCACACAATACCAGGAGCTTGGGTGGTTCATTTGGCGATTGGAGGGAAAATTTAGATGATCGCAATCCACCAGCAATGATGAACATGGACGTTACATTCCACTTGAAGCAGCTGATAAACTATTTTCTCTTTAGAAAACCAACGATGTATAGACTGAGGGACTTTCTCTGTCCCCAGAAACCTCTTTTCTAATTAACTCCACCACACCTGAGTTGTTATCAGTGTGGCTTTTCAGAGAGCGTGTGACTGTTGGTGGCCGCGCTCTAATGGAAGCTCTGCTTCTCTGCTTTTCTCCTTTAATGTCCCTAAATCAATCTCCCATAATGAAAATTGAAAAGAGAGACTGTTCCAAATGCATTAACTCAAAGGACATTTTCTCTTAGGTGCCATATGTATTTCCTCGAACCGGTTGCTCTTTTGATGGATTCTGGTGGTGAGTTAGACCTCCTGAGGTATTGTGTGTTGATGGGGATTGGGTTTTACAGACTTTATAAATGTGCCTTTGGGGAGGGTTTGGATCAGTCCATTTTGGGTGCAATTAGGCCTAGACTGATGGTCATGAGGGAGGCGTGGTGAAAGCGAACCCATCTCCCTCAGTCACACACTGCCTTCCATCATTTTAGGATGAATAACAAAGCAGAGGCGCGCTGTCTCTTTCTCTGCCGCTCACGCTTTCTCTTCCTGGCGGTGAAATAACAGCAATCATTTTGCTCATGATTGATCAGAGTCATTATGTATTTTGTTTCTCAGGAGATGCCGATATCTGTACTCCCAGCAATATCAAATGTGTGGACAAAGCACTTGGTAAGCAAGCGTATTTCATTTTTGCTAACGCCCTGGAGTGTTATATCTCTGGAGGTAGTGGCACAAATAATTAAATCCCAGATAAACAGATGTTTGTGTGCATGGTCTGGGGTGGGAGACACAGGATTACTCAGTCAGTCCATGAAGGAGAATGTTCTCCTGTGCTTCGACATCCTATACAGAGCAGTGTTAAACTGAAGATCCCTGCAGTGCATTACCCCCTGATACCCTCACGGCGTTATTGTCCACTGTAGGTGTCTTGTTCCATTGATTTTATGACACTCCTAAATGGAGCGGCTCATGAAAAGTTGATGATGAGAGATGTATTGGTACAATTATGATAGTCCTTATCTAATAAGCCAGAAATTTAATTATCTCCACAGTCAAAAGGAAACCCGACCCCATTTAATGGGTGGTTGAACTAAATCCAGATATATCTTGAAAGAATCGACTGTACTACCATTCATTGGATTGACCTATTCAAATATTTAAACTGAAATCTCTTCTATGATAGGTTAGTTTAATTATTTATTTTCTCACCCAAACACGCAAACACATCTGTAGATATAAATATATCACATGCAAAACAACACAACAACAACAACAAAAATGTTTGCTTAAAATCTTATCTAAAAGCATTGAGATTCACATATAACTTAAAACAATTCACAGATTCACTGCTGGAAAAAATTTAGCATGGTTTCAACACTGATAATAATAAGATTTTTTTCTTGAGCACTAAATAAGCAAATTAGATGTGACATTGAAGACTGGAGAAATAGCTGCTGAAAGTTTAGCTTTTCCATCACAGGAATAAATTACCTTTTAAAATATATTAAAATAGAAAATATTAAATGTAATAATATATCACAATATTAGTAGTAGTAGTAGTAGTAGTAGTACTTTATTTGGTGCTTTGGTGAGCATAAGAGATTATTTCAGAAACATTAAAATATATTTCAGACTACAAACATTTGAATGGTAGTTATTACATACTCTATATTCTGTATGAAATATGATGATAGAGACACACAGCTTCATTTCTAAATATAGATATATAGGATATTTAACAAGCTACTTCCCACCTTAATAACTTCAGAGTAGTTAGCTGCTAGTAGCTTGTAGTGTGCCTAGAGACTTGTTTAATACTTGAAATTATGAGAGGCCTGATAAATTTCGAAGTAGCTTCCCCAAAACTGCAACATCTGCATATCAAATAGGTGGTGTCATGGCATGTCTACTAAATTTTGTTCTAAAAAGTGGGAATTAATGTTAAATGTGTAGTGTATCCTGTGTACACGGCCAAATTTATAAGCATGAGTGTGTGTGAGTGTGCATGTGAGAGTGTGTGTGCTCTCTTCTGGATGCCCTTCAGAAACCAAATTAAATCTGAACAACATGCTGAGTGTGTTTTAAGCATCTTATGGATGATCATTTAGCACTGGTGTTATCTCTCCACATTAGTTTGATGAATGAAGAATGGGTGTGCAGGTGTGGGCTGGAGCACCTGCTCTCACACACACACACACACACACACACACACACACACACACACATACACACACACACACATCTGTCTGCTGCTCTAAACTAATGTGTGTGTGTGTCCTCTTCGCAGCACTGCTACAGACAAGTTCAGGTGACACATGCTCCTGTGAAACTCCCTGTAATCTGACGCGTTATGGTAAAGAGCTGTCCATGGTAAAAATCCCCAGCAAAGGCTCGGCTCGCTACCTATCTAGAAAATACGACAAGTCTGAAGACTACATCAGGTGTGGCAACCTTTCCATCTTCAGTATAGTTTGAAACAGATCTAATACTGCACTGATTCTGCATGATTTACACATACATGTTTTATTGTCCTTTTGTTTTAGGGACAACTTCCTTGTTTTGGACATTTTCTTTGAAGCTCTAAATTATGAAACAATAGAACAGAAAAAAGCATATGACGTTGCAGGTTTATTAGGTAGGTCTCATAAGCCTCATTTTACCACTTCATTTTATCTTTAAGTAGTTTTCAGTACACCTAAACATTTCTGAGTTAAAACCAATATAAAATTAAACTCTCTTTACTTTCTTAATGCACTTGGTGTTATTGTGAACAATTCAATACTGCACATTTTTCCAAAGAAGAAACATGTTTGTATAATTTTGTATAATTTAATCAAATTATAATAACTTTTTTCTTTATCATAAATGACTTCAAAACACTTCAGGCCCCACAAGCTATTGGATCACCCAAAATCTTGTTTCAGTCCCTTGTTATTTTAGTACTATTTATATACTATTTAAATACTTTTTTTTTTTTTATTAGCTTTTATTATATATTTTTAGTTTTCATTTTAATTTTATTATATAATTTTATCAAGTGCTTTTATCATTATTATTATTTATATATATATATATATTTTTTAATATATATAAGTGCTTTTATCATTATTATTATTTATATATATATATATATTTTTGTTTTTTTTTTATTTGTTTGTGTTTTAGTTATTGTTATTTTATTTCAGTTGCTAAGGCAACATTTCTAATTATAGTTCAATTTTTTTATTCATCTAATATTTAAGCTTTATTTCAATTAACAAAAAAAAATACATTTTTAATAGTTTTAGTTAACAATAACAACACTTTTTGAGTCAAAAACATGGCATATTAAAGAATTTGTGTTGCAAATGACAATTCATCTTGAAAAAAATAATGTGCTTACTCGTTCTTACTTTTTGATTTCAGGGGACATTGGTGGGCAGATGGGTCTTTTTATAGGAGCGAGTGTTCTCACCATCTTGGAGATTCTGGATTATGTATATGAAGTAAGCAAAGCATGTATTGTTTAGGCCCCCTTTTCCCATTCCACCTCCATTCATTTTAACCAATAGCTCTTCTCCTGCAGTGTTTTTACATTGTGAACAGTATTTCCCAAAAGAGCAGATAAAACTGGACCTCTGAGCTGAGCAGCAGAATTGCTGATGCTGCTAACCTCTGTTTATAGCCCTCATTTGTCCTACTTTTCCTGCTGCCCTCTTCACCCTGACTCCCCCTCACTTTCCTAGGTGATCAAACACAGGTTGGAGCGTTTGCTTAGGTCACAAAGAGATGACAAAAAGCAAACCCAGCAGCAGCAACAGGCAAGCACAGTCGCCACAGTAAAGCTGGAGGAGATGAAAGCTAAGGTGAGCCACATGCTAATCTCTGGAGCGTTACTGTTAGGATGCAGCACAGATCAACTCTGTGAATAGGAACAAAGCCCGGAGGGAAATATAACATCACCAGCAGGATATTGAGCCATGATTGGGATGCCAGGCTGTCTGCTTAGTCTGGGATTGAATCAAATATCCCTTGTTCTTATTGCAATCCCATCTTCTGTTCATGGAAGAAGAACACAGATGTTGGCAGAGCACACTGTATTCATGAGAAATGTAGTATGCTCAAAACAAATTTGATTCAGAGCATGGCCAGTGGGTCTTGACCCAAGATTGTTCATTCATTATTAAGTTGTGAGATACAGCTCTAAAACCTGAATCATGCTGAAGCCAGTGTAAAATAGCCAATATACTGTATATGCATTTTTCTGTATATTGTTACTGTACTACAAAAAATAATTTTACTTATAATTTCATGATTAATCGTTAGAGAACAAAACATAAATAAATATATAAGCACATATCTCTCCACCTTCAATACCATGACTTAGGTGCCCTTGAGCAAGGCATCGAACCCCCAACTGCTAGGCTCGGGCGCCGCAGCATAAAAATGGCTGCCCACTGCTCCGGGTGTGCGTTCACAGTGTGTGTGTGTGTGTTCACTGCTCTGTGTGTGTGCACTTGGGGATATCGGATGGGTTAAATGCAGAGCACTCGGATGGGTTAAATTACTTGGCTGAATGTCACGTCACTCACTCATATATAAGTGTCACACGGTCCTTCAGAAATCATTCTAATATGCTGATTTGGTGCTTAAGAAATATTTCTAATTGTTGCCCATGTTGAAAACAGTTGTGCTGCTTAAAGACAAATCGCTCTAATTGTTGCCCATGTTGAAAACAGTTGTGCTGCTTAATATTTTTTTTTTTTTTTTTTAATATTATTTCCAGTTTGTTTTGAAATTTTGTAGCAATCTAAAAGTATTAGTTTCTTTACGAAAAACTGTTTCTGACCCCAAATTTTGAACAGTAGAGTATATATATATTTTTTTTTTTTTCTGAAATTTTCCTTGCACACCCTGTAGATTCACAGACCTAGTTTGAAAACTACAAACTAAAAGACTCCATGGCAGAAGACTTTATATTATGATACTACTGGTTAAAAATTCTGTCTTTAATCATGATACTGTTGCCACCATTTTATAGATGCAATAAGCCACTCAAGGCGGTGCATACCAGTGAGTTTACCATGGTTAAAGGGGTTTAACCATGATAAACTACTGTAACACTCAGCCGCGAGTAGATTTTCATTTTATGACAACACAGATTAAACAATGAGTCACAGCATTAGGCATTTTATTCACAACCTGGCAGTGTGTAAGATGTAGGAGTCGAAGTATTCTTGTAGAATCCTGTCTGACATTCTCTATTCCTGTCAGGATTCTGGCGAGATGAGCCGGAGCCACTCGGAGGGAGCTTATGCTAACACCATCCTCCCAAATCACCATCACCACCACCGTACCCATCACCGAGTCTTCGAGGACTTTGCCTGCTAGGAAGACCTGTCAGGCGGGTCAAGTGCTGTTGACATCTACAGAAAGAGTTCTCTCAGTGCTGAAGGTGGGCTCACTGAAAGACCCTCAAATCTCAGCGCTATTCTCTCTCACTGTCACCAGTTAAAGCTACAGCCAAAGTCGAACTCTAAACCCTCGCTTCTAACTGAACGCAGGCATGGATCGGACATTGCGGTCCAGCAGGAGACTATCTGAAATCTTGTCCTCATTGCCCACCCCCCACCCCTTCAGGAAGTGACATCAGTGGCAACTCTACGATTTCTACACTGGATACCTTGTTACTGGGCCTCTACTATAGTAAGGCATAGACTGCATGACATCTAGAGCCACTTTATACTCCAGGTCATGTTTGAAGCATTACATTCTTTATATTTTGTCAGCTGTTAGAGTTTTATTTGGTGAGTTCTCATCTTGTGAAATATTATAAATCAGATTAACCTACAAATGTAAATGATGTATTTGAATTATGGCTATCAGCCCTTAGGCTCCAGAGCAGTAAGAGAAATAACTTTACTCTGGTATACTCTTTCACTGAAAATATGGGGATGGTGTAGAATAGTTTGTGTTTCAGAAAAGTAATATGTATCCATCTCTACTGGATATGTCTGGTAAATGTTTTCCTCTCAAATGGTTTATGATTAATTTAACTTAAAGTATATTAAATAATCCACAAATTTTGTAATGTTATTTATAGAGATGTAACGTGTGAGTGGTAACGGGTGTCATTAGCAGTAACAACATAATCTTCTTGTGAGGTTACTTCACAATGGAGAGCCAAATGATGTGTACAGTAAAGCCCACCAGCCCACCAGAGCCAGAAGAAGCCATTGTGGTAGCCATATGGAAAAGGTTTGTTTCATCCATGCATCAGCTGATGGATCCAGTCTCCCAGACCTCCCAAAAGTGTTTAATAAAACAGACCTTATGTTCCTAGTTTCACTTTTGAATGAGACCAAGTGCACCGGTCCCACAGAGAAAGATAAACCGGGTTTGCTCTGCACACTCACAAAGTATGAGTAATCTGGTGCACCGCAGCGTATGGCTACATGTTTAAAAGTTGGTCGTTGAGTTTTTCTCAGGGTTCTTAGCTGTGAAATGTCTAGCGGTCTCTTTGACAAAAGGCCAGATGTGCATAGCATTTCAATCAGAAACCACCGGCTTCTCTGTGTGTGAAATTCAGCAAGAAACTGACATTCAACGACAATTTTCAAAGACGAAAATATTTTAAATTTTAGCTACAGTCCTATCGTATATGCCGGTATTGAATTGTAGTTTTAAATATGGCTAATAGTACTGTAAGTCAACAGTGTAGCACCTCTAACTTTTTTATTTTAATTTTTTATTTATTTTACAGTTTTTTATTGTATTTATTTTTTATCATTTATATATATATGTGTGTGTGTGTGTGTGTGTGTGTGTGTGTATCATTTAAATATATATGTGTGTGTGTGTGTGTGTGTGTGTGTGTGTGTGTGTGTGTGTGTGTGTGTGTGTGTGTGTGTGTGTGTGTGTGTGTGTGTGTGTATCATTTAAATATATATGTGTGTGTGTGTGTGTGTGTGTATTCCTTTTTTTAAATGGTGCAGTTTTTTTGTTAGGTTAATAGGTGTTATAATTAAATATCATGTAAGACTCATGTAAAATTGTTATATTACATAGAACACACATACAGTACATACATATTTATTCATATTTAATGTGCTAAATGTGCTATATAATTTTCTCCTGCACATTTAGTATACTGTAACAAATGACTGCTGTGATTAGTTATCGCAACTTTTAAACTTCAACGTCAGAATAAGTAACAGTGTGTTGTTTCAACTTAAAAAAATAAGTGTTTGTGCTTGACTTAAAGTTCAGTTAACTTTAATTTACATATATTATTTATCTCAAATTTTTTTAGGTTGTTATAACTAATTGCAGCAGCATTTTTACTCATTTTCTGAGTTTACTTTGTTTCCCTACATTCACAAACTACAGAATTTTCTTATAAATGACAGAGTGTATCCTCTATAGATTAGATCCTATTTGCTAAGGAGATTTTGCATTGTTATTTTCATATTTTCTGAAATGCATCTCATATTTGGATGTCAAAAACATGCAACATATAATCCATTCATATAAATGTAATTATGGCTAATATAGGCTTTTAATATTCATAAAACTGCATCAAAGTGGCATTTTTAAAAGTTCCCAGTCAGACTCTTGATGGCACACTGAGCCGGTTATGCATAATAATACAGTTCACTGTCATAAATAACTGTGTTGTCAGCAGTGAAAGCAGAAGAGCTGACATGCCAGTGCATGTCCAAAAATTGCACTGGAACAAATCACTCAGATTTGATTTGGCATTATCTGTCAACCTCATGCACTTGTACAGTTGTATATTTCTGCATTTGTGGCCTATCTTACCTGTGCAGAAGGAATTGCTCCAAATTTTGAAATGCAATTGTGTGTGCACGACTCACAGGTCTTTTTAAAAAGGACTTCTTTCATAGTCCTTGCCATTTAGCTAATGGCAGCGATTTTGTGCAATCCAGCAGGCAGATCTGCATCAGAAAGAGGATGTAAATGCTTCCACACCAATAAAACATTTATCCAAATGGAGGTGTTACACACTGTTCTGTTTTTAGCAATTAACACAGTTCTGTTTTCCTAAATAGATTGTATCTATTCATGATTTCATACAAATTACATCATTTTCTTGGAGTACTACAGGTGAAAGATTATGGGAGAGAAATAGAAGAGAATGTAGGAAGCGGAAAGGGAAAAGAGAGAGCAACAGCGGAGGCACAGCAGAAACAACCGGAGCAACTTGTGGTTTATGTCCAGTTCCTCCATGTAGCGCTGGTGCATGAGTGAATTCAGAATCACTCACATTTTGTTATAGGGTTTCTTCCAGCAAATTTTCTATTTTTTAATTCAGTTAAGTAATGATTTAACATTTACACTTTTCTTTTCTTGGATCCATAACTTGGAATGCATTACCTGTGCTGAATTACTTTAAGTAACAATCAGTAAATTTCAGTTCAACTTGCTAAGGAAGCTGATTCTTCAGTTCTTAATTTTGCACAGCCCTGCCGTTTGGATGGCTGTGTTAGCGGTCTTAAATATACGGAACTTAGTTTGGAGAAATATGTACAATTGATCCGGACAACTGTAATATTCATTCATATAATATTATTTCATCTTCAGACGTCAGTTCCATTTTGGTCCATTTGGGGCATTGTTGAGCTCTGAAGGTATTTTTTTTTTTTTTTTTATAGCTGTGCCATGCTGCTTTAACTTTGAAATGCTGTTCTTTTCCACCCACTTTTGCCAGCCAGACCACCATTTAGCTCCAAGAGGGGGCCATAAAACAAGGCACTGAAGCAGCATATAGCACAAACAGACTGTTGAGATTTCCACACGATTAAAGGCATCAAGACTAATCAGGCTAATTACCCATTATGCTCCAGAACCTAATGGACTGTATACCAGACTTCAGAGAACACATAATACAGTTTGTACAAAGGTCTGCTGTTATGACCGTGGTTTCTGTTTTTATAACTGTAACAATGGTACGTTCTGCAGTCCAATAATAAAATCTTGATAAATGAATCACTTTGGTTCTGTTCACTGAGATATAAGCACTTCACACTGTGTGCTTTTTGATGGCTTATGCTTCCACTGAGGATGCTGGACATCTTAAAGGAATGTGCTGGGTTCAATACAACTTACTCTCTTGACAGTATCCATGGCTTGCTGTCAATTACCATATAAAATGATGTCCTTTAGTTTATAAAAACAAGCAAAAATGTGCAATCTTGTTAAAATTGCTTCTGTAATAATTAACCATAAGGCTAAAAGGATACTGGAAACTACTTTACAGTTTAAACAGAACTTTACACAGTAATTTCTGTTATTTGGAATCTGATCTCATGAGAAAATGCAACTAGTTTACAAGGTATTAATTTGTATGATGTGATTCATACAGAAAATTATAATTTTAGAGAAAACAAGCATGAAGGTCCACCTTAAACCTAATTATTAGTGGGGCATAAGTAGACCCTACCAAAATAAATAAATAATATACAAATGAGATTGTAAAAATGTATATGAATTAGCCACCAATTCTCCAACATGTAAAATTCTTATGAACTTCCGTATATTGGTTATTTTTACAATAATAAATAAATAAATAAATAAATAAGATTGAAATATTGTATATGAATTAGCCACCAATTCTCTAATAATAATAATAATATAATAAATAAATAAATAAATAAATACCAAAATGTTTTCCTCACATTTCCATTATAAGAACATTTGACAAACTAATAAAGCATAATTTTCTTTGGCAATCAACTGTGTCACAGATGCTGTCAATAGATTCAAAAGACACAAATGCTGAATCTAAAAGATACAGCATAATATATTATGACATATTGATCTAAAGTTCCCACAATGGTGATAATATCTAGATTTCAACTACAGTCCAAGTCCAAAATGAAGCATTTTTTAAGTACTCGTGGCCTTAAATCATCATTTACTCACCCTCATGTCGTTCTAAACCTGTATGACTTTATGTCCTCTGAGGAACACAAAAGAAGATTGAACTTTGGTAACCAATCAGTTTTGGTGACCATTGACTTAGATTTTTGATAACTGATATTTATTTTGTCACCTTGGAATTATTAGGTTCTATCTGACATTTTTTTTTGTCAAAATTGAGTTATTCACTATATGGAATGCAAAAACCTTGATGCTCAATATCTTGAGAAACAGCTCAGAAGGCAGATAGAACCTTGTGGTGATAATTTCTCAAAATATGTGTTATGTTCCACAGAATAAAGAAAGCCATACCAGTTTAGAATGACATTAGGGTGAGTTATCTCTTTAAGATGTTAAACATGTTGGGTTTATGTATGCAATATGTTATATATAATGTTAGTAAATGAGAGTGTTTTGCTGAATCTCTAAAAGTCTGCCACCAATAGAAAAAAAAAAAAAAAACTGTTCCCATTGGATTTCAAATCTTTTACTGCTGATGTGTTTCATATATTTTAGTCTGATTTTGTGATGATGTATCACACTGTCTGGAGTGACAAAAATGCAAGTGATTGTTGGATGTAAATTGTTATAAATTGAGCTGCTGGGGAAAAGTTAGGGTGGAATAAAACCTGTGATGTAAAAATGAGTCATATATAATTATATACTGCTGACTTCAGCTGCCTGGTGCTTATATGGGTTCACCGTGTGCCCAAAGGCAGTGTGTGTGGTTAAGGGCTCTAAAAGAGAGGACATATAAATAGAGGTGAAAATTTACAGCATCTCATTAAGACTGATGCTGAAATCTGGAACCTATTGTAACCTTGATTTATGCTGCAACAATGGTCACAGAAAAATCGGTTAATTTTGGTAAAAATCTGACCTAAAAGTAAATATCAACATTATTAAGAAATGGCCTCATGAAAGTATAAGAGAAAAGAGACAATTCCCGTGTTTATCTGAGCCCTAAAATAAAATCTTTATTAAACATTTTGTACAATAATATTAAAACAAAATACAATAGATTTATAAAGAATATTTATAGTGAAAAAACAACAACAAAGGTTAAGAAATAGTCTTGTGAAAGTCTACATATCCGAGAGCAGGGAATCCCACGCTCCTTTGCTGACCCCTAAAGGCCAGTAGCGGCTTCAATATGTGCTCATTTTGTGATGCGTCCATTAATGTTGTGCATGTGTCATTTAAAACATACCAAACATATTACGTTGTAAAACCTATTTCACAGCTCTTGTACGCAAAATCATTTGACATCCAGCATCATGATATTGTGAACACAAGTCACTTGTGTAAGATGTTGTCAGTGTACTGCATAAAGTCTATGATTGCTTAAATATAAAATAACAAAAGAAAATTTCAATACAACACTAAGTCAATACAGTAAACACGTACCAAGAAATAGGGACAAAAAGGAGACCCACAAAAACAGATACAGGCTTTATACACTCACTTTGCAAAAACAAATCTGAATTATCTTATATAAGCCAATATATTGTCACGAAAACACGTCGTTTTGTGAAGTGTTTGGAATGGTACGTAATAGAGGCTGTTTGTAGTGCATCTTCAGAAATGTGTTCAATAGATGTATTTAACTCATCCGGAGTGCTTCCATCAGCTGGCTCTGAGCAGACTCAATACACTGCACCATCTGAACAGTATTGCACTAGTATTGCACTCCTCTCTGGTAGACAGCACAGGAACTAACTGTAACCGTGTAATGCACCCTATAATCTTTCTTGAACAGAATGAAATGCTGTAAAAGGCGTATTGTGCAGCATTATGATATACAAGACAGACTAGCAATGAAAGTATTAGTGCAAGTTTACATGTTTCATCAGAAAAATCTCTTTGAGGTGGTTTCTATGGTACAAATATTTATATGCATTTAAATGCAGATATTTGCATCTGTGTTCTCTTGTTAGAATTCAAGCATAAATTACATACAGTATGGAAAAATGCTGGCTGTAATGCTTTGGACAAAACAGTGTTTGAAACTTTCAAAAAACTGTCCTGACATTTGTTTTTTGGCACTATTGGGCAATAAGTCATTGGTTTTACCTTCTTAAAATCAGTCTAAGATTTGACTGAAGATTTGAACTGACTGAAGCATTTAAAACCTTTCAACAAAAATAAACCCACTGCTATTATTGTTAGGACCTGGATATGGTTCCTTCATTCTACAAAAACCCTGTTACATTAAACAAACATTAAAACTCCTTAAAAAAAAAAATGCTTGAGCAAAAGTGTCTGTGATGACAAGACAAAAGTATTATGAAAGGACGGCATTTTTTTGAAGGCACGTCGATCTAGATATGTTACGGTAGTTATTATTTCAACAGCTAACAGTTGCATGGTTTAAGAGCCAACATAAACCAATCTGCTCCAAAGAGAATGACTGCAAATCATGAATCCCCTGTTGTCACAAAAATGCTATATTTAAACAGACTTAAAACGTTTTTAGTCTTTCATTTGGTACTGACAGCATTTTTGATTGTTCAGCACTGTGACGCCACAGATCGACTACTAGTAAAGCATCAACCCAATGGACAAAAAAACGTTTATGCCCTCTCAGTCATCTCTCAGTCTTCAGGGTTTGGTTTTAAGTACTGTTGCCCTGTTCCTGTTCAAACAGCAGCATGGCGAGCTGAGAGCGTGACCCAAGGCTGTCCAGGTTGCTCTGCACACACCTCTGGTAGATATCTTCACTAAGACGAGGATTACACGGCTGGTAACTGTATTTCTGATGCAGGTCCGGCTCCACTGCTCGGAAAACATGGAGGCCAGAGTATTTGACAAACATCTCATATATATCCAGGTTCTCTAGGATCTCCTCATTCTCCTGGACATCCGAAGACATGCGCGTCCGGGTCGCCATGTAGTCCGAGTTGTAGAAACATGCTTCGGTGAAGGAACTGCGATCAAAGTGGCCAGCCTCTTTGACCAAATCCATCGTATTGGGAAGAGGCTGGTTATGATAAGCAATGTCGGGATTGTAGAATTGGAAATGGATAGGAAAAAACACCTGCCAGTTGTTGATGGAGTTCATCCGACAGCGATTGAGGAACTCCGAGTTGATGCTGGTTTTCACAGTGGCGATGAAGAACAACGTGTCAACCGGGTGCTTCTTGGAGATGATGTCCATAAATTTGATTTGAGAGGGACTTCCGCTTTTAACGCTGATCCAGGGGACTTTGACCGTAGGATACCGGTGCTCGTAAGCACTGATCTGCGCTTTGACGCTGGCGAAGATGTCATTCTGGTTGACTTGTTGGGCCTCAATTGGATCGTAGATAAACAGAAAGGTCAAGATGGCATTCTCACTGGTTTCAAACGCGTTTGTGGCGTACACTTCCAAAAACTGGTGAACCTGCTCTCGGTCTTGAAGAGAGACGGGTAAGATGATGTGGACTCTAGTTGCTTCTGTAACATAAGGCATGGGGATGATCTCAATCCGACTGAGAGGCCTCACCAGGTGGACCCTCTTGGTGATGGAGCGACTGTGTCCTTTCTGGTTAACCACCTCCAGCTGGAGGTCCAGGGTGTACTCCATCCCTCTGGTGGGGTCGAAGCGTCTGTATCCATTAATAAGCTGCTGCTTCTTCAGGTGCAGAACGGGCTTGTACTTCTTGTTCAGCTCTCCCATTGCTGTCTCAATGACGTCAGCTACGTCCAGCTTATCGATACCACGGAGCTCGCATTTCGGAGAACCATCAATGCAGGAGTACACCTGATCCTCTGTGAAGTAATCCCACCGCAGGACCTCGAAACGTGTCTTTGGCTCAAAGGGTGGATTGATTCCAACTGGCCACAGGGCACTACGGTTGCCCTCGAAAGCCACCACGCTCACATTTTTTATTTCCGCCTGTTAAAAAAGTAGAGAGCAAGGTGTGGGATACAATTAAAGCATTTTAAGATATTTGATGAGCAGGTTATTACCTCCATTTTAAAAAAAATTACGCTGCACATTACCAGAGCACTTTGAAAATGCAGAAAGGAAAGTGCTAGCAATTTTACACACCCTTACAAAATGCCCATAATGAATCACTGTACTCAAAAGGTCAAGGGAAATAACTATTTCTTCTCAGTTTGGCATCAGCATTAGTCAGCACGGGTTTATTATAAGGGTACCTGCAGTTTTTCGATTTCCTCATATGTCTTCTGAAGCTCGATCTCAGTAAAGTGTTTGTGAAGTCTGTACATCTGCTCAGGATCAGACACTGGGTGGACGGTCAATGCATTCTTAAACTGCACATTATCTTCCTTACTGGGGTCAGAATTTTTTCCCATTTCGTAATAATAATACTTCTGCCCCTGAAAAAAAAAAAGAAAAAAAAAAAAGCATGGTTAGTGAAACTTTTTTTCCATTTCATTTGTTTGAGCATGCTCATTGCTACTATTTTTACATTTGGATGACCTTTGCAGTCATCAAGTGCTCACTTTAAGGGATAAAATTCTCACTTAAAGGGACCCAAAAATGAAAAATCTGTCATCATTTACTCACTGAAGTTGTTCCAAAAAAAATTTTTTTTTTTTTTTTTTCAAAGAGTCAGCTATTTTAAAGAGTGTTGGTAACCAAACAGTTGACAGTAACTACTGACAAACATACAGGTTTGGAACAACTTGAGGGTGAATAAATGATGACAGAATTTTCATTTTTGGGTGGAGCCCAATCCCTTTAAATGTAATCTTTAAAAACACTAATGACAACACTATTAAATGTAATCTTCAGCAAATTTGCCTAAATTCACTTGTACCATATAAAATTATGATTATTATTTTTTGTTTTTATTTATTCAGACAAAACAGTATAGAATTTATCAATTATCATTCATAACACAAAGATAAGTGCTGGCTTATCTGCATCAGCCAGAATTAACATTTTGGTGCATTCCTTTGTAAACCAAGGTTTAGCTGAGGTTCTTGACCTCTTCTACATGCTGGCTCCAGGTTGCAACAATTGATGTTCAAGCAAAGTAAATGCTTCCACTTTTGATCCTGCAGGAGTACTGCTCCATAAAAGGATATAGGACACACTGCAATGATGTGTTGAGAGACAGGAGATGCTTTTAAGACAAAGGCAGAGGTGGATTTATAACTGGATGAAATGACAAAATAGACACAGTTCATCATGTTTAGTGTGTCTGACCAACACCCCCAACATCTAGACATCTAATGCTCCTCTGATGGATTAATAGAGGTCTCAGTACCTGTTCTAAGAAAAGATTAACCAGCGGACCCCAGACCCCTCCAAATAAAAGTGTGACATATGACTCAGTCTCTGAAGGTGAGATACAATTTTGAGCTGTGATTCTGTCTGGGCGACAGGTGCCGAAGCTCAATAGCACGGTCACAAAGCAGACAAACATTGAAGTTTTTATTGTTGAATTGTCTTAAATGCTCATGCTTATTGTGAATAATTAAATTTAAAACATTGTACGACTCTGAATGAGTCTGCCTGAGTTGGTATGAGTCTGAAATGTGTATGGCAGTAACTTTGGTCAAGTTCTCTTCTAATTATTCTAGTTTCCAGAGTCCAGTACAAATTTTAGCAGGTGTTTATACTAGCTAAATGAAAGACCACAGTGGGAAATTATAGCATAACAGGTTCTCAAAACTACTTCACCCACAAAAAAATTAAAGAAAGTGTGAAGTCTATGTAAGGACCGCATTAAATGCATTAAGTCCATTTCTGGGCAAATGTCAGTGCTATAATTTATACAGTTCTACCAGACAAAGAACTGAATACACCAAAGAATTTCCTGCATTAAACATTTTTTGTGGGGGATTTAAAGTAAAAACCTATGCATATATATCTTGCATACATATCAATAAATTAGTACCTATAATTTAAGGTATTTGTAGTAAATATTGGTAAGAAAACAAAATTAACCACTCATACAGAAAAGTACAACAACAACAACAACAATAATGCCTAAATTTGCTGCATTTACAAACCATAAACATTCCCATAGATGTAATACAACTGTATTACAAAATACCCAAAAATAAGAAAATAGATGATTCCCAAAAGCACATGAAAAAAAAAAAAAACATTATCATGCTTCACATTTCCTGTGGTCCTTTATAACTCTAGTAAAATAAACAAAAACAAAACAGTGCTGAACACTGTGTACTGGCCAGTGGGGTGCAGAAGCTAAGCACCTGAGCCGATTAGACCACAGTCAGAGAAAAGTGAATCTAATCTGATCAAGCTATTAAGAGAACAAGAGGAAACACTAAGCCACAATTTGCACCATTCTAAACAAAATCACAGTCACATAAACAAGCCAGAAAAAGTTATATGTATAAAATGTACATGTGAATGTCAGCATTTATAAGACAGACTGTATATATCGAAAATAAGTAGTAGTCCTTCTTGTCTTGTATTTAATAATTCTTTTAAAATTGCCTGGTCAAGTGGAAAGGACAAAACTACAGAGATGCTTAGGGAAGTCTATATATTTTTAATTAAAAAATTATGGATTATGAATTCTTGCCTTTAAAAAAAGAAGCTTGTATATATTCTAGACTATTTCTTGCTTACGAAGTACGCACTGCCGATTTCCCAGACAGGATCTGGGCAAACAGGGATCTGTGGATGCACAAACAAAGCCGCTGACTTACATCACCTCTAACCCAGAGAGAAAGACAGGAGAACTGAAAGCTTTGAGATCCAACCTCTGTCTACTGCAGTCAGAAGAGACAGACTCCAAAATGTAAAAGGTATTTCAGGTGAGAAAGGCCATGATGCCATATTACCATTGAAAAACAAAAAAACATTCCAAACTGTTTCTGTACTTGAAGATTGTGGAAATAGCAACTACTGTAGATAGTGTCTTGAATTTAATTCCAGTAGGCTTGCCGCGATAGACGGTGCTGACAGTGATACCGGTATTAAGCCACCGGTTACGTCACTTGCCCACCGTCGTTTAGATTTTTTATAGTGATAAAAATCATTTAGTTCAGTAAAAGGACAGACACTACAATTAAAAACTGAACATGGCTGCTCAATGTAGTGTGCCGAATGACAGTCGCATCACAGATCAGATTTCATTTATCCAGTGAGGAGAGTGAGTCGAGCTGACTGACAAGAAGAGTGAGTTGAGACAGACAAGATGATGGCGAATGATTTAGTAGCGAAACGAAATGCAAAAATATTTTGGATTTTGAAAAGCCTATTGACTTTTGGCGTTTATCTAAGGTGATTTTGGAAGTTTTTTTAAACATTTGTTTCTTATTTAATGGGTTCCACATTGTTTGCTGATTTTTACTTTATTTAAACTTTGTGCTATTTATTTTTATTTTTTTGACATCAAGGTGTTTGCCGTGTCTCCAAGCTTTCTTACTTGTTTTGCTAATAAACTTTCTATGTTTCTTATTTGGTTATATATTATGTTTACTTAGCTTATTTCCAGTTTTGTATACTTATTTAAACTTTATGTAAGTTATTTGTTATTTTATATTAGGCATAGCCTGCCCTATGGCATGGTATATTTTTATGTTTTGTTAATAAAAGTTCTATGTTTTATATATAGGCTAAACCCAACAAACACAGAACGTTCCCTTAACGTTAGTTTTTGGTTCCTGTTTGGTTATTTTTTTTGGGAACCAATTAGTAACATTAGGGGAACGTTCTTTTTAGGATACATTTTTGCAACCATAAAATAACGTTCCCAGAACTTTGCGGGGTGGTTGTTTTTAAATAACCTAAAAATAACTTATACAGAATGTTCCTTTACGGTTATTCTCAGGTTATTTTTATAACCCTATAAAACTATCTTTCCAATGAAAATGTAGATGTTAATGACCTATAGTACAGAGCCCTGAAATTTGATTAATGCAGCATTTATTAAAATACAGAAATTAGATCAATCAAAACGCGATTTAAATTATATTGTTAAACCAGGGTTAAGCGTAGAGTGATAACAGAAAACATAAATTTGTGGGTTTGTTTCATCTTCATTTACTGCACGCCTCTGATCTGCACGCGCTTTCATCTGTCTTCCACAGAGAGTCGCACGCTGCAGAATTAAAAAAAAATAATGACCATTTTTCATTTTACTGGCTGACTGACTCACTCATTTATCAACCTATTTATGGAATGATCACTTAAAATTAATATATTTATGAGATTAAATATGATTTCGGAGGGATTTAAAATGCCTAACTGAAGAGAACATGGTGTTAAGTGATAGGTTTTTGTTTACGGATCAAAAGAAGGTCCCTCATGCACAAACTGTACACTGCAATGGTAAGAATGAATGCACTGATATCCTTGTTTAAGTCAAGTAATTTTTTATTATTTTATATATATTATATATCTGTGAATATGTCATATTTTATGAACCATGCATTGTGCACATCATTATTATTTTATATATATTATATATCTGTGACGCATCAGTGAGAGCAGCTGAGAAGCATCATTGGTGTCTCTCTCCCCTCCCTCCAGGACATTTATCGAAACCCGCCTCACTCGCAAAGCCCTCTGCATTGCAGGTGAGTCCACTCACCCGTCACACAGCTTCTTCAGTCTGCTGCCATCAGGGAGGAGACTGCGGAGTCTCCAGGCCAGGGACCAGCAGACTGAAGGACAGCTTCATTCATCAGGCTGTCAGGAAGCTGAACCCGCACCACTGAACTATGAGGTCCCACATCCCCAGGTCCTTCCACTCCCCCCTCCCACTAACATACGATAACGTGCACCAGTCACTTTGTGCAGCACTGGTCTGCTCACTACCTCATTCAGCATAGAACTGACGTCATTCTACTACCTCTTCAGTCAGTTAAATAAAAGAACTGCTCTCTGAGCCCTTTGTCACTTTAATCAGACTGAATAAGGTTTTTTTTTTTTTTCTGCACTACAATCTTTATCTGCACTGTTTGTTCACCTCACCTTTGCACTCTATCTGCCATGTGCCTTGTGCTGCTTTATTTAATTTTTTTATTATTTTTTCATGCCCTTATTTGTATAGTGTATAGTTTATTTTCGATTTGATCTGTATCTATGTGGATTTTTAGGCTCTACTGTTAGTGTTATCTGTATGCACCGGGGGTCTGAGAGTAACGCAATTTAAATTCTCTGTGTGTATGTACTGTACATGTGGAAGAATTGACAATAAAGCAGACTTGACTTGACTTGACTAAAACAGTTCAAGCATATAACAATGTTTAAACGTTAAACCTAGATAAGTGTGCGCTATATCCAATAGTTTGTGCGGAGAGTGGAAGCTAAAGTGCGCTTTGCAGGACATGGAGGCGCCAGATTACTTGCATATTTTTTTTCAGTGGATACAACGTTATTTTTGCTCATAAAGGTATGAGTAATACATCAATCATAACTGTAAAGGGTCTACTTGTATTTGTGTAAACTCACAATATCTACAAAACGCTTTTATAAAATAAAGAAAACAAACATAATGCGCTTTCTGCCGTCTCGTCTTGAACAGGAGCATTTCACAAAAATGAACCGAAACTCAGCAAATACATGCCTCACTGACATGATAAATATATATATATATAGAAAGCTTTAAATTACTACTTAACAAAATAAAACAGATCAAAAACAAAAACTCTTTCATTATAATCATAATCCGTAAAGATGCACTTCTCTCTGAAGGCACGTCTGAGGAGATGGCGAGTCAGGATCGGCAACTTTATCCTTGCACACCAACTCAGAAAACACTATTAGTAAATAATTCAAATATCTCCTTACTGTTTCACCCCGACACATTTATGGTAATTACTTTTGCAGATGCTTTGCAAGCATTAGCCTATTGCGTGCATTTAAACGCAGAACTCTTCAGATGTGCTGACAGCACGCACCATACATGCTGCTGCTGGCAGGACACTACACACCGTAGAGCCGCTCTTGACAGTCGCGGCAGCACGGTCTCATGTGCCTTTTTTCATCACTAACTGATGTATGTCTAAAATATAAAAATAATGAGAAGCCTTAAACAGGCCCGAGGCCCAGCCCGCATCTGAACTATGACATGAAAATAGGCCCGAAGCCCAGCCTGAGGGGCGTAAAAAAGTCGGGGCCTGTTGGGCCTGGGCTGCAATGCAGGACTCTAGCACATTAACAGGCTTCTTTACTAGCGCATTGTGCATTCCACTTACAGAATATCGGTGGAACATACCAACTATACAAACTGTGTGGGGGAAACCTAAACTGAACCATTCACTACAAATACTACAAGCAGGGCATCGCTGAAAATGAGTGTTTAAGTTTGTTTACAGAATGCTGTTGTCACTGCTGCAAACTTTGAGAAATGTTATTTCCCAGCAGCCAGTAGGCCCCTCCCAAGTGTAGGCCCCTGGGCTTCAGCCACTTAAAGCCCGTACGTTAATGCGCCCCTGCCGGTATTACCGGTGTTGTCACACATCAATTAAAATTTCTTCACCGTCACTAACCTAAATTCCAGCAGTTACTGGCTGTGAGCGTAAAGAGCTGAACAGAGGTGAAACTTTATAGAATAGAGGTTATGCTGTGCTGACTGACAGACTAAAGCAGCAGACTTGAGATCTTCCCTTTAATTGCTGAGAACAGCAGCATATTTCAAAGGAGACATCTGAGTCTTGTCTTTGTTTGTTGTAAACGTATGCTGGTGAGTTGAAAGGCAGTGAGATTTAGTTTCATCAAGAATAAGGCCCCATATAAAGCTGTCTGTCATCAAACACCGCAGGTTTACTACAGGGATTCTGACTCTCTTTCAATCAAGGCCACAGAGATGGAAATTACAGACAGTGATAGCTCATTCAAATAATGTGGAGTTGAAAATATGCCAAGCATTTCTTTCTACACAAAAGCATTTCCAATAACACCAAGTTCTAGCATCTCACATTCGCAGACATTTATCTACAAAACATAAATATGATTATGTGTGGAAATAAAACAATAATAATAATACTCATAGAATTAGACTCCTCGTAAAATGCCCTAAACATCATCACACATTACACGTTCTTCTTTAATGACTGAAGTATGATGTGCCAAGAAATATGTCATTGTGTTTAAATACCCTTTAAATGTTGATTATAGTGAGAAAAAAAAATGTGTTTTTAAAATGTCATGTAAATGCTTTAGTCAGAGCGAATTGTACCAGACAGGTTTTAGTGAAGTCTGACCAATAGAGCTGGATAATGCAATTGTAGCTTGGCTTGCAGCATATAAACATGTTAATCGGACTATACAATTGCCTTCAGTGATGCACACTCACTCTGAAAAACAGAGGTGATGTGTGGTGTGTATTTATTCTTTTAAATATATTTGATTATGCATTGTCATGTATATTTGGAGATCAACACCTGCACCTTAATTATGATTGCACATGTAAAAATACTCATTGTTTTAAGCCTTTTTCACACTTTTATAGACTGGAAATTTAAAACAAGACAGGAAATGATGGAAAGAAGGGGGACATGGTCAGGCATGATGCAAGATGACCTTAGCCTTGTATAGCCCACATGAGCTAAACATGTTGAAGTATGTTAACCATCAGTCATCGGGTCTTAAGCGTTATATGTTGTTTTACACAGTGTCATGATTAAGACAGGATCACAGGTCTGGAGTGTTTTTTGTTTTGTATTGTTTAATGATGAATACAGGTCTGGAGTTACTCTAAAGTTTTTTATAATTTTTTTTTTTTATTTATATTTCAATTAAATGCTGTTTTTTTCAACTTTTTTATTCATCAAAGAATATTAAGCAGCACATTTTCAACATCAATAATAATAATAAGAAGAAAAGATGCTTCTTGAGTGCCAAGAGCATATTGGAATGATTTCTGAAGGATCATGTAACACTGAAGACTGGAGTAATGATGCTGAAAATTCAGCTTTGCTATCACAGGAATAAATTAAATTTTAAATTAGTTGTTTTTTTTTTTAATTATTTATGATATCTTTAAGTTTTTACTGTATTTCTGATCTAAAAAAGGGGATTTTGGTGAGCATAAGAGACTTCTTTCAAAAACATTAAAAAAATCTTAATGTATTGTATGTACATTTTTGCACAGATATAGAATTTTATTGAATATAAAAGGTTTTCCCAAGGCTGAGTGAAACGGTTTACATATTTGTAAACATCTAATTATTGCAAAACTTTTTACCTCAAATTCTTCCACGCAGTTGGTATCAGCGTAGTCAATGATGCATCGCCCAAGCCACTCGTCATGTCTGGCGCTAAGGATGTCGTTCCTGCAGTTCTCCAGGAAGGGCTGGAGCCTTAGCAGAAGACTTCGGGACAGCAGGTATCCAAAACCCCCATAGCAATACCGCCCCTGCATCTCACCTCCGATGAACTCTTCTGGGCTGCCCATGTACAGCACCCGGTCCATGCTCAAGTGTTCCACCAGAGCCTTGATTCGATCCGCCTGAGTGTACGTGTCATCCTGGGCGAGGTAGAACCAGTCGTACTCTGTGATGTAGTGCTCTAGAATGTACTTGATGGTCTGGAACATGTTCCAGATGAGGCGTTCATCACCGTGGGTGACCACAACCATCCCATGGGGTATCTTGCGGCTTCGCGTACCAGTGAAGAACACAACATTGTCCAGATGATGGCTGATGGTGCGGTTGACAGCCACACCTAGACTGTTGATGGTGTTTTTGGAGGTAAGTATTCCCACGAAAAGACGCTCTCGGATTCCCAACTCTGTGCTGATGTATTTTGCCCTGAGAAAACAAACAGATCATTTTTACAACTTGCATCGCAATTTACAACTCATGATTGTGCAATTCAGGATGTAATGCAATGCAATGTTTAACCACAAAAAAAAAAAAAAAAAAAAGTGATTTCTGGGATAAAGTTTTAAAAAGTGCAAAAAAAAAAAAAAGAAAAAAAAGAAAAGGCCACATTGTGAGATTTAACGATTTGCTTACATCTAAAACTGAAGATCAATCTATTACAATTATATTCATTTTAAATTAAAAAAAAAATAAATAAAAAAATAATTTTAAATTTTAGAAATGTTGATTAAAATAATATTTTAAATTAAAATGCAAATAAAAATATAGAAATATTGGAAAAAAATTAAAATGACAAAAGCAAACAACAAAATTACTAAAATTAAAACTGAAAATCTAAAAATAAATGCTCATTTAAAAGAATAATAAAAAAACTATAAAAGTATATAAATAATATTAAAAAACAGATTGAACACAAAGTTGCCATTACAATAAATAAGTAAGAAATAAGTACGTGAGATATAAAGATGCAATTTTGAGATAAAGCATGCATTTGCAATTATAAGAAACAATGTTACAACACTGAGAAATAACTATTATTATAACATTTAATTTTTTTGTAGGCAGAAATTCTGGGTGTCAGCCTGAAAACAGTAGTTTCGGATAAAATTTTACAATCAGGATACAGCTTTGTGCCTGGAGGAAGAGGTTAGTATGAGGTCAACGTGAGCCTAACTGATAACCAAAGACAGCTGACCCTTTCATGTTACGGGATTAGTTAACTGTAGTCTCTAACCTTCCTAATTTACCTCTGGACATTGTAAGTGTTGACTGGAATAGAGAAATGAGCACCATGGGGCCACCCTGAAGGATTACAGAGTTCCCAATGGGACATATTAAAAGAAGGAGATTGTGGGAAAGAAAAAAGTAAAAGCCTGCCACAGGCCTGTTCCATAAATCCCATAAAACAATATTGAAATACCTCGCAGTGTTTGTGAAATGACATTGAGTCATTGAAAATCTTGTTGCGAAAACCTTTTAATAGCAAAAGCAAATATTTGATTCATCTGTAATTGTGAAAACCACTAACAGTGAAGTGTTGAGGTTTCAGTCATGTTACTAAAAGTTAAAACTAAACTCAAAGCTCCAGTAAGAGTAGTATTTTTGTTTTTTTTCTTCATTATGGGAAGAACATAAAGAAAGGTTTATATTTCCATTTGCTGAAAAATGCTGATCTTTAACTACTTAAGTCACTTATCTTGTCAAAATGTCATTAAGAAAGAAAAATAATAAAATGTAAACATTTTAGTGCTGTTGCAAAATGCAACGTGCATTAATTTTGAGGAAATCAACATCATAGGCATGGCTGATTAAAACAGGATTACTAACCTTGTGTTAACCTTGAAATTCAGGAAAACCACAAATTCCAGCAAAGGTAAACAACAATAACACCTGGTGTGTTTTTGTGTGGTTCTTTTATGCTTTTTAGTTAATCGTCCGAGAAATGTACTCTCACAGACAGACATGCTGGTATTCATGATTTCCTATTCACGGCTATCGTTCATAATAATAATTACTGTAATTATACGTTGACCTCAATCCACATTCCATTCCCTAAATATGGGCTATTTTAGATTTTAATTAGGACAAAATTTAAGAATCTATTATCCCCAGCAGAGGTTTTGATTGTCTTTCTGTCTCTATTGGTATACACGCACACAATGGTGTTTTAAAATTAAAAAATGCAGGAAGGCCAAAACTATTACAAGCAAATGCATCCAGCGTGGAATCGACTCGCCTAGTTAACTATTCCTTAGGTATTAATTCTGAGATTCTATTATTTTTAACGCGAACCACAGTATAAAAGACAGTGAGGCAGTCTAACGTTACCTGAAAAGTTTCTTGGGCTGAGACTGTTTGACTGGTTTATATGGGATTATTCTCGGCTGGAAATCCTCCTCCTCCTCCTCACCATCATTCCCAGTGGAAATGGAGTTGGGTCTCCGGGCTCCTTTTAAACTTCCATCCTGGGATAAAATGATTCCTTCATCTCCTATAAAATTAATATCACAGCTCTCCTCTACCCAGCTCACACTCAGCAAACTCAGAGTAAATCCCAGAGAGATCCCGATAATAACCGGGCCGATCGGCCTTAACAGACCGATCAACATAGAAAACCTCATTGTACTCCGACTAATGGTGCTGTGCACACCTCCCTTAAGCGCGACCTTCTGAACAGAGTAGCGCACATTAAGAAAGCGATTCGAATGCTAGCGGAAATGCATTGGACGTATTCCTTTCCTGTAACTGTATCACCTTCCTCCAAATTATTGAGGCACTCGTACGTGTCAGTGGCTTGCTCCTCCCAGAGAAAATCGAGCGCCCCGCCCACAAAATCAAACGTCATTACGAAGAGCCGGAGCATCCCTTAGTGGGCGGGGCTATGGTGTTCTATGGACGAAGCCGTCCCGTTTGAAATCCAATGGGGTTATGTCTAGAAGGGATACAGCAAAAACCGGAAGCTAACAATAAATTGAATTTTCTACCTGTCTTGTTAATCTTGTTTTTTTAACGTATGCACCTACACCAACCCTAAATCTACTCCTTACAATAATGCAAAAATAGTAATTATTGTTGTACAGTGTGAGAAAAATTACTCTTTTAAAGCTGAGGTCTCTTTGTTATGACGTTTGATCCTTTGAAAAACCAATACAAATTCAAATTGGTAAGTTAACATAAACAGAATATTGCACTTTACAAACATACATTTTTTATATATACTTTCTGTCATGAGCTCGGAATCGAAAATGTTTACTTCTTTTACTCTAAATCCTATTATCATGACTTATATTTTTCCACTAGAGGGGGATCTGGGCTCATATTTTACCATACGCTGTTATAAGTAAGCTAAATATAATACAAAAATAATAACAAACAGCATAACTAAACTAAATAAACAATAAGAAACAAAGTAATGGCACTTCACTTATCTACCAATGTCAAGATTTTATAGTAATAATAAAAGTAAATGCTCCTGATTACTTCTTTTGGCATTGGGGCACTCATCTAAGTGGCATGATTTCCTGATGCTATTTAAAAGCAGTTGACATGACCATGCATCTTTACCAGTGTCAAGATTGAGTCATGGTTGCATGAGTTAATTCAACTGTAGGCAATTATGCAAGTGTTTTCAGGGTTTTTTCTGTTATGCAATAATTTCTGAGTTCTGTAACTTTTTAGCAAACAAACAAATGAACGAATAATATATATAACATATATAACGAGGGAATGAAAATATACTTAATATATACACTTAACATAAAAATATACTTAACAATCCTTGCAATGCATAAAGCAGGTCAAGAGAGAGGGAACAAGATTCAACTTATGACTAAACCTTTCTGAGAGGTTCCATTAGCCATATGAAAAATTGCATGACATACTTTTGGCTTGGAGAGGATAAAGACACACAGTTATTTTGTTATAGAATTATGGATTTATTTGTCTTTACCGAGCAGTTATTTATTTATTTGTTTGTTTGTTTATTGCATCTTTGCTTATGCTTTTCTAATTTTTAAATAATCACTGACCTCTCTAGTTCATTGATTGTCTGTACATCAGTGTCTTTTTATTTAAGATAGATAGATAGATAGATAGATAGATAGATAGATAGATAGATAGATAGATAGATAGATAGATATAGAAAATATGGAAGAAAATATGAAACAAATTTATATACAAAAGCAGTCATTCCATTAAATAATTCTCTTTCTGATTTGAGGTGTGAACTCTGCAGTAACTTAACGTGAATGAAAATGTACAAGACCCACCCAAATCTCTCTGACACATCAGACACAAACACATTGAGTGGAAACAATTTCTTTACGGGCCACAAAAAAACCCAGAGGCAACGTTTCCCTCACTGAGCTCTTTGTTCTAATAGATCAAGGGTGTGTTAGACGTTATCAAGCATATTTGCATGTTTACCTTAGGACGACATCACAGTGGAAACCCTTTCCTTTGGAAATCACAGCACCTCACCTAGTTCTGCTGATCTGAGTGAGAAACATGATCAGCCTAGTCCCAGATTAAACCTATCAAGTATCTGTCAGGACATGTTGGCTTTTCTACTCTTGGGTTTTCTGTGGAACTTCGACAGGGCATGTTAAACTGAATTTGCTTGATATAAGTATTGCGTTTGTCATTTTCTAAAGAAGGAAAGGTTTAATCAAAACAGAGACTTTAATTTCTGCTTTGGATTTTATACTGCAGACAGGAGAGGTGAATGACTTTGTTGCGGAAGCCATCTGACAGTCATGATCTGTCATCAGACTTATTCATGTCAAGCTGCTAGGATAAAGGCATGTGTATGAGAGTTGACATTTTCTTTCAACAGATGTTCCTTGGCTAAATTTGATTGTTATTACTCCTGGAAGTATTTAACAGTTGGCATGCAAATGGCTGTGATTAAAACAAATCCGTTCTTTTTGATAGAATCATGTCAAAATCAACTTGAATTGAACTCCACTAAATTAACATAATTCACATTTTTCAGCACACCCATCTAGTCTCTGAAACTGTAGCCAAGTGTACGTCAAAAAACTGTAACAAAATCTGCCTACAAAACAAAATCTTAACACATGGTGGTGCTATATGCTCACACATTTAGAGTTCAAAAGTCTCCCCTAAAATTCATGGCTTAATGAAAATCATATTCAGCTGTACGATATTTGCTTCATAAAACCATGTGCCTATTAAATAAATGGGATGTTTCAGGGAAACATCTGTTTTACCATAATACTATTTATCTATCACTATTGAGAAATTCAAAATTGTTAAAAAAAATTTTTTAATAGTTTTTCCTTTTTTAAACATTGCTGATTTTCTTTTTCCTTCTCCCGTTTATAAGATGAGTAAACATAAGGAAAGAGAACTGGATGAAAAGCTACTTATGCAGCATGACAAAAAAGGTGCTGATTCTAATTTGCAGAGAGTTTATCACACCAGTAATCAGTGTGTGGCCCATTATCTCCTTGGCTCATCTCCTTGCAAATGTGTATCTCACCAGAAAACATGGCTTTTTGACCTTGCAACGACTACATTTTTTTTCCATGCTGCATTACTCCAATGTCTCATTTTTATGGTATCATGGTTTGTTCATCTAGATGTTTCAATATACATCAATATCTATCTATTTTTAAAAATGTAAATATAAACAATATAAATTGATATAAATCCTAACCCAAATATATCAAAATCCATAAAAATCCAAACATTACAAATAATGTTTTAGAGTCATTTTCACTGTAATTTCAATTTAGAAAATCCCACAAAATCGGAAATCTTCCATCTTGTATGGTGAAGCGTATTAAATGAATCATCAGTGTACTTGAGAAATTCCTCAAGATAGTGTTAAATGAACCTGGCCAATGCGACCGTCCACACTGTACTCATATGCTAAATGGCACCCAGTAGAGCAGAAGACATCTTCCCTAAAACTAAACACCCTCCATTGGGGCAAAGTTCACATGTCATGCCATTACAGAGTATTAAAAGTGACCCATTTGAAGGTTGCAACTTCTTCTGGAATGAATTACTGTACTCCAAGTGAAAACTGTTGCTGCTGATAGGGTGAGCGCATGATCTGTTTTCTGTCTCCAAAAAGTCTTGCAAAGCAAGCACTGATTCAGCGATGGCTCAAATCTTGTGGTGAGCAACAGTTTTTTTTTACTGGAATAAATTAGAATGCACAAAACAGATTATTATACGGTGTGCTGTGATTATACGTGTTTTTTACTCTGCCCTCATGTTCTGAAGAGACAAAAACTTACTCATCTGATACGAGTTCCAGGAAACAGCACGTCTGCCGAATCCCCTCCCATCCTCTGTTGTTTAGGTCATCGCATGACTTGACACTGTCCTTTCTCCATTCTGAGCGGCCTGTTCACAGACACACAGAAGCGTGTGGCAATATTGATGTTTTATAACACAAACTCTACTGCCAGTAGTGAAGGAATTTCATGAACTTGCCTTCTTATGGGAATTCCAGAAATGACTGTGGCCTGTTTATAAAGGTTATGTCATGTGGTTTTGATTTGGACGTAATTTTTAACTACGCTTAAAAAATATTGTGTGCAATGGGATTTCTAATCGCATTGGATGCTAACGTAACAGGGAGTTGTCTCACTCCCTGTTTGACGTCAGAATGTTAAACAATAGGAAAAAGGGGGAGATAATAATTAACAGTGTTTTCTAAATAATGGATATCTGTATTAGTAGCAAAAGTGGCGGCTCGGTTTTACTTGATCAAATATAAATTTAGCCCTGAATAAATGAGAGATGGTATTATCACACTCTCTGTATGGTGGACAACTTTTGCATGGGGATTTTTCCACGCCGTGTGTCAGCTGAAGATATTCTCCTGGTCTTCAGAGGGCTGTTCCCAGGAACACTCAGCCAAGACCCCAGGCTCAACACCCTGCTGTACTTTGAAATGGGATCTTTATTGTCCATAAAGTTTAAGCCAAGTATGAAGAATCGCTCCTCCCAAACAAAACACACACACACACGTATAAAGAGAGAAAGGGAGAAAGAGCGCAGTCTGTTTCGTCAAAGCCATGTTTCCAATTATGCAGCAGATATATATAGATGGGATATGATAAAGTACTTTTTATAACTTTTTTTAATATAAAGAAGGCTCTTCATCTCATATAACTACTACAGGAACAACAAGAACAAACCTGTCTTAGTGTGATTAGATGCTATTTATTAAACTGATTTGATTTGCTAAATTGATCAATTTTGTATATGCACTAACTTTCAGTAAATTTATTTGCCTTCAGACCAGAATTGATTGCTGTTTCTTTGTAATTAAAATATCTCACAAGACAGGCAGGTTATCTTCTCTCTTTTATGTAATGATAAATGGAACTGCAAAACACCTGCAGCTCAGACAAAACTGTTCCATATTTGCTGCTTTGAAGCTGGAGGGAAAACAAAGAATGAAAATCAAAAAGACCTGACCCTGAGATAACAGATAAACAGCCTATCACATCCCCTTTCTGCTCTCAGCTATCTCAAACGAGATATGAAAACAGAACCAGAGCTTCTATCTTTGATTGTACCTGTATGTGATGCAGTACATCACTGTATCTGAATCCAATAGTAAAGTGAGACTTCAAAAGAGCAGGGAGGTCTTGGATTTCAATCCGGGACCCCCTGGCCATCGGATAGATGAGGTAGAGCGTGTACAGCGAATGAAGACAACATCACAATGAAGAACTATCTTGAGAGCCACAAATTACATTGGGAGGACAGTTAATGAGGGTGATAATGCAGATCTTTGCAGATGATAGATGAGAGGTCAGCTATTACAGGCCAAATGTGTGAGATTCATGGCTTTGTTTTAAATGCGCTTCAGGCTAAATGCGATTGTGTTTTTATGATTTGATATGCTCATAAATCATTATTTAAACAATGGGGGGCTGGAATGCAAAAGCACAAGCTGAATGGAATTTAAGAATTTTTGGGTTGTCTTTATACAACTAAATAAATCCTGAAATATTTAATAAAATATTTAATTCTGAAGAAGCAAGACAGCAAGGCTAAGTCACTTGGAGTAAGTTGGGAAAGATCCTAGATCCCTGAGCACGAGTAACCAAATACTGTAATAAAGTGTGTCACCATTGCTCACCCTGTCTGGACTGTATAACTGAATTAAACATGTTTCTAGACTTCTTCTCAGAGATGGTCATATTGTCATAAATCAGTCATAAATCAAGCATGTACACCAAATCTCTTTCTTTTTGTTGTTGTTTATAATCAATAAATAATAGTTATTCAATAGATATTTGCAGGACATTTAGTTCAACAAAGAATATTTTTTTCACTTACGATCTTTGTGCTACAGTAGTAAATAATATATATGTGTGTGTGTGTGTGTGTGTGTGTGTGAGAGAGAGAGAGAGAGAGAGAGAGAGAGAGAATTGATCACATTTTTATCGATGATCTATCTATCTATCTATCTATCTATCTATCTATCTATCTATCTATCTATCTATCTATCTATCTATCTATCTATATCAGCCTGTTCTATAAAGTTGTTCTATAAATGTACCGCTTAGCAGCACTGGACATTCATAATGTGACATGTATACCTGATCCTCCAGAAATTGTAGATCAGAACCGTTCTTTCCTGTATGACAAGGTTCCTGACTCAAGCCCCGGGCGACGTCACTGAGTGGGTGATGAGCTCTGAGTTTCTTACACCACGAGAAAAAGGTTCCCAGCTGAAGGCAGGAAAAAAAAAAAAAGAAAAAAAAATCCCGTGACGAGAGGAGCACGAAATGCCTTCTAGACGTCTACCTGTTTGGATCAGGATGAGATCTGCAGCACTCGCTGAAGGGCGCGCACACAGGTTCAGCACATGGCACTCAGATCTACAGTTTTGCGCTTCAAAAGAACAACTGAATTACTTACATTCCAAACCCAAACTCTTTTTAAAAGTTCTGGCATTTTAGTAGGTCGTGAGGTTTGAGGGCATTCCACGCCTGGATTTTTTCTTCATTTTATTTTGGTGGATAAAGATCTCCAAGAAGTAAGACTGAAGATGCTGACCACTTTCCAAGCGGATTTTGCGATCGTCCACACCTGATGATGCGCTTCTTGGACGTGTATTATTCAGGGGTGCTGAATCTCCTCAGAAATTATCAACTTTCTCCCAGGACAAGCTTCTTTCCTCTCTGGACTAGTTCTTCAGCATCAGACCACACACTTTTATTCTTCGGAAGGCATCTGACAATGACGATTCCACTTTCCAGAACACAGCTTGCCCTTTTCTTTATCCTGCTTTGTCCAGTCAACATTATCGGGCTCTGGTGGTAAGTAGCCTGCTATCTCATGCGCGCGCTCAATCGCCTTCCAGCAAGCTCCATATTTAAAGCTCGATCAGTGTGATTAGTGGTGTGATAGTTTAGAAATGATCGAATAAGAAAATATAACCACACCGTTCCGGGTTTTCACATACATTTCACATAATTATTTATTGAACAAACATCCTAAGGCACTCTCAGGTTCGGCTAAACCCCCTCTTCGTATCAAGAAACTTCTTACTGTATTCCAAAGTGGGTTTTATGGTTCTCTAGAGGTTAAAAACGTTCTTCATGTTACACATAGGTTCTTCAGATCGTTATGTTGGTTGCTGGAACGGTAAAGCAGCAGATTGTTTCATAAGGAAAGAATAAAAATCTGTTAGCTGTACTTTTGAGTCATTTTGTTGCATCAGGTTGTAAAGAATTTTGTTTCTGTTTCACATTTATTGTTTAGAGTGAATGTGGTGCAGTTTCGGTGATTACAGGCGTTAGATGAATTTCAGTATTATAAATATGCCTTATTTCCTGCACACTTCTCAAAAAATCCAAATTCAAAAATGTTAAGAAAAAGAATGAATTATTCACAGTATATAACTGCATGGATGATATAAAATATCTGAACGATTATTTTTAAGAAAAAAATTGTTAAACAAAATTGAACTAAAATGAATTTCTAAAAAAACAAAAAAAAAAACAAAACGGGTGTATCAGAAGGTCACTCTAAATACCTTAATATATTTAAAATCTTTACATAAAAGTTGTTAAACAGCTTCCATTATCATGGGTTTACTAAGGGTTAAGCTGTACTCTGTGTTAGAGGTAGACATATTGGGGGTCAGAGTTGGAATTTTAGGTGGACCTCCGGGCTGTGGGTGTCATCATAAACTACTCCTTCCCTTAACACTCTGAAATGCACGAGTTTGACAAGAGTTTGGTACAAATTGTTTGATAAACAAAGACAATCCAAAATGACGCATTCACTTTAACAAAGGTGTTGTTTAGCTAATCCAGTTTTCAAATTTTCACATTATAAAAGGTCAGCTGCACCTAAAGCTCCCCTCACTTTTTACACACACTCTCTCTCTCATACACCTGGAGGTTTGCAAAGACAATGATGCTTTCTTTGGGGCACGACGCATGCCATCACAAACCTCTTGTCTGGGGCTGGGCTGTGCTGAGGGTCTCTGACAGACACCATGCCATTCACATGCTGAGGCTGAGAGGAGATGAAACGGAGGCAGATAAACTGGCTCTCAGGACTCTGATTGTGCTCTGATCTATGGGGCTGAGAGCTGAGTGCTTGAGGAAGCAATGGGAAGCCTCACCTCTTCTGGAGTCTTCGGGGTCATGTGCTGGCGGCCCGCCAGGAGTCTGTCGGACAGGTGTGCCTGTGCACGCGCCATACCCTCTAGCTTTTATGTCTGTGTGTGTGTGTGTGTGTGTGTGTGTGTGTGTGTGTGTGTGTGTCCCGAGAGTGAATACACTCTCAGTCAACATTTTTGCATTTAAATGCCTTTGTGACCCAATCTGTGTTCACACTCACTTTATTCTATTAAAACAGTGGTTCTCAACCTTTTTGACTTAAAGGCCTCCATTATCCAATACAATATTGAACGTTTACAAACATTTTATTGACAGAAATTGGGAATTTTGATATGTTAAATTAAGTAACATAATTTTTGTTCCAGAATTTTTGAATGTTCTTTAATAAAACGATAGATTTTTATTATTAATAATAATTAAATGTTGCAATGAAATAGGGGATTTTTAGATACAATCTATATTTAGTTTATTACAATAATTATTTAGTGTGTAGTATGTGTATTTAAGCATTTTAAGAAAGTTACAATATTTGAATTAAATTTTTTTTAAGTTTTAATTTAAACAATTTTTTCTGCCCCCATGGTTGAGGACCACTGTAATAAAGGGATAGTTCACCCAAAAATGATAATTCTGTCATCATCTACTCAGCCTCATGTAGTTTTAAGCCTGTATAACTTAATGATTTCTTCTGTGGAACAAAAAAAGAAGAACAGTTTTTGTTCCCCTCATACAATAAAAGGCAATGGAGTCCCAAAAGGGAACATTGGCCCATATTGGCTTTCATTGTATGGACAATCTATATACTGTGTATATATATATATATATATATATATATATATATGGATAATCATTTATATATATATTATATATATATTATAGATAATATATATATATATATACCTCCACTGTGCTTTACAGAAGTAAGAAAGTCATACAGGTTTGGAACAACATTAGATTGAGTAAATGGTGACAGAACTGTCTTTTTTTTTTACAGGTCTCCTATTGGACCTATCCAATGTATATTATATTAGTATGTCCCAGACTGCACAGTCTCCGCTCCGATGTTCAATCTGGGAGAAGCGAATCTAGTTTGGAGAATGGAGAGATATACAATCAAGCAGTGAGAGACTGATCATATAACGATTAGATGACAGCTGCTTAGCCCGTTTGGCACACCTCTGAACGTGCGTCTGCTGTTCTCTCATACTTTGGGTCTATCCCATCGGCGTGTGACAGACAGTGTTGTAGTGATGGAGTTGTGCAGCGCCGTGGTTCCACTCGCATGATTTAGTAGTGTGCTCCAAGAGGAGGTTGTGCCATGGCTCTGCGCCACGCGTGACAGAAGTGAACCCAAGCCACTCTGTGCAGTTCCAGCCCTGTCGTGACTGACTTTATATCCAGCATACTTGGGGGATTAAGTCGGGATAAATTTCGCTCTTTTACAAAGTGAAAAAAGAAGAGACTTATCTGTAACCATGCAATTCATAATGTAACCTGAGGTCTCAGCAGGCGCAGAGAACGACAGGTCTACGAAAAGATAAATGTGCATGTGTATGTTCGCACTGATTATTTGGATAACTTCTCTTAATCACAGATCCCCCCTCAATTTCTCCCTCTGCATTATCTCTCTCATACATCATGGTGTGGCTGTTTTTGAATATTACTGATTGCACAAGTTGGGTACATCTTTTTCTATGTTATGATTAGGCCCCATCTTGCACTTATCAGGAGTCTTACCAGATAAAGGAGAAGCAGGAAAGAGTGGCTTTGAATAAAGCCGTTAGGATAATGGTTGGACTATAGGGCATGTGGTCTTCCACCGCTTAGAGACCATTCTTATTCCATTGTTAAAGTCCTTATGTGAATCACTGTATGAGAAATGGCAGAAGTGATCTTAGAACAGTCGTCGTCATGTCCAGATTGACTCTTTCTGCAGGCATGTTCCTTTGTCTTTTGTTATGTCTTGGTCGTAGCTGGTTTCGATTAGAGCCAGGGAAGGGATGGTTCATCATCAGACGCAGACAAATATCTTCATCTCTATATCACCCAAGCCAACATGTGACCACATATGCAACCCAGGGCCGCTTTTGTGATATTCAAGCTCTCGTTTAAAAGCAGGCGCTTTGCCTCGCCCCTTTTGACAGTGAAGCAGGACTTGGAAAGAGAGAGTCGCTCCAACATTGTCTGCTCTTTTACGAATCTACACCTCCTGCTGTAAAATGTGGTTCCATTATTTAAGCAGTGATCCTGGCACTGAGAAACTCACAGGTTTGTAAATAATCAGAGGCTGCAGAGGAGAACACTGAATCTGCACATTATTATCATGCAGGGGTATGCGCATCATAGATCAAGATCTGTGAGATATACTAATAGAGGCTTTATTACATGCCTGTCCATTCAGCACTATGGAAACCCTGACACTCAGGGATGGATTGGCCATAGGGAACACCAAGTCTTTTCCTGGTGGGACGCTAGACTGTCAAAAATCAAACTGAATGCAACCTTAGATACAACAGTTTTAAAGAGAAACATTGTCTGACTGTCATTAAAATAAATGTGATCAAATGTGTTGCCAGTAAATTAAAACAAAAGATGAAAATTAAATCTGGAGTCATGAAGGGTTTAAAAATGATCAAAACAATGCATCACATATAACTATCTTAACGATATCAGCATTTTAATTCTGTTTTTAATAGAGATTTATTTGTTGTTTGTTGTCCACTTTGTGCTGCCTTCACAAACCTGTGAGATACAATACTGTGCTTGTTAACAATTTCATAAATTATTGTCATAAGTCATCAGGTATTTGTGATGAATAAGTACTACTTTACAGTAGTGTTATGCATAATACACAGTGGTAATGTTTAGCTTTACAATTGGTGGGGTTAATTTTTTTTTAATTTTTTTAATTATTTTATTTTTTTTTGCTATAGGCAGGGTCCAAAACACTCTTCAAGCACCAAATGCAAATACAAATTGACATTGTCGAGTATGTGCCAATTGGCCTGTAATTTTATTAGGAACTGCAACATAATACATGGTTAAAGTCAAATTGTAAAAACAATAGTCTAACCCTCACTGATTTGAGAGACATGTGATTCAAAAGAAAGACTAAAAACTGTCCACTCATTTTACCTCAGTGGAGCACTGACTATCAAAAATTTAATGTTTATAAGTTTATTGTACTCCATGTAGCCAGACATATGTGGAATATTCCTCACATTAGACCACTAAAATATATAAGCAATTGAAGTACAGTAACAAGTTCTGTCTCATGTTTTATGATATGCTAAAAATGAAACAATGTCATGTGATGTTTGTTTGACACATACAGTAGTAAGGAAAAAGAGTTAATACCTTTGTCATTGGAAGAAGAATATAAAAAAATATAATTAAATGAATTGAAATAATAAAATAAAATAAAAAAAATAAAAAAAAAACATAATTAAATGAATTGAATAATAAATTAATGTAAAATATAATTCTTTAAAATGTGTAATGAAATTAATCTGAAGTGTCCTTTAGTATGTAAGCATGTATATCACAGCAAAACATGCTCGCATTGCTCCATGTCCAAAGACTTCTGTTGAATGGTCGTATGTAAATGAAATATTAGGCTTATCAAAATGGGATGCATAACTTGTAAAACCTGTTATATCTCCTCTCATATTTCTTATCAGACCGCCATGGAAGGTGACTGGCAAGAGCGTTGGTTTGACTTTTTAAAATAAACTCGCATGGCAGATGAATGTTATTAGTCTGAAAGATTAGCCTTGACAGGGCTGAATGAAAAGCAATGAGGTATTCGCACAGAGCTCTGCTCCCCCATACGGCAAGGTGATGATAAAAACCGACTTCAGCTGCACGGATCACATACACTGAACTTCACTCCAATACGGCGAGAGTTATTAAAAAGAAAGAACTGGAGGATTGTGCCGTTCTCACATTACGTCATATAGCGACTGTCACAGGAAAGCTCTGGCAGCCTGCTCAATGCTTTGGACCTGAGGCCTCTTCTCCCATTAGCAGTTGAAATAAACAATTGATTCAAGTGTAAACACACGTCTGTCATCACTTTTGATAAAACCCAGCAATTAAGATGCAGCTTTTTTGCTTTAAATGTTATCTGTTTATGTTCAAAGGGGTAATTCGATTACCACTGACATTATAGTGTGTCTGACTCTAGTAGTTGTCTTTTTTCTGTATATTTTCTTTGTCATCTGCAAGGAACAATGAGTACACCTAAAAACCAAGAAAGGCTTTAAATGAATGAGGATCAGCTCAGACCTTAATGTGAACCCTGCGGTAAAGCAACAGAACATTAAATTTATAATGCTTTACATCATTTAAAGTGGTTTGTGTGCCGTGTGGTTTGAGAAGGTGACCGCTTTTTATCTTGTGAAAACCTGTGTAGTTCAGATGAGTCATCTGATGAAGCTTTGTTCGTTTCAGGGCAGTGGGGAGTCCCTTGGTCATGGACCCAAACAGCATCTGCAGGAAGACCAAACGTCTGGCAGGCAAGCAGGCCGAGCTGTGCCAGACCCAGCCGGAGATCGTCAACGAAGTTGCAAAGGGCGCCAAGCTGGGTGTGCGCGAATGCCAATACCAGTTCCGCTTTCGGCGATGGAACTGTACCAGCCAGAACAAGTACTTTGGCAAAATTCTCCAGCAAGGTGAGCATTTGTCCTATCAGAGCAAAAGGTTCTCTACCAAAGTTAATCAATCGTTGTCTCAATTATGGGTCAGCGATGTCTTTCTGAGGGCATGAACTCTGGCCCTGAGACCTAGAGACGTGTGCCCTCATTTCAGCATGTCTGATCCATGTTCAAGAGAGAACAAGGAGAGCTGTTGTGTCCCGTTTACCTTTCTTCTGTGTTAAATTGCTCTCTAAAAACGATCCCCAAATTACATAATCATTGATCCGCCACATTTTTCAGCCCTTTGAAGAGTAATAAACTAACGTAGCCTCTACAATTATAAGGCCATCCACAGGGTTCAACCCCTCCCTTCTCACGTTGGATTAACCTCGTTCAGCAGAGGCAATTATTCTACAGTACCTCACAACAGCAGTGTTGATGCTAAACTGTCTGGCATTATCTAATATTTTGGAAACCTTTTCTTTTAAAGATCTGACAAACAACCCAAACCCTAAGTGTAAATGCTCTCCAACACTGTAAATTCTAATCAGTAAACCTTACTTAAAAAAATCATACAAACCTATTGCCTTGAAGAAACCAAGGAAAGTGAACTAATTTTTTGTACTAACAAATGTTTATTTAGTGTTGTAAATTTACATGCAATTTCTGGTAACTCAGAATTACTTCAACAACTTTTAACAACTAAATGATTAAGTACGATGTACTATGTGTTAATTTCAAACAATTAATTTATTTATGTATTTAAGTTGTTTAAGTTGTTTAAACATTTAATTAAGTTGAGCTAACTTATGTAACATTTCCTGCAACTTGGAATTTCTTAATTGTATTTACTTGAACAGCAGTCTAATTATATTTGCTAAATCCATGCAAACTGATTGCTGAAGTGTTACTTCTTAAGTACTTCAAACATCCATTTTAAATTAATGAAAACAATGTTCCATTCATTACATATACAAATACACATGAATTTATGGTTTTCTTCAACTGCTTTTGTTCCTTTCCTATTGTGGTTTTCACCAACCGTGCAGTTTTTACTTGGATTACAAACATTGTGAAACAAAGCAAATACAATCTGACTTAAGGTACGTTTCTTGTAAACAGTGGAGGTAGCTGGATGAGTTTAGTATGGCACTGGAGAGGCAGCACAAGTTGCCTATGGTTCAAAAAGTCATTTTAGTTTTAGTTTTGTTTTGTTAGTTTTTGTTGTTGTTGTTGTTGTTGTTTTCGGTCTCTAGTCGAGCATCACACTTTGAATGAACCTGTAAAGGTTTTTATGAAATTAGGGTAATCTAAATGTACCAGTAATCCAAATTTACTGTATGAAAGTCCAGAAGCAAATGGTTGAGGTACTGTAGATTCTGGAGACTGTTCTTTGCAAAACGTCCCTAAACAATGATGGCAGAAGACACAGGGTCATGAGGATTTGGACAAGTACATCTTCATCTATGACACAATTATTATTAGTAGTATTATTACTATTATTATTATTGATAACTTACCTTATTTTTCTTTTTTTTATTTTCTTATTTTTTTTTTCGTAATCAATCTTTGTTCAGTGGTTAAAATTCTAGCAGTTGTTCTGCTTCTTTGCTTCTTTATTACAGTGAACATGCATTCCTGATGAATGGCAATCCTTAGTTCAGGCCTCAGTTTACAATGAGAACTTTAGTAACACTTTATTTTGATAGCTCACATTCTACTAAAAATAAGCAACTTTGCAACTACATGTCAGCCACCAATCATTAGAATATTAGTAGATTTACTGCTTAATGTCTGCTAACACTTTGTTTTGATGCTCCCCCAACAGACATTCTATTATATTCATTATACTGACTATAAGTAAGTGCATGTCAACTTATTCTACTAACCCTAATCTTACAGGCTAATAATACATATTTTTTTGGCTTCTGATAAATATCCATGAGAAAATCATTAGTAGTAAATTTGGTGATACATGTTGCTCACCTTTTTCTGTTTGTATAGAGTCTAATTGGTTGTCACCAGTAGAGGGCTCTATTTTGGCTCAACATGCTCTGCCCTGAGCCAGCAGGGTATGAGATTAAGAGGGTCAGTACAATTTTTTGCCTAATTTCACATAAGATTTATCTTTAGACATGCCCATATCACAGTGATGTAGAGAGATGCAGGCTTGTCATATCCAGGTCTGGAGCTGAAAGTTCACGAATTGGCCTCCAGTGTGGACATGTTCACACACGGATTGCAACATGATTCCTCTGTCTGCATCAGCCCATCTTAGACTGAGCACTGGAGACTGCCACACAAAATGGAAATTAATCATAAATTCCTCTGTGTTTATAAGTGAGACTTAAGTGCTCTTCTGTTTTCATGCATTTAGCACAATTACCGTGCGACTTGGCTCTAATGACCACATGTCAGAGCTGAGATCTCTGCTAAGGCAGGTTCACTTCCTGCACCGAGTGATAGGGTTGTACAAAGTGTCTAACATATTTCTTCCATTGCTAAATAACTGGGGGCTATTTTCTTCCCCTATTCAAACACGTAAACCAGAGCTTGTTTTCTTGGCCCAAGGGAGTGGCCTCCTAATGCCAGAATTTGCTGGAAATGCTGCCGGCTTCTCTTACATGTTGTCCCTGAGGTTGTAATGAAGTCGTTAAAATCGTTTAGAAACAATATGCGGTTCCAATTAAAAAAACAAGAAATGATAAGGACGCCATGTGTGCGTAATTTGCCCTGTCGCCTCAAGAATGTGCCTCATTATTTTTGCTGTCAAAGACCTCTTGTTTCTGTCTGTGTCAATGAATGTGTTTTGTAAATATAAATGTGTATACTGTCTGATGTACAGAGGTTACTGACATTTTACCTCAGGTTCAGGTCTCAGAATTACAACAAGCATGCTCCTATACTCACATTTAAATTTGAATTATATTAAATTTTCTTTTAATTTACGGCATAAATGGTGAAAGGGAGACAGGTGTTTTTACCTTTTTCCATGTAATATATATATATATATATATATATTTTAAGTATATATATATAAGGGATATAGGTGTTTGTGTATGTTTTTACCTTTTCCATTATATATATATTTTAAGTCTTTAGCCTTCAATATCTTAAATTTACACTATACTATCAAAAGGTGTTTTTACCTTTTTCCATGTAATATATATATATATATATATATATATAGTTTTGGGAAGATTTTTTAATGTATTTGAATTTTTTCAATGAAAATATTAATTTAAAAGTAATATAGTAATATTAGTAATATAGAATTAATTCAAAATAACTAATAATCTATGTTATTATATTTTAATATGTTTTATGTAATTTGATCTTATGATTGCAAAGCTGAATTTCCAGCCGTCATTACTCCAGTCTTCATTGTCACAATTAAAAAATAATTTTAATATGCTGATTTGGTGCCCAAGAAAAATGTATTATCAATGTTGAACAGTTATGCTGCTTAATATTATTGTGGAAACCAATCTTTTTTTTTTTTTTTTTTTTTTTCAGAATACTGAATAAAAAGTTCTAAAGAACAACATAGATGGTTTTTCATTTGTATTCTTCATTTCTGTATTTTATATATATTGTAAAAATCTAAAAGTCTTCAATTTAAATCAACTGAATGCATGTTAAACACATGAAAATAAATCATTTATTTTGAATGATAGTATATATAAAAATAGGCTAAAATAGGTCTCCCTAAATGCCTTTGTATCACACTTACATGAAGTATAATAAGTTATTAAAAAGTGTTTATTTCTTTGGTAACATCTTATCTTGCCTAGGGAAACAAAGAGCCAGAAGTGTCATATAGTAGGTGCATGACCCAAAACCCCCTCCCACCTCGAATTTACTATCAGAAATAACATCCTCGTTTCCACACATTGACCATTTGTTCAGCAGATGTGTTCGGTATCTTCAGTATTCTGATAGTAGTGATCGTGAACTCACATTTGAACTTGTAAGCATGCATGCATTTGAAAAAAGAGCAGGGGATAAGAGGCAGTGGAAAAAAGATAAAAAGGTAAGCTTATATCAGAAAATAATTCTGCAGTACATCTCCAAGCCATAAAAGCTCCTTTTTTCTATATAATCCTATTTCAAGCCCCTAATGTCTGCTACAAACCAAAGCACATAACACACGTGGCATTCTTCAGTCCTTTTCAATAACGCCTTATTTCAGACCCCACTGTTAAAACAGGTCAGAGGCCAGTGTACTCAGCATGAAGGACTGCATGAATATGTGTTATCATTTAAAGGGACAGCCAGTCCTGTTGTAATGGATCCCTTGTGCGCACAAGAGTAACTGTATTGGACATATTTGAGAGCTGAGACAGTCCATTTGACGTCAGAACTCACTTAAGTTTGTTAGCATCAAAAGCGAATTTTCAAACTCTGAATCAGATTTCCTAAGTCCACTTGAAAAGGTGACATATGGTTACACTTCATGTGGACCCTAGTAGTTTGAATTTGGTATTAATGCATAATTTAATTATTTTCTTGCTTCAAATTCTGGTTTAGACCAAGAAATCGAGGTCAAATAGCCTGAGAATTACTCATATTGTCCATGAGGATGTGTGTGTGTGTGTGTGTGTGTGTGTGTGTGTGTGTGTGTGTGTGTGTGTGTGTGTGTGTGTGTGTGTGTGTGTTGCTGTGGTTGCCTTCAGTTGATAAAAGATTGTCTCAACCCTCGCTGCATGCAGGCAGCACATGGTGGCAAAATAAATCAATCAAAATGATTCCCGCCCATCAGCACTGGTGGAGCCGCTGGTGGGGCAATTCCTTCTCATCTCTTTTCATCCTGCAGCCCCATGCTTCATTGACTCAAAGATTGAGTATTAAAAAAATATTTGTTAATTCTCACAGAAACCCCTTCTGGCATTAAGTTCTCTCTCTTTTCTAGGCAGGCCTGGGCATAGACAGCTGCACAAAATTTGTTTGGAATTTGTGTCTTGGAGGAAAAAATAAGAGAGGGAAGTGAAATCAAGAGACTTTTTACCCTCGTGTCATGACAGCCTCCGTCTTATGAATGTATTGGATTAGAATAATGTGGATCCAGATGGGTGAATTTTGTCTCTGTAGTAGTTCAAATGTTGGATGCCACACTGTTTACAAAATATAGTTTGATCATATGTCTGACTTTTAAAACAGCTGAGGTAATATTAGGGTTCCCATGGGGATGGAAAATATCAGTTTTATTTATTTATTTATTTATTTATATATTTTTTTTACTTTCTAGTTCTGGAAAAGTCATGGAAATTAATACATTTTACTTCTATTGTTTAAGTAAAGGTAATTTAACTAATGATTATAAGCACAGTAAGTGAGCCACAAATTGATTCAGTGGCCATTCTGATGGATTCAATTCAGTTTGAGTTCATTGAGTGAAGAGACAAACAGGTTAATAAGAATCATTTGTTCATGAGTGGAGCTATACAGGTCACCAGCATGTTTGTTGTTTAGGCCTACAGCACATAAGCAGTACCGACGCTGAAATACACAGCAAGAAACTTCTGTAATCGGTGCTGCATTACATCTGTGCCAGTTATGCCATCAACAAACTGGTTGAAAATGATTTTCATATTTCTGACATTTTATGAACATGGTTTTCTTACATGACCCACAAGTAGCTCACGACCCAGAGTTTAAAAAATGATGGTCTGAAATACCTGGAGGTTGCTCCATAATGGTGAGGACATCTACTAGCAGGAGCTAATGGGACCATGCTATCACTTTGATCTGTATGTTGCGATGCAATAGAAGTAGCTTATCTATTTGATGTGTATGTTGGGATGATGTTGTAGTTTTTTTTTTTTTGTTGTGTTGAATTTGGTGTATTTTCTATCAATATTTGGATGGGGACTTGGTTCGATCAGTATGTTGTTGATTATTTTTAAATTTTTGGTGTTGGACTTGGTTGTGTGAGTCGGTTGTTGATGTTTTTTGATTTTTTTTATTATTACAATTGTCAAATAGTAAAAAAAAAGGCTAATTCACTATCTCACAGCCATTACATTATATTTAGTGATTTGCTTTTTATTTTATATTAAATTTATAAAAAATTATATAAAACTTTTTTAAAGCTATTTCGTAGATATTTTTTTATTATTTTTGTTTGTTTTGATTTTTTTTATTAAAAAAAAACATATATAACTATGTCGTCAGTTAGCTTCAATGTGGTTTATGTTGTCTGTAGCAAGGGCATTTTAAATAATTCAAAAATTAAAAAGAAAAAGATAGAATAGAAAAAGAATAGTGAAGCTAGCCATCAGTGTTAAGTTAAAATCTGTGACAAATAAGGGTTAGCACAACCGTAATCTAAATGTTGCCAAAAAGTAATCAAATTATGGTTAGCAAAAATGTGCCTTCTAAGAGATTAAGTTAAATTCACAATGAAAAAAAATTTTGTTCATGTACTCTGTAATCAATAAACTGATTACATATGAAGTACTTATATCTGTTTTGAACCATTGTGTATATATGATAACCACCAAAATAGGTGGTGATAGATATATATATGTGATGAACATGATGAGCTCATCACAAACAGCTCTTCCACAAGCTGAGAAGTGTTGTAAATGTGTATTGGAAATTTTTATGTTTTATTTTTTTTTTAGATGTGTTTTAATGTGATTTGTAAATATGATTAAAAGATGACTACAGAATGTCACATTTTATTATTGGGTGATTCAACACAAAAATGTTTTACCAGCTAAGAAAATCAGCACTTTTAGAGCTTCATCTCCCTATCTGATGTGAGCATAAGTATTGGAACAGTTGCCTCACAGGTCTTTCTAAGTGTTCAGCTGTGTTCTGTTGCATTCATTCTTCAGATATTAAAAGCAGGGAATGTGTCTTATCAGTTATATCCATTGCTTCTGCATTCTGAGTCTTGCATTCGATGATACACACAAACCAGGATGAAGACGAGGAAGCGACTCTGAAAGAAAAGCAAGCAATTTGGATGCTAAAAGAAAAGTGGAAGTAAATTAGAACTAAAGGAAAAATAAAGGGCTTGGAGAAATCAAGAGTTTGGGAAACTACCGGCAACATCAGCAATCAACGACGACCTGATCAGCTGAGAAAAACAACAGTAGTTGATGACAGACAAATCATAAAAGTTGTGAAAATGAACCCTAAAATACACATCTGTAAAATCCCCAACAACCTGCAGAAATCTGGGGTGATGCTCTGTCAATCTACAGTCTGCAGGAGAATTTGACACAGAATTACAGAAGCTACACAGCAAGATGCAAACCTCTGATCAGCATCAAAAATAGAAAAAGCAAGATTTGTAACTGAGTTTTGATGGACCGACGATGAGACAACAATTAACGTTTATCTAAGTGATTGGAAAGCAAAAGTGTGGAGAGAAAAAAAGGGAACTGCAAATGATCTTAAGCATACAGCCTCATCTGTAAAGCTTGGTGGAGGTGGTGTCATGGCATGGGCATGGATGGCTGTCTCTAGAACAGGAGCGCTTCATTTTAATGATGACTTAATGTATGATGGCAGTAGCAGAATTAAGGGTACAAAATCATCTTGGCTAACAATATTCAAGAAAATGCCACCAAACTCATTAGAAAGCACTTCATATTCACAGCAGAGAAAGCAATTTTGTCTTCAGTAGCAGAATTAAGGGTACAAAATCATCTTGGCTAGATTGCCCAAATCAATCTCCAGATTTAAATACTAAATATTAATTTCCCCAGCTGAAGAGGAGACTAAATACAGAAACTCCCCAAAACAAGCAACAGTTGGAATGGCTGCATAAAGGCTGGAGAAAAGCATTTCAAAGCATAAGACCCAAGAGTCTGGTGATGTCTGTATCACAGACTCACTGCTCTGATTGCATGCAAGGGACCTGCAACTAAATATTAGCTTTTAATCTTTCATCTGCCTAAAATTCAGCTCCAATACTTATGCTCACATCAAATATGGGATGAACTCTAAAAGTGCTGTCATTTTATTTGTAAAACATGTATGTGTTGAAAGACCTAATAATAAATGTCACATTCAGTTTTGTAATATTATTCTTTTAACATATTTGCAAATGTCTTGACTCCACAGATAGAAAGCAATTTTGTCTTTACTGTTCCAAGTACTTATGATACTGAAAAATGCAACTAATTTAAAAACATTAGATTAAAACCCAAGTACACAACTGATAAGAAAAAACTAAACGAAACAGTTATTTCAACGAAAAAAAAATATATATATATATATAAAATATGAAGTGTCATGCAGGGAATTCTGGGAGTGTCAATTAACAGTTTTCACAATGACTTTTTCTTTTTCACTTCCAAAAACTGTAATTTTAACAGTGTTTCACTGTAATTACAATTAAATGTAATTACAGTTATTCACCATATATAGTATGGAAACTTACTGATGACCAATTAACAGGTTTATGCTGTAGCATTTTTACAGTCTTTTACTGTTAAAATCACAATCATTTTTCACAGTGCACACACATGCAGGTGGTTCATGACATCCTAAACTGAAACCAGATACCGTACTGTCTATTAATGCACAACAGACCTGCAACCCATGCCAACAGGGTTATGATGGGTTGTGTGGGGTTTATATCTGTTTTTATTATTTTTATTATTATTATTATTATTATTATTATTATTATTTACAGTTTATAATAGTATTTTAAGTTATTGTATTTGCTTATTACAGAAAGTGCATATCCAGTAAAATAGTGTACTTATTTAAATCTACTAGTGAAATAAGGTATTATGGGAACTAATATACATTATATTCGGTATTATATATAGTAGTTTAATAGTATCTTTGAACCTTTAGAAAGTTCCCATGCACTTAACACATAAATATAAATGTTGACCGCGTGTGCAGTTGCGTCTCCATTCTTATTTTATTTTGAAAGCAAAAATGTCGGAAAGACAATAGACAAGTGTAGGTCAGGAATTAATTATTTGGAAAGATCATTTGTAAAACTAAAAAATAAAGTATTAAATGTTACGCTCTCCGTTGCTAAAATGTCGGAAAGACAATAGACAAGTGTAGGTCAGGAATTGGACAGGAATCAGCTTCCACAAATATATTTGCCTAATTTTGCATTAAATTCTGCCATCGTAATCCTGGAGGAAAATAAAGTATTAAATGTTACGCTCTCCGTTGCTCAAATCCTGGAAGGAGCAGAGAGGCTGCTACTCTCCAGGACACTGCATGTTTTGATAGTAACGTAGTGAACAGTGTTCAGTTTATACAAACTTGGTTGGTGTTTTGTGCGCCAGAAAGCTGCAGGTGTTTTCAGGTGGGGTGTTGTCAGAATGCCCATACATGTATCAAAACAGGAACACACACACATTGCTTCACAGTATGAAGATGACAGTGGGCGTGTGAATGGACAGCTGGGATTAATATCTGTGTATTGTGTGTGTGTGTGTGTGTGTGTGTGTGTGTGTGTGTGTGTGTGTGTGTGTGTGTGTGTGTGTGTGTGTGCACTCTGAGCTCTGATTCCATTTCACTGGCTTTAATGAATCCCATTCACTGAATCATGCGATGCAGAATTGGCACAGGGCTGAAGAGTGACTGTACGCTCATTGCATCCAGCGTTTACACAGGATAAAAGTAATTCCTTTCAACTCCCTTACTACGAGTGGGTAAACACATCTGTCCTCTCCAACCTCTCCATTCTTTTTTGCTCTGTTCTCTCTTTTCTGATATTGCACAGCATTTTTCAATCAGCATTATTAAATGTTAGCATTTAATAAATATTTCAATGAACTGGCTTATGCCTTGTCATTTTCTTGTCAGAAAGAGAAGCAGGTCATTTCCTTGTAAGTAATTAAAATAAATGAAAGATAAGCTACACTACTTAAAAAAAAGTCCATAATGTTTACTAAAAACACAGTAAAAACAATAACAACAATAATAACTGTTTTTGATTTGAATACATTTTAAAATAGGTCATTTATTCCTGTGGTGGCAAAGCTGAATTTTCAGCAGTCATTTCTACAGTCTTCAGTGTCACATGATCTTTCAGAAATCATTTGCTGTTGAAGAAACATTTCTTGTTGATGAAAACAGTTGTGCTGCTTAATATATGTTGTGAAAACTGTGATTTTTTTCAGGATTCTTTGATAAATAAAAAGCTCTGAAGAATATAATTTATATCAAATACACTGTTAAAAAAGAAAGTTTTTTCAAAGTTGTTTTACCTGTATTTTGAATCACTCATTGCGTTGTGTTGTGTTTTAGGGTTAATAGAAATGTACCAGGACATTTTCTTTCTTTTTTTTTTCTTACAGTGTAGAAATCTTTTTTAACATTATAAATGTGTTTACTGTCATTTTTTATTAATGTGTCTTTTCTAATAAAAAAAAAAAATCATACTGCCCTCAAACTTTTTTAACTGTAGTGTACATGTGACAAAAAATAAATAAATAAATGTTTCCATTTGTGGTGTTTAATGCAATTGTTTATTAATACTTTTCAGAGTTTCCATCTTTTTGGGCAAATTTGATAAACAGAATTTTTTAGGTTTTTCTGACCATGGGACCCCTGATTTTCAAGGTTTTGTTTAATTTTGGGTTGTTGGCATATTGGAACATTATGGAACAAGATCTTTAATTGAATAGCATACGCTCTGATTCACAATGCAGCTTATTCTGGTTTGATATGCCATGACCTCTTACGGCTCATTGTGCCACAGTAATGCTGTCATTGTGGATGAGACTGCCTTGTCACAGAAATAGCCCATGCAGTTTTAGGATATCTAAAGTGCCATAATTATCAGAGTTCGATGTAACCCAGCCTGGCCAACAATCAGAAGCTTTCTTTGATTCTATCTATCTATCTATCTATCTATCTATCTATCTATATTGTGTGTGTGTGTGTGTGTGTGTGTGTGTGTGTCTTCACAGACATCCGGGAGACAGCGTTTGTGTATGCTATCACGGCCGCGGGTGTGACGCATGCAGTGACTCAGGCCTGCAGCATGGGGGAGCTGCTGCAATGCGGCTGCGAGGCCACACGGAGCAGAGGGCCACCCCCGCATTTAGCCAGTACTGGTCCAACTGAGGGGGTCAAGTGGGAGTGGGGGGGCTGCGGAGATGACGTGGAGTTCGGCTACGAGAAGTCCAAGCAGTTCATGGACGCCAGGCGAAGGAAGGGCAAGAGTGACATCCGCACGCTGATAGACCTTCATAATAATGAGGCTGGACGACTGGTATGCTAGTTCCTCTTTATCTTGACACATGTAGCTACAAAATAAAAATAAATAAATGTTAAAAATTCTTTAGATCATCATGGTTTCATCATGGTTTCCAAAGAAAAATATTAAGCAGCACTATTACTTTCAGCATTGATAATAATAATACATTTTTCTTGAGCACCAAATCAGCATATTAGAATGATTTCTGATGGATCATGTGACACTGAAGACTGGAGTAATGATTGAAATGAATGAAAATTCAGCTTTGCCATAACAGGTATAAATGACATTTTAAAATATATTAAAATAGAAAACAGGTAATACAGTATTGTAGGAAATTGTTTTCAGAGTGCTGTCTTTAGATAATCCGTACTAGGATGAATGTGCGAGAACAGTTAATGCAATAAATGTCATTTGTCTTCGTATTTAGTTCTTGGTTCACACAACCCTTATTATATACAAAACAATAAACACAGTTAGGAATTGCTATGACTAGCCAGGTGTCTTGTATTTACTTAATTTGTTTGTTAAAAGCAGCCTCACATACAGTACAGTCGTGGCCAAAAGTTTTGAGAATTACATAAATATTAGTTTTCAAAAAGTTTGCTGCTAAACTGCTTTAAGATCTTTGTTTCAGTTGTTTTGTGATGTACTGAAATATAATTACAAGCACTTTATACGTTTTTGCTTATCGACAATTACATGACATTTATGCAAAGAGTCAGTATTTGCAGTGTTGGCCCTTCTTTTTCAGGACCTCTGGAATTCGACTGGGCATGCTCTCAATCAACTTCTGGGCCAAATCCTGACTGATAGCAACCCATTCTTTCATAATAACTTCTGGAGTTTGTCAGAATTAGTGGAGTTTTTTGTTTGTCCACCCGCCTCTTGAGGATTGACCACAAGTTCTCAATGGAATTAAGATCTGGGGAGTTTCCAGGCCATGGACCCAAAATTTCAACATTCTGGTCCCTGAGCCACTTAGTTATCACTTTTGCCTTATGGCACGGTGCTCCATCGTGCTGGAAAATGCATTGTTCTTCACCAAACTGTTGTTGGGTTGTTGGAATAACTTCTTGTTGGAGGGTGTTTTGGTACCATTCTTTTATTCATGGCTGTGTTTTTGGGCAGAATTGTGAGTGAACCCACTCCCTTGGATGAGAAGCAACCCCACACATGAATGGTGTCAGGATGCTTTACTGTTGGCATGACACAGGACTGATGGTAGCGCTCACCTTTTCTTCTCCGGACAAGCCTTTTTCCAGATGCCCCAGACAATCAGAAAGGGGCTTCATCGGAGAACATGACTTTGCCCCAGTCCTCAGCAGTCCATTCACTATACTTTCTGCAGAAGATCAGTCTGTCCCTGATGTTTTTTTGGAGATAAGTGGCTTCTTTGCTGCCCTTCTTGACACCAGGCCATCTTCCAAAAGTCTTCGCCTCACTGTGCGTGCAGATGCGCTCACACCTGCCTGTGAAGCCATTTTTATGCAACGCAATGATGGCTGCACGCGTTTCTTTGCAGGTCACCATGGTTAACAATGGAAGAACAATGATTTCAAGCATCACCCTCCTTTTAACATGTCAAGTCTGCCATTCTAACCCAATCAGCCTGACATAATGATCTCCAGCCTTGTGCTCGTCAACATTCTCACCTGAGTTAACAAGATGATTACTGAAATGATCTCAGCAGGTCCTTTAATGACAGCAATGAAATGCAGTGGAAAGGTTTTTTTTGGGATTAGGTTAATTTTCATGGCAAAGAAGGACTAGCAATTCATCTGATCACTCTTCATAACATTCTGGAGTATATACAAATTGCTATTATAAAAACTTAAGCAGCAACTTTTCCAATTTCCAATATTTATGTAATTCTCAAAACTTTTGGCCACGACTATAGTACCTGTCGCCCTCATGCAGGTTTTTGTGTAGATGTTCGTAGATGTTTTTTTTATTTTTAATGTTCCTGGTATGATATCAGTGTGGATAGATTTTTTGCATCGATGCATAGATGATACAAGCACAGTCGTGTGCTGCTTTGCCTGTACAACCTTTCAGAGATAGTCAAGCTTAAATGAGCAGATCAAAAAGCCCACTGTGCACTTCAAAAGCCCAAGCATGGAAGAGCTCCGAAATGTTATGAAAATATACTTGGCAGAGGCTGGAGAAAGCATTATGAACTGAGTTGAGACTAGTTTCATAACTTCACCACTCTCTCTGTTCCCTTATTGACTGTCTATATCCATTTAATAAAGGGGTGTCATTTAAAAAAAAAAAAAAAACGCTTTCAAATTACAGTAATAACATTAACATGCATTCAATATATTAATGCTTTTAATTGATTTAAGATGGAAACTGTTCTGTGTGATTACTAAAACAACATTGAGAGCTGATTGGAAGTGATCAGAGCTGCAGTGCAAGCATCCCTTTTAAACACAACCACTCACATACAAACACTGAAGTCCCTAGCGGAGCAGACGTTTCATAATAAATCTCAATAAATCATATACACATATTCTGGAAGTGTCATTCACACAAACTGCTGACCCGAATAATTACAAAATTAATAATAGTTACTTTTTCTACTTTGAAGGGACCTGGATGTGTTAACTCATAATGATATTTAACTGTTTAACATAATATGAATGAATTTCAAGTAAATGCTGTATTTAGACTTTCTATTCATCAAATAATACAAAAAGAAAAATGTATCACAGTTTCCAAAAAAATATCAAGCAGCAGAACATTTCTGCATTGATAGGAAATGTTACTTGAGCAGCAAATTCACTAATTTCCGAAAAATCATGTGATACTTAAGACTGGAGTAATGGCTGCTGAAAATATAACAATTCGTCCCCTTGGAATTATAAAGTTCTAACTTCTATCTGCATTCTGTGTAGTTTTGGGATATTGAGCTTCAAAGGTTTGGCATTCCATTCGACTGTGTAGATAGAAACTTTTTTGTTTTTTGAATAAAATGTCTCAAAATGTACACAACATTAAAAAATCTATCACATAATGGAAATAAGTGTCACAGAATAAGAATATGTGAATAACTCAATTTTGACAAAAATGTCAGACCAATGTATGTATATAATATCTCACAATATTTTAATTAATAAAGCCTGGTGAGCATAAGAGTCTCAAAAAAAACATTAAGGTCTTACCAACCACAAACTTTTGAATAGTAGTATGTTTACATTTTTCTTTCATATTTTAGTCTAGCAGAAACAAAAATAAGTGTGTCTTTAATAAATAGCAGTGTTTTTTTTTTTTTTAAACAGTCATTTGATGTCAGCACTGTAGCTAATTTTGTAATACTGTATGATAGAAACCTCTGGTGCAAGTGTGTGCTAGATCATTTTGAAGTATAAAACTACTCTTATCTCAGTTTAAAATTTTATAGTTCATTATTATTCAGTAGTACTGAATCAGTACTGTAAAGAAGTCAGATTTACGGTTTCCTTCAAGCCATCATCAGTCAACAGCTGACCAAATCCTCAGATAAGTTATTCACTAATGTCAGTAGTGCTTCGTCTTCCAGAGGTCACTGCCCCACAGCCTAAGGTCCCGTTAGCATGGGGTCAGTCACAGGTAAATAGGCATTAATGGGGCATATAGGCATGTTTGCCAGATGGTGAATTTCTTCTACATTAATGAGGACTCAAATGCCACGCAGCAACTTGTTTGGATGTAAAGTGAGCAAAAATGTTAATGCAGCATTTATCAGATGTTAATTTCAACAGGTATAGAACTGTAAAAATGTCTGTTTTCAAGCTCTTGGGTTGGCTTTCGAGTGGCTGGAGGCTAAAGAAGGAGGGGAGACACGAGGGTAAATTCCTTCTAAATAGTTTCTTCTTTTATCTCACTGAACTATCTTTGTGTCTTGAACTGCAGGCGGTGAAGAATTATATGAGAACTGAATGTAAATGTCACGGGCTGTCTGGCTCTTGCACTCTGAGGACCTGCTGGAAGAAAATGCCTCACTTCCGTGAAGTGGGCAACCGCCTGCTGGAGCGTTTCAATGGGGCATCCAAAGTGATGGGTGGAAATGATGGTAAGACTCTCATTCCAGTGGGGCAGAACATCAAACCTCCAGACAAGCAAGATCTCATCTACTCGGCCGAGTCGCCAGACTTCTGCCTGCCCAATCGAAAGACGGGTTCTTTGGGCACGCGGGGACGGATGTGTAACAGCACAGCGCTGGACGTGAGCGGATGTGACCTTCTGTGTTGTGAGCGGGGCCACCGGGACGAGACAGTGGTCCTGGAGGAGAACTGTCTCTGCCGTTTCCACTGGTGCTGCGTGGTCCAGTGTAAAAAGTGCTTGGTCAGGAAGGAACTGAGTTTGTGTCACTAACCCGAGAATCCTTGATGATGGGATTGAGCGGAGCGATTCCAAACAAGGTAGTAGTGTCAGTCTCAGACCAAAAGAATCTACAACATTCCAGATTCATGCATACACATTTCAAACCCTGAGGCTTTGGAAAAGCCTAGAGGAGTGTCTGACTTGTGATTCACCTCTCAGAAAACCCAGGACCGCTAGTCTCAATGACTACACTCAAAATTTAGGAGGGGTTCTTCAGCTGTGAAGTCAAGACATTCAGAAAGCTTCTTATCAAAGGGCTTTTTCTGTTAGATCAGCCCTATATACATTACGAGTGCAGACTGAATGAATGGAAGCACATCCACATCAGCACCACAGTAATGGCTGTTCATGCTCTGAACTGACAGATCATCAAGGATTTGGCATATTGCTCTGTAAAGCGGGCTAGATATGGATCAAAGACTGTTATTTATAAGCATTTAATACCATCATGACTACTTCTTGTTTAATGCCCTGTCATTTTCTTTCAAAAGCACTTTGAGAACTTTTAACAGAAAGAGTAAAAGCTATTTTTTTTCTCTTAAACTCAAAGGTAAAAACCAAATGCAAGAGAAGCAACATGTAAAAACTCTTTATCTTTGTGAGATATTTAATCTATGGGGCTTTTAATGCACTTTTACTGATACTGATCACTATTTTTCATTGGTTTGCTTCTAAGTTGAATGCATTTTCATGCAGTTTGTGTTGGTTTTTAAGAGTACTTGTTGACTTGTTGACCTCATATACTGTACAGTACAGTATATGCTCTGAAAAGCCTTTCAGTATGCTAACACTGCTCAACAGTTCTCAAAACAGATTACAAATGATCATTAATGACAAATATCACAGAAATGGATGAGAAATTGTCATTGTTTTACCACCTTATTGTTTTTTCTTTGTTTGTTTGTTTTTTCACTGGAGTGTTAACAGGTCATCATAACATAATTTCAACACCATGTTCATTCAGTGTCATCCAAATGCATTTTGTTTGAAATAAAATATTTCTCCAGTCTGTACAGTTAATGAAATCAGAAAAAAAGAAATGCTAAGAAACAGATATAAAGAATGCAGAGCTTCACAAGCTAAGGGGTCAGCCATGAGACTTTCATCGAGTGTTAATCTCAAGCACCCTGTCCTTTGTTTGGACGGTATTGCATTTTTGGAAAATACCTTTACAAAATATCATCTGGAGTTTGCACTTGTGAGCCACAGACCAATGAGAAATATAATTTTCACATGCGTTCGTTTTAGGTGCATAAAAATAATAGACTTGAGACAGAAAATGACACTAAATGTACACTAAATGTAAATTAAGATGAAATTTGTTGCTTGAATAACTGTATCCTGCTTTTTTATCTGTAGATAAATTTGTTGTTCCTCTCTCATACGAAACTTCATGTCTGGAAATAAAAAAAAAAATGTGCAGAAAGATGTGAAAAATTATCTACTACTCCACAAAACAACTGTTTGAAAAGTGACCAATTCCTTCCAGAACTGTATATTTTAAGATATTTAATCATAATGCATTTAAGATTTGAAAAACAGAAGACTGGAAGTGACAATCTCATAGCTGCTCATCACTGAATAAAATGCACAAAAACTTTTATCCCAGTTATTCTGTCATATTTATCAGTGGGTTTTGTCTTGCTAAAAAATTATTGATAATTATCTATCTATCTATATAGTGAGACTAAACTTTGTATAAAATGTACAACTAAAGTTTAAAGTTAACTATTCTCTAACATATTCAGATTGACAGACAAGACATTGCTAGAAGCCATTTCTAAAGGTTTGCGTCAATAGTCTGTCTTTGTCTCTCATTTTTCCTCAATGATAATTTGGTTAAATGTTGTAACTCTCACATGACGTTTTGACTGGGATATATGATCCCATTTTAGCCTGAGATCTTTATATAGACAGCATAATGAAGCTTCTGTCACACTTTCCTTTCATTGACGTTAAACAAATCATACAAATGTTGTTCTAACTGGCTCACTTCACACAGGGTCAACGCTCAATGTTTCCCACCTCTCTCTCTCGCTAAGACATTTCAGAGATTTTGGTTTCAAGTGTATCGCTTTGCCACTCAGAAGAAGGTGTTGTTTTGAGTTATTTACGCAGTTGGAAAAGACTCCCTTTGTATTAGTATAAGTCCTGCAAGACGGCACAAGTTCATATTTTCCAGGAATTTGGGCTGCGTAGCCAACAGTGTTGAAGATACAGGGAAAGATGGAGAACGGGAATGTGCCAGGAGCATTGGTGAGGGAATGAGAGACAGAGAGAGACACACACCAATAGACAGCCCAGAGCAGGACGACACCAGACTCATACTGCAAACAGCCAATAGATTTATAGAAGCGTTGGTATTCATATAGCTGCTGTGTTTCAATGTACTTTAACACAGAGAGAGTGGCTGTGAAATGTGCAGGATGAGACAATCGTTCTGTCTTTGCCTGCTGATAGTAAAACACACAGGGCACTAATGAAAGCCTGCCACTGTGGGTGGATACACAGCATGATGGGATACACTCTCATTTCCTCTTATCACCCAGACAATGAGGTGCAAAGACGCTCAGACGAGAGGCCATAAACTCTAGTTGCAAGTCATTGGTGGTAATCATCATTTAAGCTGCTGAAGAATGCATTTATGATTCAAGATTTGTTGCAGTAATGGAGATTTTGCTGCAGGATTTATATCATCATAGAGCAAAAAGGAAATGCACAGACAGGAAATGGTTTATGTGCATGTGTACACAGGTGCATGTGTGTGGCAGATAGCTTGAGTGAATAAAACTGTAATGTAATACCACCATGCATCCCCCTTGTCCTGACAACCAGTCTTTATCTAAATAGAGATGCTTGCTTTAGGAAGACATACTCATAAAAGCTGAGCTGTGAATAAAGGCTTTGAAACCTCGTGGGAGATTTTATCGGGAGGTAATCAGTCTAATTACAACTTAGGCACTGTCAGACTCTATTCTGCGAGTCTGTGAGGTGCATGATGGAATGGAAGAGTTCACTCTACAAAATTTAACAGCAATTTTTGTCAAATTTATTACTGTGACTTAACAGTTCAGGTCTAGTGCATCATAGTAATCTTTACTTATAATAGTGTGACTTCCATAATACTATGCACGACAAGAATAACTTTAATTTTAAAGAATTAACTTTAATCAGCTTTTTCCCCACTTAAGTTAGTGTTTTTTTTTTTTTTTTTTAAATAAGACATTAAGACATTCTTATACCAAATGTATGTATGTATGTGTGTGTATCTGTGTGTGTGTGTGTGTGTGTGTGTGTGTGTGTGTGTGTGTGTGTGTGTGTGTGTGTGTGTGTGTGTGTGTGTGTGTGTGTGTGTGTGTGTGTGTGTGTGTGTGTGTGTGTTTTCTGGGACAACGTTCCTTGTTGTTCCCCATGATGGCTGCCCTGCCCCTGATTATTTAATAGATACAATGTTTTTACTATAACATGGCTACATAGTTATAGTTACACATACTGTAAATGTAACAAGTTACAGTCTTGAAGTCAATCGCTAAACTTTTTTCTGCATTTATTTTATTGCACGTAACAGTGCAATCAGCTGTGTTGCCACAGTTTCACTGTTGTTTAATTCAAATTTAATACAACTGTTATATCCCACAATGCAATAATGCAGTTATAAATTGTAGTACCACAATAAAAAAAATAATTACTGCTAAATCTTGTAAAATCCTGGACGTCTTTTACAGAGGGAATATTTATACGTCCTGCTACAGGGCATGGAAGTTCAGGCGTTTCCAGGAGGTCCCAAACAGCCTCATCTCCCCTAATGGCAACGACTCTGCTCGGTAAATAACACAATTACCTGCACCATTTCTTTCTGTGGATAAACGGAGTTTATTGCTCTCGCTGGGTTGTTAACCTTTCAATGTCAGGATTTTAAGTGCTGATAATATCTCAGGAACAAAGCTTACTCATAGTTACCATTTTTGTCTCTTTTTGGACGGACTAAAACGTAAAGTGACCCAGCGCGCAAGTCTGTGTCAATAAACAATGTTGTTTGCGTGCTCTATCTCCAGATGGAAGTTGAGTCCCTCTCCTCAGTTAGATCAGGCTTGCTGTTTCCAAAATGGACCTGCAATGAAGTGTTTATGGATTTGTGGTTTGCAGGCATACGGTCTCAAAGGATTATGCAAACCTCTGGTCACACACACGCACACGCACACTCCGTAAAACACTGCTTGCCACTTAACACAAGATGGAGCTATTTGTCTCATTTAATGGCTGCATGCTTCACAGGAAACTTCAGATTATTTTGTGCTTCTGAAATACACCGTTGAAAGACAATACAGCGTAATTAAGATCATCAGTAACAGCAAGATAAGTGCAACCAAATTAAAGACAACTGTAAATATAGTGTATAGAAAAGGGCGAACAAAGATATAAGAAGTTGCAAGAAAAAGAGGTCCACTTTTGCATTCTGTTACTGTAAAACGAGTAGGCCTGCTACCGAAATAATATACTTTATTTATTTATTTTTATTTATTTTATTTATTTGTTCTGCACGGATATCACATGGCTAAAGTACAATGAGGGGAACGAAACCCAATTGGGTTTATACAGAGTTCCACTCCACTTACATGAATAAACAAAAAAACTTTAAAAGAATATACTTAAGTGTGAACTGAATGTAATATTTTTTTGGGAAATTAATTCCATGTTATTTATAGGCTAATTAAATTAAAATGTGTTATAGATTAATTTATATTACATGCAGTTTGTTGAACGTTAGAGTTCTTTTTTGACCCGCTTTATATGTAATTTCATAATTCCTGAAAGTGTGTTTGAAACTATTAAAACTTGTATGCCATGTAATTAAATATATTTATAATTACACATTTGTAATGATTAAGTTGCAATTTAACATTTAAAATATATTAACTTTAAATATAATATCAAGTAACACAGTTAAAATAATAATAAAGTACGTTATGTGCTGTAATTAGTCAATACATCAAAACATCAAAAGTGTACTTTAAAGCATTACAAGATTATGATTTAAAATGTATTTTTAAATTTGACATTATTACAAAGTACACTTTATAAAAGTGCACTTTCTTCAAGTACACATAATTGACCTTTTATTTAATTAATATTTTATTATCTGCAAGGGCAGATTTTTTTATTTTTTTTTTATATACTTTTAAGATTTGAAGTACAGTAAGTGCACATTCAATACAATTAAGTGCACTTCATTTTTACAAGGGACTTTGATAAAGTTGATATGTTTAGCGGTGTGATTCACTGGTGACATGACATACAGCCAAGTATGGTGACCCATACTCAGAATTTGTGCTCTGCATTTAACCCATCCAAATCAATACTCTATCCAAAATCCTTACTGTAGACATGTTATACATAGACTACCCACGCAAAACACAACTAAGCACAGTTTTTACAGTGATCACACAGAGCCCTGAAGTGTACTGTAGCAAACAGAACAATATACATGATCTATAAAGATTAATGTGTTTTCCAATCAGTGCAGTACCTACAATGAATGAGACCTGTACATGGAGGATGCAATTGTTAGTAGGTAGCAGAGCAGCAGCACCTGTCAGACAGCCGTATAGAATTAGTTTGCTTGGCTGAAGTGGGAAGATACTCTTCTGAAAACCGGTGGTCTAAGCGTATAGGGATTTATTGTACATTCCAAGAGAAAAGCTGGAAGAACTGGATGTGCAGCAGGATAAAAGGGATCATAGATTATTTTGGTGTCCCAGAGTGCAGTTTTTCTTTTGTAGAGGGAATGCCTACATCTGCTATTCAGAGTTGTTTTATACCTTTTAGTTAAAGGTGATGTCAGGGTGCTTTGAGTGATTTTTGAAAAATAAAGTAGACCAGAAGCTGCTGTTTAATTCATCAAATAGGCTCTTCATTTGCTGGACTTTGCTGATGTTTGATTCAGAGCCTTTCAAGTCCTCTCAGACAGATTTAGTAGTGCAGTGCATCGTGGGAGGTTTACTCATAGAATCTTGATGAAGACATCCAGCAAGGTCAGAAACGTTCACCGTCTCCAGCAGTTCGTACTGAATGACCTCTAAATAACTCTTTCTTCTGTTATCTTCACCATCATCTTAATGACACAAGTGAAAAGTCTCCCTCAGTTTTATACTCTCTGTCTGCCATTGTCTCATTTCTCTCCTTTTTCTCTCTCTCGCTCTCACTCTAGATCAGAAACCACCAGCATGCAGAATTCATTTTGGAATTCTTCTCTGGGTAAACGGTTTGCTCACGAATGAATAACAGAAGCACGGATCTGTGCAGAATAAGGAGTATGTGCCTCAACATAAGAGGAAATCCGCTGTGACGACTCCATACCACAACCATTGTACACAGTTTTTTCTGTACATTCTATGTATACACCGTGGGGTTCAAAAGGCAGAGACCACACTGAAAATATAGGATTTTAAAAAATGTAATTAAATTCTGGATATAAACTATATTAAATTGATCAAAAGGGACAGTAAAGGCATTTATAATTTTCAATACTGATAATAACAAGCACTGTTCCTTCTTACTGCATATGTACTGTACATATTAAATGAAAAAATGCAAACTAGAAGCATTTTCACTGGTGGTCTCAGACTTTTTACCATACTTCCAAGAATGGCAGTTTTTCTTTATGCTATACTAAATTGTGGCACACAGCCATCCATCCGTGCATATTTCTGTCAAACGGCGAACGACTTTCTTATCTCTAATACATTCTTCTGCTTCACATATCTTTATAGTCATATCATCTGCTGCAGTAACCCAAACATTTTCACAGTACCAAGAAAAGCAAGCAAGCGGGTGCAATTCTGCTCAATTAGTGATAGTGAGCAGTAACCCAAGCGGTAAAGAAAACAAGCAACGCTCTGCTGTATTTCAATAGCCATGGCTTAGCCAACTCAGCAGCTGGGCAAGTACCTGACGGTAGGACTCTATGAATATCAGTACCAGTGGAAATTGTTTTTGATACACAAACCGAACATCTCCTCTGATTCAATAGGAGAAGTATAGGGCCAGTAGGGGGAGCTTCAGATATCATGTCCTAACTTTCAGTTTGCCATGTTCAGGCATTAATAACTAGTGCAGTCGTACATTGTGGCATAGAGTTCATTGTGATTAAATACAGAACACTAATGTTCAAAAATGTATTTATCCATTAAAATAAATATCTGATCCATCAGCAACAATAAAATTGTATCTACGTATCAACACAACAACTGCAGTTGTTGATAGAAATTTCCATTTTTTTTTAAAGAATTATGCTCCGCTATTGAAAAGAATATTTAAGTGTCTAAATTAACTGCAGGTTTCCATCAAAGAGAAAACTTCCTGTTGTGCTGTTTTCAAAGAGAGTTTGCATGTTATTAAGTCCAACAACTAGTATATGTTATAAATAACGGCTAAATACTACAGTGCAGTGAACAATTTTACAAACGATGTGACTATGATCAAAACAGACCGCATCATTCCATGGCCTATAAAGATCTTTTGCGGCCAATTTAAGACATCTCTTAAACAGCACAAGACACTCTTTGTTTGGGTTGCTAAGACAGTCAATAACAAAACTTCTCTAATCCCCCAAATGTTTTGCTCCAACACAATGAACATTTAATTGATTACAACCATCCCCATCTCCACATATCAACAAGCAGATCAGAGGGCAACAGTTCTTGGGAGCTGCGCATGCTGCGCTGTAACACACAGTGCTTATTTTCCTCTATTCTTTGAGTGTCCTCACTTTCTTCGTCTGAGTAGCCAATACCTACATTAGGCCAATCAAAAAGTCCTTTTCCCATCATGCTGTAATGGCTTAACAACAAAAAAGAGACAAATATTCCTGTGGGAAAAACCAAAGCTTAGTACTCATCTTTATTTTCCCCTGAAAAAAAGGAAAGGTTTCCCTGCAAGAACTCATTTCTCCACAGATGTGTCATTGCTCCACAGCAGGGGGTTGAACTTTCTAATTCTTTTAAAAACCTTCTTAATGAGACGTCCTGCAGGAGCCCCAGTAATTGCAGTGTTGATCTGTTTACCCTCTGTTCTGTTTCTCTGTTAGCGTCACATCTTTTGCCCACTCATGAAAGGAGAAAATATTAAAGGAAGACTGGGAATTGTTTAACTTCCTTAAAATTAGCATAATTAGGTAAATAAAGCTTGAAAAACAAAATCATAACAGTTTTGTTTGTTTTTAACTTTATAAGGCTTTCTTACGGGGGGGACGCTCAAAAATACGTTCCATATCTAAGGTAAATATTTTTACGTTTCTTCCTTCATTTTTGTGACATTTTCATGTCTCTGGGTTCGTGAAGACTTTCTTGGAGAACTTCTGAAACCTAACAGACTGTGAATAATTCAGATGTCCCTGGTGGGACCATTTGGACAAGGACAAGAGCTATTACCATCTACAATGCCATTTCAGCAAGGAAAAGTGCACGCTACTCGCAGCACACCTCTTTATCATGGGAAATTCCAATTCAGCATTTTCTTTTGCCTTGGGGCTCTTCTGGTAATCACTACAATCAATGAACAAAACTGTTTTTTGCTCATTTGAGTCATTACATCACAAGACAGAAATCATTATGTGATTAATCAATGTAAAATTGCTGTAATGATTTTGCCTTTTACTAAATTATGTCTTTCTCAGCCATTTAACTCATGATCAGAAGATGTGTTGTTCTACCATGGATAAATGTCATTACTAAATTATCTTAATGCTTTACAATTAAATAGATCATAGAGAAAGGGGTTCCCCAGTTGACACTAAGACACAATTAAAATCAGCATGTGTTAAATTCTTGACCGCAGATCTCTTGGCAAGGATCCACACCAGATGGAAGCAGGATTTTGTTTTCCTGGACATTGCGACATCTTACTAGTAACCATTTAAGTGGGAATGGGTCTGTTTTAATGTTTTTAACTTGTCATGAACTAGCAATAAAAAACTAAGCCGTGATGGTGCCTAATTGAAGACAGAGATCATTATCAATTCATTTGAAGTCAGCAGGGGCCGTTCACCCTCATTCAGGACTGAAGTTTTAAACCGTACCGACTCCCTCCTTGTTACTTCACTGTGACTAAAACCATCCTGCCACATTGAAGGTACTTTTTGTGGTTCGCTTTATTGATACCACTATGCACACACTCTTCAAATGAAGATTTACAAAGAAGCATATGGAATTTCAACATTACAAAAGCTGTGGGAAGGTTTCAGCTTTAATGAGCTTTTTGCTCCTTTCTCAGCATGTAAGATGTGGCTGTATTTTGCATTTGTCACAGGTTTACTATAAATTCAATGTCCATAATTGTGTTTCCAGGTAACATAAACACCAAGAAAGAAATTAAAAATAGACAGTAAGTTTAAAGAAATAAGACAAACATTGTATTTTCTATTATTAAGAGACTTTTCTCTGTGAATTTACTTTTGGACAATGCATAATTGGAAAAAAATAATAATAATTGAAAAGAATAAAAGATATAGTTCACTAAACACATATTGACCTTTTGTGACAACATGGCCCAATAATGCCATATGGCAAAATTTCTGCAAAATTTAAAGTTATGGAATACAAAACCTTTCATAAAAGGGCACAATAAAATTGTTTTTTTTTTTTTATTGTTCTTTTTTTATATATTTTAACATACCAGGTACAACGTTCAAAGGTTCTTCTTTTTTTTTTTTACTCAAAATCATTTAAGAAATGAATTATAGATATATGCTTATCTGATAGGATATTTCTTGTCGTATATCTCAATCAAATTCTTCAACATTCATTTTTATCCATTTTCATAGCATGAAAGTACCTCGTTAGATTATATCATTCTCTATCTGTCCTCGAACGATCCCACACATCCAAATGAGTCGTAACTTCCCTGTTTATCGGTTCAATCGGGATTTGTCTAATGAGGCACTTGTCCTGTACGGCAGTCTGCTGTGTGTGTGTGTGTGTGTGAGTGTGTGTGCGCTGACGTAGAGGTGGGCTGGCAGAGAGTTAAGTGTAGTCTGAGTGCCATCAAGATAAGGCAAACATCAGAAGTCCTGAAGACAGTAGATAGCTCAGTCTGAGTACTGATGTGTACATGAGTGTCTTGTGTCAGATGATATCTCAGCGGAGGCTCACATTTTCATTCATTCTGAAAGCTCAAACTGATAGCTACTGCAGAAAAGTTGTAAAGTGGTTTCATGAATGAGGTATCACGACATCGCTTGGCACTCTCCAGCATCATTCTATTTTTCGTCAGATTTGGACGATCTGAAGCTGATCGCTGGAAAGCTGAGCGCGTATTGGACGGATCTTCTCCTCGAGCAGAAGAGTTGTTGTGAGAGAGTTTTGCAAAAGAGCACCAGCAGCAGCATGGATTACTTTTTATTTCGACTCTTCTGTTCTTTATCTTTGGCGTCGCTTCTAGTTCAAAGGTAAGAACTTGCTCAGTTGTTTCGTGTCAAATTTAAACGAGTGCATTCGTTTCTGCACGTGAATATTTACTGCACACATTTGCTAACAAACGTACACTAAATGAACTGCCATGATATTCTGTACTTAGGTGCATCATAAAACTTTCAAAAACAACAACAACAACAACAACAAAAAAGTTTTTAAAGTTTTGCACATCCGTTTTTGGATTTACATCTTTGGAAGTTTTCACTCTTTTGTAATGTAACTAAAGTATTGTCAGTGTCATAAAGTGCTAAGAGTTTCATTTAATATCAGTGAATCCACTTATATAATCCACTTTGCAGTTTATTTATTACTTAGGGCTATGTTATTATATTTTAGTTTGCAATTTAGTAGCTTATACACGAGCTAAGTTTGTAGTTGCTCATATATAGTTTCACATCTTATATGTGCTGGAAGGAGCTTCGCATCTGTTATTTGTCAAATAAACTCATTTGTAATAGTCTCAAATCAGCCCTTTTTGATGCCATATTTTCTGCATGTTTATGGTATCTATTACCAGCACATGGTGTATTTTGTAATAGTCATGAGCATTAGGCTCCTCAGTGGTACTTTTGTCACTTTTGGCAACAGCAGGTTTGTATGACCTAGTAATAAAGGATCTTTTGTATGTTATAAACACTTACACAATGCAAAAGAACACAGGGTATTTATTATTTATTACTTCTTTATTTATTACCTTTTTTTCGTGCAGATGTATTTGGATAATTGATAAGGTTTCATTCTGTCTTCTAGGGCAAACTCAAACGAGATCCTGGGACTAAAGATCCCCTTTGACCCCATTCTCAATGCCAACACGGTGTGTTTGACACTGCCCGGCCTGACAAAGAAACAGCTGGATGTATGTATGAGGCATCCAGATGTGACGGCCTCAGCCATACAGGGCATCCAGATCGCCATCTATGAGTGCCAGCATCAGTTCAGAGGACACCGCTGGAACTGCTCAAGTCTGGAGACCAGGAACAAGATCCCCTACGAGAGTGTTGTCTTCAGCAGGGGTAAGAAACAGAATGAACCTAATAAACCCATGTCGAAATAGTGATTTTTTTAGTTTGTGAACATTCTGGGAAAATCTTGTTTGGTCTTTGCTTCTCTTGGGACTGGTGTTTAGAAGTACAAAAAAATTAAAGTTGGTATATGTACTTTATTAACAAACTAGGCTACTTGTAATTTGGTTTGGTTAGCTGGAAATGGATCCATATTGGTGAAAAAATCCTTGAAGTTTGTATACTGCAAACACACATAAATGTTTGATAGTAGGAAAGCTTTATCAGCCATAGGCATATATCACTTCAAGAGTGGATGTAAATATCCTGCAAGAGGGCTTCCCTGGCCAGCTAATGCATTTTGCTCTGTGCCAGTGCAAGTGATGTGAATTTGCTTTCAGCATTTTCCCAACCCTCAGTGGCAAAAGCATAAACCTGTTTAGTTAGTTTCTGTAACCCAAAGTGACAGTTTCCTTCAATCTTTAATTCATTTTCCCACTTCCTCCACCATCAGCGCAGCCGGGCGTGCCTCTCACTTTAAATTATTTGTTAGATTGATTTGTTCCAGGTCTTTCATTGGCTTGGAAGGAAATCTAAAACAGCATTTCCATGTCCATGTCTTCTGGCCTGTGCCTAAGTGCCGTTTGCCCCCCATAGAATCATGAGAGGATTGTACGGAAAAAAAGCAGCACCGGCTGGTGTCGTGTTTGTGCGCGTGTGTGTATTTCAGCATGCAGGTTTCCTCTGCGTGAGTGTATATGTCACTGTTGGTGGGTGGGTGGTTTAATAGGTATGAGTGTCTGTGTGTTTTGAAATGATCAATTAAACACCATTCAGCTATCTCAGATCTTTGCTCCAAGCCCCAAGGGTAGCTCTGCCATCAGCAAGCATTTTTGTAAAACACAGTGAATTCCAGACACTGACTGCTTCACACCTGATTTACTGTAAGTCTTAAAGATGCATTAGTCATTAGTAATTGCCAGAGATGGACAAAACAGGACACAGAGGTGAGGCGAGGCTGCATTCACAGGCCTAATAAGACAAACCCCAATTTGCATTATAAATCAACATTAGTGGTCACACAAATTCATATGAATGTAGACAGTCAATGATGGAGAAGTAATAAGCTTTCATATTTTTGAGTTTCTTTCAGATCTTTGATATTAACCAGACAAGAGTTTTTCTTTTTTTTTTTGATGATTTAAACAACAGAAATTTTATACAGAAAGACTCAAAAGTCGTTATGTGTGTATATACATATTATGTAAATAAATTGTACGGATATTTGACATGAACCTCTTTTCCTTTTTTGATCAAATAAATGACGAATTGGGAATTTCATTGGCTTTCATTTTCTCATATTTCTCATATGTATTTTTCTTTGAAGTTTTTATTTTTATTTTTTATTTTGTTCATTTGTTTGTTTTATTTTCTCATATGTATATTTTTTTCCAATCTTTGATATTAACCAGTTGGATAAAGTTTTTTTTTTTTTTTTTTTTTTTTTTTTTTTTTAAATAATTTTTGGATGATTTAATAATTAAAAATAGGAATCTTATCTGTCGAGAGAGAGTGAGATTCATATGCTTTCAGATTTTTGATTATTTAAAAGGCAAGATAGGCTTTTATTTTTATCTTTATCTTTTTTTCTTTTTTTTTTTTTTTTGATAATGTTTTTTTTTTATGATTTAACGGCAAAAACAGGAATTTTATGTGTACTTAAGAGGGTCTTTTAATGATGAAGAACTGCCCTTTGGTTTTACAAAGCAGAAGGAACTATAAACTATTTAGCCTTTATGGGCTCTTTCATGTTCTTGAGCATGACCTTCTTTAATTCCCCATCTGCCCCGAAAGTGATTCAGGAGAGTCTGCTTTTATGATACCGCCATTTATTATTGTTTGAGACCATTAGTTTTCAACAAGCCTATAGCACATGCAGGCACCTTCCTCAATGTGGGAACCCTGGAGAGAGAAAAAACACTGTAGTTAAATATTCTTATACGAGAACAACACAACTTGCTACTGCTACATGTGGCTCTCGTGTGTTCAAACATATTTGCTGAGGAATTTCTTAAATCTTGTCGGAAAGCCTTAAAGTCTGCCACACTTCAGGTCCAATAAAGAGCACAGTGGATGAAAGCTGAAATCCAGATGAGCAGCATGTGATTAGTGTAGATCAAACGGCCGCTAACGGTAGCCAGGTTAATTGCAGCCACGTTTTTGAGCTCAGCCCAGAGCCTGTGTACAGATGTGCATGTCTGTGCTTAGCCACGCTAACAAGAGCCCTCTACACCTTCTCCATTGTTCCAGATTGTGCATGCTTTGAATGCTTAAGAGCTGTGCAGCATTCACTAGCTGTGTCCTGTGAGGTCTTCCTGTCGCTTATTGTTTGAAGGAATATACTGGTACTGCTTTTAAACATCAGGGCTCATGTGGTTTCTCCTCAAATATGATAGCATTCTTCTCCACAAAGCACAGAGAGAACAATTCCAGGGGCAAAGTGGGCAGTGGATAGACAACATTTGAGCAAGGCGTGCCTGAATAATCTCTTGTATTGTCTCTTTGGCAGGTTTCAGAGAAAGTGCGTTTGCATATGCCATCGCAGCGGCTGGTGTGGTGCACGCCGTGTCCAACGCCTGCGCCATGGGCAAGCTGAAGGCCTGCGGCTGTGACGAGAAACGCAGAGGGGATGAGGAGGCATTCAGGATCAAACTCAACCGTCTCCAGCTGGAAGCAATCAACCGGGGTAAAGGCATGGTGCACGGCGTTATGGAACACTTTCCCGCCGACACTCTCGGCCCCCAGGACTCCTGGGAATGGGGCGGCTGCAGTCCTAATGTAGAGTTTGGGGAACGCTTCTCCAAGGAGTTCCTAGACTCCCGTGAGACATACAGAGACATTCACTCCAGGATGAGACTTCATAACAACAAAGTTGGCAGGCAGGTGAGAGACGGCGTTACGTTGGCTGTGTGTGTGATGTGTGACACTAAGCCTGAATGAATCAGCAGTGTTGGATTGCATTTCCAAAGAGTGCAAAGGGATCAACTTACGCTCCCTTTCAAGGTGCGTTAAAACGTGGTGTTCAAAGATGAGCGCTATTTTTCTACTGAGATACTATAACCGTGTCCCATGTACTATAGGAGACAATAGTGGCTGAGTTCCTCCTTTTGATGTACCTAGAAGCTACAGATTTCCTCTGAGCGGTGGTTAAACATAAAGGGACGCTCATGTTGCAGCTGTGCTCTTGAAAGCTTCATCCCTTTCCGTTTTTCCAAGCGTAACATTTTTGTTTGTGAGTCATGTGATCGTTGGTTTTTCTAAAGCGAGGCCCTGGCATTGCGAGTGGTTTGTTGAACCTTTTGCCTGGGCTCCTGCCTGCATCTAAACATACAAGCTGGTGCCCCTTCTATGCTCAATTAGGTGCTCTCATGAACCTTTTCCGATCTCCACACACCCCCCGAACCACCTACCAACAGATACACACACACATGAGCAATAACTCTACTCGAGCAAAAGCAAACATGTGCTTCTCTGAAACGTGTTATCTTTGGATTTGGGAATGTTTAAAAGGCATTTAAGCTTTTTATCAAAATATGCCTTCCCTGGTGTTGCCTTTGATCCGTGAGTCCTTCCTGGTGGCAATGTGTGATGTAAGAGATCTAGGTCTTTGCCTGTGTTGTACTAATTAGATAATAAGAGGCAGATTAGTGGCACTGTAGAGCAGTTAAGTTACTGTAAATGCACTGAGAGGAATGACAGGACATGGATAAGGTAAAGAACTGATGGATCCTAATGGCCTTTCTGAATCATTGCTTGTTACTTGCGTTCCATCAAATCAAAACTGTCTTATATTTTAGATTCTTTACTCTTTGATTTGATAACATCTTTACACGCTCTGGATATTTTCCCAACTTCACGAGGAGCATTAAGAGCATTGTTTCCAACAGACCTGAGGGATCTTTTAAGTCATCTGGCCACTTGTTTATTGCTTTTTCTTCACTCTTTAGTCCAAGTTACCCATCCTAAAAATGTTTACTCCTGTAAAGAATATCATATAGGCATTTTTTTTTACACAACTAGTTTCAAACATAAGCATATAGATCACAGTTGTGTTAAGATCATGAGAAACCTTTCCAAATTTTTCACTGTTTTTATAGTTGTAACACAATTGTTCTTAAATGTTAGACTTCATAAATTATCTTCTTAAATTATGTAAGAAAACTGGAAAGAGTATCCTAACCTGGTTAGGAGTTGCAAGATGACTGCATTATGTAGACAGAGACAGAAACCATGCAAAAATAAGTTGGAATTTGTCTTTTTCATTATTTATTATGTATAATTTATTATTCCAGAGTGAGAGAAACAACTAAGCTTTTGAAAAAAAAAAAATGCTATCACTACAGCATTGCAACTACTAACAGAGGTGGTGAAAAAGTACATGTGGACCTCTTGCGTTTTGCAATTTTTCCAGTGCCTCTGTTAGTTATTTCATTGTTGCTTTGATATAAAACTTTCTCAAAGAATCTCATGTGGCAAGACAGTTTGCTTGTGCTGTTTAATGTTATTTTACTGTAAATGTTTATCCCCTGAACATCACATTACATTTTACTGATATATTATTTTGAAAACCTATAAATATTATAAATTCAAATCATGTGAGTTACTGCATTTCGCAAAATAGTACAGTCTAACAGCAGCACAAGTTATAGTTAAACTTTAAATATTAGACTGTGCATTTTCGTCAGCTATGAATAGTGAAACAAAGTTTTTGACTTTTTATCTTGAACAAATCCATAAGTCCATAAGATCATGAAAGTTAAGTGAATAACATTTTTTGAAATAAACCTTGCATGCATAACGTAATGCCATTCCTGTCATATTACTCTTGCAGGCCCACTATTGGCTAATTCAGTGGTTGAGGGCAGTCATTTTGGTTTGCTGTTGGCATTACTTCACAACGCTTAAATGTCACTTACTGTAAGAATTAAACAGTATTTGCTGAAACTTATTTTCAACAACATTAGATAAAGCTCTGAGTTCCTGTTGTTGGATTAGAAGTATTTGTACTATTTCTCTTCTTGTAATCCTGAGGTAACAAATTTGGCCGGCACTTTTATCCATAGAAACTTCCATTGCTTTTAATAGATACAGTACATTTTTACCAGTTCATGCATTCCCTGGGAATCAAAGCCATGACCTTGGCACTCCTAGCGCTACGCTCTACTGTTTGAGCACTATTTTAAGAGTTTCACTATTGGTTGTAACTTCAAAATTAGCCATTTAAACTGCTTTTGGTGTGGCAATGACAGCTCATCAGCTGTGCATTTTAGACGTGGGAGGAAAGATATCATCATGAATTAATCTGTTGTCACTCTTTATCAGGACGGTACAGAGCTAAAGTGTAAATGAACATGATAAGCTCTGATGGGCTTCACTGGCAGGTTCACATAGACAGAGTCGCAGATTGTTCATTGTTTGCTGCTTCCTCTTCTATAATTTGTCTCAGTATCGTTCCATCAGTTTTTTGGTTCCCTTGATTATGCAGACAAAACATCAGTCCCAAATAAATGAACAGATAGTAGCTGTGTTTGCCATCTAAAGTACTTCTACGAATTCTCATGCCCAATTCTGTCTCGCTCTATAAGCTTAGGCACATTGTTCTAGAGACTGTAAATTTGGTAAATTTCTAGAATCTTTGTTATTGATGAATTATGTCACAGTTTCGTAATTAATTATGATAATAAGCATGATCATTGTAGATTTTTTGGCAAGACTCAGAGATGACACTTCAAAGGATCTTTATGGTTATCAGTTTCTAAAATGATTCATGGTTATTTATATTGGGTGATCTATAAAGGATGCTGGAAGTTCAGGATTTCTGTCTGAGAAGCTCAATTAGGAGGTGATCAAGCTTTGATCAAGCTGCCAGCGAGGGTGTGATGTACAGAGAGTCACAATATTTGTTCTGCTCCTGCCAGTAAGCCTATTTGGCATCCAAACCTGATTGTCAGAAAACATACAGACAAGAAACGTTGCTGCTACCGAAATATGTTTCTCTTGGCAGGTTTTCTTGAGTCAGTGTCATCAAGATGAGAAAGAAATCTTCCATCTTTAATTAAACTCATTTTCTCAAAATTCATGATATATTTATGTTTTTCTCTTTTTAGCCCATTGTCTTTGGGAATTGGGTCCCATAATTTTGGCAGATGGGTGATGTGACATAGGGGTCCCGGCCGTGTAGAAGGGGACACGCTCTGTATCACAGAACTTTTTTTTATTTGCAAGGTTTGCGACCCAGCATTCCCTCACCTCCCTCCCCGAGAAAGGTAGTCACTTGTCGAGGAATGTAGTGACTTTTCTGGGATGTACATGTCGCCTCATGCCCACCCTCTGGTTCTCACGACGTTCAGTCTTGTTAAAAGCTCTAATTAGTGGCTGTTGGCTATTTGGAAACAGATGTTTGAAGCCTGCAAAAGATCAAACACAGCGGGAAGTAGAAAGATATTCGCCCTTCCTTCCCCAAATACAACTTTAAACAATTTGTCACTGGCCAGGGCAACACAGAGGGGAAAAAAAAAAGAAAACTTCATAACGAGGATCGATTTAATTGTATTGTTTTAGAATTTGCCATTTACTGCTTCTGCCAACATCATGTGGACCGGCAGGGCAAAAAGAACAGGGCATGTTATTATGTTTGCAGTAGTCGCCGATTACATGGCAACGTCTAGTGGGGTTGTAAATTATTTTTTGCATGTTTTCATTGGAGCTCCTTCCATTCAATGAAGACCGGTTGGAAAGCCAGGCAGCGTTTCTACTTTTAGAGCAAAGCAAGCAAAGGGCATGAGACGGTACAGAAACACAGTTTATAAGAACAATGCTTTGAACTAAAAGTATTAGTGACATTTCCTCTACATTTCCTTGCTATATACACCACACATGATTTAAATGTAAACATGTTTAATTGACCAAATACATCACATTCCGGTTACGCATCTATCCGAGACATTAATGAAGAGGTGTGTTGGGACACTGAGGTTTTGGTGGAACGCCTCCTCTAAAACATCAAAGGAACCAAGCAATACTCATTCAGCAATTCATCAAGAGCCATTAGATAGAGGATAAAGTTGTAAGGCACCCTGTCATCATTTTGTCCTAGATCTTAAGTGGACTCTCCAGCTTATAGCCATACCTAACGGTGTCTTACTGCGACTATAAGCCCTGAACACAAAAGTGCTCCACACATGATTGTCTCTGTTTGTGTTGACAGACACTAATATGTTCCTGCTTTTTTGGACTGGCATACAGAGATTTTAGACATTAATGTGGCTGTAAATTAGTGTTACTGACATCATGAAATAAAATTGACCTTTCGATTGAATGGCAACATTCTCACATTTCACAAATATAGCAATTCTGTTCCACATTGGAATAGCTGTGATGTATTTCTTGATTGGGAATTTCTATAGATAGTGGCATCAAATATATTACTGCGATAATTTATTTAAATGTGTATTTTTAGATGTGTATTCATTTAAATGCAAATAATAAAATAAGTGTGCTTATTTTGTTTTCTGAACGCATGAAAATGTGTGTTTTTATTTTTTTATTATTTTATCTTGTTTTTTATGTAATAAGTGTGATTATTTTGTTTTCTCAAGTGACTAATGCTGAGCATGTTTTAAGAGGAATAAATGGCAATGATTCATTAATGAGTCATTTAAATGCATTTAAATGTGTTATGTTTTTTTTGAATATTTAATTTAATTTGTTATCGGGGAAATCTTGCCACATCGAAACGCTGTACGGTAAGAGACAAAAAAAGTTTTTCTTAAAAAAAAGAATTAATATTTATTTTATCAAAATGTAATAACTTTATCCACTTGTTAAATGATGATTAAAAGGCGGCATGACAGAGAAAAGTCATTTTAATCCACATTATTATAGCCTAATATTTTTCACCCCAATGAAATCCAGATGAACAAAACAAAGTCCCACTCAGAAATGCAGCACATTAATAACAAGTTAAATGTTTTGCAAATGCTGTTTCAGTTTAATAGTCTTGAAAATATTCAGTTGTATCAATGGCTTGATTGACAGATCCCAAATAATTGAATATTATTGTAAAAGCTGCTCAGCTTAAATGTTAATGTTTGCATTGTTGATGTATTGTGAAGGAAAAAGCATCTGACATTAGGGGCTGTGCAACTGTTTTTGCTGTATACTGCCTGTGGTCCAAATGTGCTACCAATGTGTTTTACTTGATCTCAGTCTGGTGCCAGTTTATGGGCTAGCCTGTCTCACTTTTTCTTCAATTAAAGTGGCCCAGATGTGGCTCTCAATTTGCTCTGCACCAATGAAATTACAGCACACCCTTCAAAACATCCACATCCACTGCATGTCAGAAAAGAAAATGTGCAAATTTATAGGCCCTAATATGTTTTGCTTGCAGATCCATTTATAGTGGCTTCTGCTGTGTTACTGTAGCTTCTGGAGCAGCACATGTTGCTGTACACATTAAATGCTGACGAATAACTGCAACCCTTCTTCCACTGTGAATCTACTGTTGCCAAAGAATTGTCAAACCGAAAGATTTGCTCTCTGTAAGGTTGAAATATGGTTTGTTCTGTGCTGACACCCTCTTTAGATTTCCAGAACATCCTGTGATTGCATGCGGTTGCGCTGTAAATGTAGGTTCCTCTGCATATAAAGCACTGTATCCCTATAGAAACTGTAAGATACGTTGAAGCAAATGTGTCGATACAGCCTATTGTTTCACAAATTTGATTCTGTGCCAGCAGGGCAGTGCAGAGACTTGACAGGCTTTAATTTAAGGATGTTAATCTGTACATGGCAGACACAGCAATGCACTTCATCTGTAGCTCCTCAGGCTAGACGGTCTGCCAGGCTTCAGTCAGACGCTCCACCTCTCCACACACTCCTGACAGATTAACCTGTTGTCACTTAAGCAGGGCAGCAGCTTCCAAGAGAGCACTTCCTCTGTCTTCCTTGCTTCCTCTGCTGCCGCGCAGCCACACCACTCCTGCCCTTAGGTGCCGAGTCCAGGCTGAGGAGGAAGAAGAGCAATCAGACCCTGAGATCTTCCATCCCATCCCTGTAGTTTCCTTAGCATGGGCCGCACATGGCAAGAGCAGGCAGGTCCACTTCCTAACTGCTGGAGGTGAGGCATTTAAATTCTCAGCACTCAAAGGGAAAGGATTTGAATATCCTTATTTGTCTGTACCCACATCCCATTAGCCCTCAGGGAACTGATTTGGCTTCCTTTTGGAAGGCTGCAGTCTCTCGAAACAATCCCGAAATGACCTTGAAACAATGAAAAGGCTGGTGCTACACAGGGTTAATCCTTGTTTATGCATCACCAAGGGTTAATTTGAGTGCCACTGGGGTGTTCATATCAGACGGAGCGCGATCAGCCTGAAATTCTTGTGTCTGTGTTTTGTGAAAACAGTTTTGTAGTACCTGATTTGCCATTGTGGGCGTATTGTTGTGATTGATCGTTGTTATCTTTGGCCTCAATAAGGGTGTGATATCTGTTTCATATCTGTCTCTCTACTCTTTGAGCCCATTCATATAAAACAGACCTGCTCCATTTGCATGCGTACCTATGGTGGCTAATAGCTTGAAATAGAAACCACCGGTATGCAAACCGCATAGCCTGAAGAATTCACAATCTTCAGGGACGGGAGATGTCTGCTTTTGACAACTGCTGAAAGTGACCTGCGACTCGAGGTGAACGACAACAGTTGTCCGCCGAATATCAGAACATTCGGTTTAAGTAGGTTTCACCCCTGGAGGATTGAAAAGTTGCTTTGAGTCAATTCAAAAACTGAAAAAAATATGTCCTGGATCGTGACGCCACTGCATAGGAGGGGGAAACTGAAGAAATAAAAACATAAGCAATGGCTGAGTGACATGAACAGTGAAACCTAATCCATTGAGTTTTGACAGACAAAACTCAACTTATCTCTAAAGATGTTCAAATTGTGTTTTGTCCCATGGTGAGCGCTAGGAAGCCTGAGACAGCGTGAAATGTGGGATTGCAAAACCGTAATGTTTGTGCTAGTGTTGTTGATATGGGTGAGTGCTGGGGCATCTGTCAGTAGTGAGGGTGGCCCCTCTTCCTCTTGGTAATTGGATCTAAAAGTTTATAGCTGGGGATGACAGATGAGTGCATTGTTGAGAGAATGGGAGGTCTGAACTTGTGAGTAGGGCATCCTCATCTCCAACTCTGATGTCATGTGGTGAAACTTATAAACACAGAGAAAAAAAGTGCATGAGCAATACCTGGCTGAATAAATCTGTCAATAACATAACTCTTTAAAATAAATTTAAAAAAAAGGAAAAATTCATTTATTCAAAAATAAATTTATTAGCATGTTTTTAATTTCTGAATTAATTAAATTTGTTTTTGGTCTTTTTAACGTCAAAAATGTCATGGTAGTACAACTGTCCAGATTTTAGAAATAAAACTCATTAAAAAAGTTAAAACCTCATTAAGGATATTTTGGCATAATCATTTATTATTTTCTAGTATAAAATATATTAACAAAAGTATTTGAAAAAATGTTGTCAGCCAAATCAAAGTCATGCGGTCCAACCAACATGTAGAAACATGCAGAAAATATGAAGTAATATATGAAAAAAACCCATATAGACCCTCATGAAAACTTAATAAGCTTTATGAATTTATTCATTATATTTAATATGTTTACCTATTAATTAGGTACAACTCATACCTTCTGTAATTTAAAGATGGCGTGAATCAATGATTGAGGAATCATTTCTCACACTTGTGATATATGTAATATGAGAAGATGTTGCCATCAAAAGGTCACTGTTATGAAAAGCAAAATAAAAATTGTAAAAATGTATTTTTATTAAAAAAATAAACATTTAAAACCCTAAAAATATTTTTCCTTACCGTTTACACCCTTAAATGTCATTGACTCATCTATTAATATCTGTATAATTTTCCATTCATCACAAATCAGTGATTCATATAATAAAAGCTAAGATGATTTTTCGCTAATGCAGCAGCTTTAGTCATTGCATTGCAAGTTCTAGATTGCCAGCTATGGTCTAGATACTGCGGTTTCCAGATATTAACGTCTTCCTTGTTTGTTTTGCTTGTGTGCAGGTTGTGGTGGACCACATGAGGAGGAAATGCAAATGCCATGGCACATCAGGAAGCTGTCAGCTCAAGACCTGCTGGCAGGTGACTCCAGAGTTCAGAACGGTGGGCTCATTGCTGAAGGATCGCTTCAATATCGCCACGCTAATCAAAGCCCACAACAGAAACACAGGTCAAGTGGAGCACGCCCACCCGACGCACCGACGGAGAGCCAACGCAAACGATCTTGTCTACTTTGAAAAGTCCCCAGATTTCTGCGAGAGGGACCCTGGGTCGGACTCTGCCGGGACGCAGGGCCGGATCTGTAACAAGACCAGCCAGGGAATGGACAACTGTGAGAGCCTGTGCTGTGGCCGGGGCCACAACATCTTACAGCAGACTCGCAGTGAACGCTGCAATTGCAAGTTCCACTGGTGCTGTTACGTTGTGTGCGAGGAGTGCAGGATAACAGAGTGGGTCAGCGTCTGCAAATGAAATAAGCAATCATCTATTAAATGTACAAAAACAGACATTAAACATAGGGAAAGACTGAGAAATCCCTCCCTTTTGCAATGGACTGCCATTTCCATGATTCGAATGGAAAGCACAAAAACGGACTGAGATGAATTGAGTGCTAGAGAAGTGTGCACGTGTTTGCGCACTGCATGGGTCCAAGCACAAGATTTCAGACTGATTTTGGACTTGCACTGCATATAATTTCATAAAGTATTTTTAATTTAAATAAATTAAGAATATGGATATATTGTTGAGTAAAATACCAACAGAGCACTCATCTACACTACATGGTGTTTGTTTTATTTCAGTTATTAAAGAAATTAATGGCTCCTAGTCCTGTAATATAGCACCAAGCAGACGCATTGGATTCCGGTACATAAAGAAGAGAAATAAATATATCTAGATATAAATATAAATACCTTTGCACAGAGCCATTTTTTCAGAAGAGTTTACCAAATGAACTCTTAGTATAAAAACGGTATCATATACCAGTTAATATCAATTCAAAAAGGCCAGTGTGTCTTGTTTAAATTTCCAGTATATATAAAACCACTTTGATGCTGGCAAAAGTGTAAACTGGTCTTCATACTGTAGGCTTTTTAAGCACAGTCAAATGAATGGATTGCAAGCTGTGGATCAGTCCTGGTTACCTTCGGAAAGGACAACACTGTTACATGGATCTGGACATTTGTTATGGACAAATCTCATGAAAAACAGATTGTAAAAAGGATCTGAGGATACTAAATGTATGAAAGGAAGCTGGACTAAACCTCTAAAGATGCTTGTGTGTATGTAATTTCCCTGCGGACTGTTGGCTGTGCCTCTGTTCACTGTAACAGGAACATATTCACCAGAGCTTTTAATGTCAGTCAATAGATATTTAGACATATGTATAATCAAGTCCTGATCACCACACATGGTAGCTATAGGTCCTCTCAACTCACCAAACTTTTTATAAAAATAAAATATAAAAATTTTTGCCAGCTCATTCTTCAGGTGGCACACGTGTTCAGACATGACTATTCAACATTCAAAGTTGTTTGTGTTTTATGTCTTACATAAAGTAGTAAAATATCATATTTTATGGAAGTAACTGTTCATGGCCAGTGTAATAAACTTCTATATGTTTTAGATTTGTTTTTAGTTAAAAAAAAAATCATGAGGTTTCTGCAAAAATCATTACTTTGATCAATAATAATACATTCAATAACCTTTTGTATACTTTTGCCCATCTGAACCATTTTTCATAGTATCTGATGAAAATAAATCATAATTACATTTACCAGTAATTTTAAACTTTGTCCCATAATGAAAGAAGAAAGTTTGTTTGTTTTAATCTGCTAATTTTGTTCTGTTCTTCTGTTTTGCTTTGTTGTTGTTGTATTTATTTATTTGTGTGATTTTTTTTTTCTCATGTTAAAATATGACAAAACATCAAAAGTGCATTTGTAAAAATATACCGAGTCAGTTGAGTTTTGAGTTGTCAGAGTTAAGTTCTGGTTAATGTTTAATTTAGTTTGATTGTTTGCACATTTAGACCAATTATTCTGGAGAAAATGACTGACATGAAATACTGTGTGGGGTGAGCGCGATAATATGCATTTTTTTTTATTTTAAATGGTATAATTTGTAAGTTTGAATATATAAGTTATTTTATTTTGTTGATAACTTAATATTTGTAAAACAATAAAGAACTTAATTATAAATGGTTAAAGAGTGATGTTGACATTCCTGCATACTAGCTTTCACTTTCACCTGTTTTGTGTGTGCAGCAGGAAGGAAGAAAACCACACATTATACAGGACCGATGTGTTGATCATCATGCAGACCAATATATCCTATCGTGCATGTTTTTTAATTTATGGAAATCAGGAGAGAGAGAGAGAGAGAGAGAGTGCAAAAGAAAATTATAAATCATTTCTTCTGTTCTCTGGCAAAAGTAAACTATTTTTCATTTGTGAACTGCATGAACATTGAGGACAAGTACATTGTTGCAGCCTGCAGAGACATGCCTCAGGGCTTTAGTCAGTTGACAGCCATTTATAGAGTAGCAAAACTTATCAGCTCTGCTTTTATATAAACATGTTGCAGCATAAATTAGACAAGTAACCCTTTTAATCATTAATTGCCAAAAAGAACATAGTAAAGTCATTACTCATAAAGAGTATCATAAAGCTCCATTAGAGACAAGAAATGCACAAATAAAAGTGTACAGGATAATCTATACTGTACTATCATAATTATAAGATAAGTGCACATTAATATCTGGCCAAACAAGACAACTCAACCGATTGTATTAAACAAAATACATAAGAAAATCCTCATGTTCTGTATTTCGAGGGCCAAAACGCTGAATAAAAACAGCAGTTTTTAAAATTGATTACTTTAATTAGCATTTAATTTTGTCAGGACTGAAGACATTTGAAGTGTGTGATCATGTTGTTTTATAAATATATAATATTTATTCAAACATAGCCTTTTAATTCTGATGTCATATGTCTATGTGCGCAAAAAATATTCACAAGTATTAAATGCAATTAGAGTTGATGCACTGATTTGTAACAGGCAAAACAAAATTCTACACATTGAAGATTTATTTTTGAGCTTCATTTTGAACTAAGCTGAAGAAAAAAAGACATGATTTATGGTACTGTATTTACAGTATATTTGCACTGACAGTCAAATTCTTGGCAGACACTTTCATACCGATGTGACTTCTAAGAAAGAGCTCATTTGCATATATTGTGTCCTGTATATCATTCACTAAAGTGTTGTTTTCTGTGCGGTTGAAGAGCACGCTCTGTGCAGGAAGTTGATGCTTAGGGACTCATAGAGAAGTTTGAGAAGACATTGAGGGAAAAAAAAAAAGAGGTCAGCTGGGGAAAGCAGCCGATGGAAAACAAGCACCTTAGTGCCAATGCCTGATGTGAAATAAATGTTCTGCGTTTTTTCCCCAAGGGTGGATCACGTCAAGCTGATGTGATGGGCCAGTCTCTACAAGCACAGGACAGAACAGACAGAGAGACTGTACACACCAAGCAAAGCTCAGAATGACACAGTTTTTATTGCAGCCAGAGATAAGTCATTATTATTTTGTTAACTGAAGCAAAAGCATGACATGTGAGAGGCAGAGACCAAACCGTGTGTATTGAGACCTGTACACCATTTGGCCATGGTTGTTTCACTGTGCTAAAGAAATTATAATCTTGAGAGTCAAAGGCGCATTTAATTATCTGTTTGCAAACATAAGTGAACTTTAACCTGCCTACATGCTCAGAGACCACACATGAATGTTTGAGCAGGTATTGGTTTGCAGATACATGAGGAATTCAGCATGGAAAGATCCTGTGCAGGCAGATGAACACACTAACAGCCCCTGGGTGGTGGTTTACCCACACTTCACTGTCTGTTCTTCAACTGGTGTCATCATAAAAATAAAGTCAGTGTGATACAATTGTTCTGATATCATGAAGAAAACAAAAGAAAATCAATTCTTGAAAATAGGTAGTTTGCCATAATTTATTAATTGTATATCATCTTTAAGGTTGTTAATCATCGTGTTGTTCTTTTCCTCAAAAGATAAATGATAACAAATTAATAAAGAAAAAAATGTTTCTAATACCATTTAAAAGTTTGAGCTAAGAATTACATCATTATATTAAGCAAGGACATCCATGAATTTCCACAAAAATATTAAGCAGTACAACTTTTGTGTGTGTGTGTGTGTGTGTGTGTGTGTGTGTGTGTGTGTGTGTGTGTGTGTGTGTGTGTGTGTGTGTGTGTGTGTGTGTGTGTGTGTGTGTGTGTGTGTGTGTGTGTGTGTGTGTAACATTTCTAAAAACTTGTTTTCTGTCTAGATTTTTTCTATATCACAAATACTCTTATTTGTCACTGTCCTTTTAATGTTGCTGTCAACATGACTATTGCTTTGTCTATAATAAATATTGACGTCATAATGCAGAGGAAATCAGCCACATTCCTCTTTTATCAATGCTATCAATCAAAGGTTTTCTTGTGATTGTGCATAGTAATAATGTTTGGTAACACCCTTTGTTTGAATGTCAGACTCTGCATGCAATAGCTGCCCCTGAAATTCTGTGGTTCTGTGATGCGTGTGATTTTGTGAACATTCAAAATGAACAGGCAGGATTGAGCTTGTTTAAGATTTTTTCTTATTGTATAGCACACCCACCCCACCACTAGTCAGTTTTGGTCTGTTATACACTCATTCAATTCTCAACAATATTTGCTATTTGTCATCGTTTGTTCTTTCATTTTTCAACTGATTTCAGACTTGCAAAGCACATCTTAATGCCAGTAAAGATTCCTCAGCTCTCTAATGGCAACTATAAAGATTTTGGAAATCTGTAAAATGGTGAAACCACAAACAAAGGCAAAAAAAGGCTCAGTCAGAGAGAAGGTCCTTTGATTTGCAATAGGCCTCACAAAGATTAGAGCATGACGCACAGAGAGACAGCAGTAAGACAAAAAGTAATTCTCCACAGTCAGACACCAGAAAGGTCATGATACAAACAAGAAGCAACAGCAAAAAGAACAAAATATGGATACTTTAAATTATGATAAGAGTTCCTTTTCCTGCCATTGAACTGCAGCTAAAATGCCTATTATCTTGCCGTTTTATCAAATATTTTTATTTGCAAGGATTTATTCCAATGTATTCAATGTTTGCTTATTAAGTAGACAGGACATTTCATGAAAAAAAAGGATTTTCATTGCTCTTTTGAAATTAGATTGCAATAACATTCACACCACAAAGCCACCCATCTAACAAAAAAACAAAAGCTGAAAATGGGTGGTTTAGAAATTGTCATGGTTATGACATCAGAAGGATGAATATATGCTTCAAACGGCCACCCACAGTTATATAGCAAGGCCAAATGACAGATGATATGAGAATGAGGAGAAAAAAAACAAAAAACTTTTTTGTCTGCATATTGGTTTTATGCATTAAAAATTTTGGTAATATTTTCAACAAAAAGTAAAATCAGTGTAACCATCAAGTAAAAAAAAAAAAAAAAAAAAAAAATATATATATATATATATATAGGTCCTTTTAAAAAAAATTGCATATTATGATAAAAGTTCATTATTTTCCATAATGTAATGATAAAAATTAAACTTTCATATATTTTAGATTCATTGCACACCAACTGAAATATTTCAGGTCTTTTATTGTTTTAATACTTATGATTTTTGGCATACAGCTCATGAAAAACCCAAAATTCTCCAAAAAATTAGCATATTTCATCCGACCAATAAAAGAAAAGTGTTTTTAATACAAAAAAACTCAACCTTCAAATAATTATGTTCAGTTATGCACTCAATACTTGGTCGGGAATCCTTTTGCTGAAATGACTGCTTCAATGCGGCGTGGCATGGAGGCAATCAGTCTGTGGCACTGCTGAGGTGTTATGGAGGCCCAAGATGCTTCGATAGCGGCCTTAAGCTCATCCAGAGTGTTGGGTCTTGCGTCTCTCAACTTTCCCTTCACAATATCCCACTGATTCTCTATGGGGTTCAGGTCAGGAGAGTTGGCAGGCCAATTGAGCACAGTAATACCATGGTCAGTAAACCCATTTACCAGTGGTTTTTGGCACTGTGAGCAGGGTGCCAGGTCGTGCTGCTGAAAAACGAAATCTTCATCTCCATAAAAGCTTTTCAGCAGATGGAAACATGAAGTGCTCCAAAATCTCCTGATAGCTAGCTGCATTGAGCCTGTCCTTGATAAAACACAGTGGACCAACACCAGCAGCTGACATGGCACCCCAGACCATCACTGACTGTGGGTACTTGACACTGGACTTCAGGCATTTTGGCATTTCCTTCTCCCCAGTCTTCCTCCAGACTCTGGCACCTTGATTTCCGAATGACATGCAAAATTTGCTTTCATCCGAAAAAAGTACTTTGGACCACTGAGCAACAGTCCGTGCTGCTTCTCTGTAGCCCCAGGTCAGGCGCTTCTGCCGCGCTGTTTCTGGTTCAAAAACACACGCCTGTGCACGGTGGCTCTGGATGTTTCTACTCCAGACTCAGTCCACTGCTTCCGCAGGTCCCCCAAGGTCTGGAATCGGTCCTTCTCCACAATCTTCCTCAGGGTCCGGTCACCTCTTCTCGTTGTGCAGCGTTTTTTGCCACACTTTTTCCTTCCCACGGACTTCCCACTGAGGGTGCCTTGATACAGCACTCTGGGAACAGCCTATTCGTTCAGAATTTCTTTCTGTGTTCTTACCCTCTCGCTTGAGGGTGTCAATTGATGGCCTTCTGGACAGCAGTCAGGTCGGCAGTCTTACCCATGATTGCGGTTTTGAGTAATGAACCAGGCTGGGAGTTTTAAAAAGCCTCAGGAATCTTTTGCAGGTGTTTAGAGTTAATTAGTTGATTCAGATGAATAGGTTAATAGCTCGTTTAGAGAACCTTTTCATGATATGCTAATTTTTTGAGATGAGCTGTATGCCAAAATCATCAGTATTAAAACAATAAAAGAGCTTTAGAGCTTTAATTGAGTTAAATTCTTATGAAAGGAAACTCCACACTATAATTTAATACATACATCTGCGCAGCACGCACCTCTTCCCCAGAGGCTTCATACCTCATTCTGGCAGCTTCTTTACAAATACTTGATCTGTGCTAACATCACAGTTTGATCCTTATGATTATTTTAATAGACCACATCAGAGTGGCAGGGTTTTTGAGGGAGCGAGAGAGATAATTTGCGCACAGTTTTTATGAAATATTGAGACTGGGCCAGCAAGTACATGCTTTTAACACCATTTGCAACATGTTTGGGGTGACCTTAGGCAACACTGCCAGCGAATTCACTTCCATTTTCAGAAAGAGAAGATGTGAAGTGGCGCTTTCCCCAGCGACTGCTCCACTTTACTCTCAGATTAGGCTCTGTGACAGCTGCCTCACAAGTGTGGAGATGGGGAACGACACTGGAAGCCATTCTTTGAAATATTGATCAACAGGGTTAAATATTTCCCCGTCGTTCATGCTATAAATGGACCTGAGCCAGCGAGTGAGGCTCTGCTTCCGGCCCCATGCGTAAAACCTTTAGCTCACAGTCCACGCACTCCTGTTCCTCAGTTCCCCCGCCTGTCCTTACAGCAAATCTGGACTTTATTTAAGTGCGCCCTCTGTATTGAGCCGTAGTGAATACTGCATGAGCTCTGTTTCTCATAGGCTCCTTAAGTCACTTGTTGCATGTCTTAAAGAACATCACGTTCTTCAGCCGCACAGCGGAAGAGCGATCTGAAGAGCTAAATTGTTTTTTTTTTAATACAGGTGTGGTGTTTTTATTTTAATATAGGGAATATATTTAATTTCAGATTAATATATTTATAGATTTACATGTGGTTTTTTTTTAAATTGTTTTTTTTTTTTTAGTTGTTTTATGTTTTTTTTTCCTTTCAGGAGAGCCTTTCAAAGATCTTTGAACAATTTCACCCTTGATTGCTCAAGAATGCCTAAAATACCTAAAATACCTACTAATGTGCCAAAAGGGCCTAATATCAGAAAACAGACCTTTATCACAACCTCGGCCACAATTTTCAAAGAGGTTAGCATGCAGACGACTGGGAAAGCAGGGCCTCCCACCATCACCACAGATAAATCTCTTTGAAAATGTTAGAGTGTTTTCTATGCCCCATCCTCCACAGTGATAGCTTTGAATCTTATCTGCACTTGAAAAGCATCAAAAACCTTCAAAACAGTGCATAAGGGAAAAGGAGGTTTTTAATCTTAAGCTTTTTTTTTCCTCCTTCCTTCCCCTGTCCCTCTTTTCCTAATCCTTTTTCAGGAGCCACAAAGCCCTTTCAAAGATCTTTGAACATCCATTTCACCACCAAGCTTTGATTGCTCAAAGTTAGCCCGACAGGACCAAGAATGACATTTTGATTGACAGCTTTTCCGAACCGACAGCCCGACAGTATTCAAATGTGCGCAACACAGCTCTTTTGCCTTTTGTCAAAAATCATTTATACATGTTTTTAACAATTCATAACTAACATAGACGACCACTTGGAAGCCTAATAAAGAAATAAAAATAAGTCCGCTGTAACATCTTAACATCTCAGCCCTCTAAATAGGCATCTCATTTAGCCTATAAATAGACCAACGCACCACAAAACGAGGTTTTTTTTTTAAACAAATTAAATTAAGATACATTTTTAATTAAGATGGGTATTGGCAATAACGAAATTAAGATAAAGGCTCCGCAGGATTTGCTTCGCCAGACAGCTGACATTTAACTAATAAAAGAATAATGCCAACATTAGCGTATATACTCTGTCCACATTATGCATTTTTATACTTAATGAATATTTAGTTATCATTTGAAAAACCTTTACCACAGAGATTTGGCTAATCCTACATGTTTTTGTGGAGGGAAAATTATTGAATCCACTGTAGATGGCTTCAGCGCATTCCTGCGCTCACTGATGGTGCGTCATTATTCACTCATATTCTCATTATAAACATGGTCAAAACTTTTCCTGGAAACCTCAGACTTTGCTTTAGTTGCTGGTGCAACCAAAACGTAATCGCCAGAGGCAAGCCTCCGTTATACCTACTCAGCATCCATTTTCGCATCTTTCTCGCGCTAATCGGAACACATCACATGACCGCTCGTTTCTCGCAAACCGGAGCGCAAGCCCGAGCCCGGCCCGAGCCCGCGTAAGATGATATAAATTAAGCCCGAACCCGACCGAACCCGTCAGGTCCCATCGGGTCCCGTCGGGTTCGGGCAAAGATCTTCAGCTCTAATGGCAGGCCTATACTGAGACCATCTGAGTCGTTTTATTGATAGTAAGGAAGGAAAGATCTAGTGGCAGGCCTATACTGAGACAGGAATTTTTGCCCCATGAAAAGAATCTGAACCTATACTGAGACCATCTGAGTCGTTTTATTGATAGTAAGGAAGGAAAAGGTTGAGATACATCTGGGGAGAATCTTGACAGGGCCCCCAACACAGCTGAGAGTTTTTTCATATTAATTTACATAAAATCATGCGCTTTTATGGTATTTGACTATCATTCTCATATATTTAAGGTCAATCAGACAATTGAACTCCATCCATGTCCACACCCGTAATTTGTCCTCTGTAATACTACACTACTTCAGTACGGTATAATGTATTAGCATAGCTGTACATGTGTCATATGGTGTATTCACATATATATTTATATTTGTATGAATGTACTCATATTTGTACTGTACACTGGCAATGACAAAAAAGTTAATCTAATCTAACCTAAATTTTTAACATGACAGATGAAATGTAACGGAAACACTGAACCTTAATACAATGAAATGTATTTATATCTTTAGACCGCGCAACATTTAAACTTATGGTTTATCTTTAACACTAGAATGAACAAGGCATCATTTTGACCGTTTTGAAATTTGCATAGTCAATCCTTGTGTAAATAAATCACAAAGCCTTGCTGCTCCTTTTCCTAAAACTACATGAATTTTCATTAAAACTAGTTTAAATTTTATTGTGTGAATAAAAACAGAAATATAATCATTTCTACCTATTAACGTCCACAGGCAGTCATTTTGCGCTGTTTAAATTGAGTTTTGCCGACGGTCTGTATCAGATAATGTGAAAGTATTATGTGAAGATAGTTGGCAGAGGAATCATGCTGTATTTGACAATATAGGGGACATTGTAGTAATACAACTCCACATCATCTTCAGAGATGCACTGAAACCTCACAAACAGCTGAAAGTGATTTGTACAGTAGCTGGCAGAGGATTTTTATTAGTTCATGAAGTTAGACTGCTTGCAAGACAGGTGCAACAGCGTGGACCGCAGCAGGGTGATGAAAGTGGGCGCCGCCTCGTACAAAGATGCCGACACCGGCTGCATGTGAGGCAAAGCCGTGCACCCGCTGCACCCTGCTCTATCGAAACGTGCTAACTTATCGAAAAATGGTACCGTAGAGACCTAGGGCCTCATGTACAAAGCGTGCGTACGCACAGAAAAGTGCCGTAGGCTACGATCATTGTCACGGGCGGTCCACTAACAATTTAGGCCTACTTACAACCCACCTTTTGTTGTGAAATATTCGGTAACATACTGTCGAACCCTTTGCCTCTTTCACTTCTCTTATTTTTTTTCTCAGTAAATGGACGTTTTTGACTTCCAGATTTTGAGGCATTTTCACATTTCAAGTTGAATCTGCCCCTATAAGTGAAGTCAATGCTGTTTGTGTTGCCCTTGGTTACTGGATCATTGGGCGGACTGAAAAACCATTTTATGGTGTAGAGGGGGTGAGGGGCCCACGGACGTTTGTGTTTCCTAAACAAATATTTTTTTTTTACACCAGGAAACATTTAAAGTTAAAAATTTTTACTATCAAATATTTTTTTTTAGCACCACACAATTTTATTGGGGGCTTCTCTGGGCCCCCTCTTAGTCATGGGCCCTGAGAATCGTCATCGTTTACCCCCCCTTTACAGCGCCCCAGGATTTTTTTGGGGGGTTGACTAGAAAGAACAAATCCAGTGACAGTAAATGGACATTTAAAACCATCAGATTTCACCCCCAGAAATCCTGTATTATTCAATCATATGACTAAACTGGTGTAATACAACCTCAGTAAAGCCACAGTTAAGTTAAAATGTTTTTTTTTATATTAAATGAAAATGATGCGGCGAAAAAAATATTTTTGAGGGGAAAACTGTGGAGAAATGTGAAAATCTTTTGTGCAATGCTGTCTTTGAGAGAAAATGTTTGTTCCTTCAGTCGAATGCCATATTTGCATACAAATGAATGTTCCTCTTTTTGTGGCCACCTGACGCAACATCAAACAAGACAGGTTGGTATTAGAGGGATCTAGTGAATAGACCATTCAGCTCTATGTGGTTTCCCAAAGGTTTGTTTGACTTTGAAATTATGACATGATTCAGAAATGACTTAAACATTAAATCCTCCGAAACAAAAAAACAAACCAACGAATTCAATTGAACAAAGCAAAATCAAATTAGATTTACTTCTTTCAATTTTTTTTTTCAAAGGTACTGTAATATGCATGAGATTATTGCATTAGCAGAGCATGCAAATAAAAATACATTCAAGACTTGTGCAACTGTATGCTTAGATTAATATTTTGTAAATCCGTTGGATGAGGAGGCTTTGGCATCAGTGAGTGTAGATTCGATACACACTAATCAGTTATACTTCCAGTCCTTTGTTAAGAAAAATGGCTAGAGCCCGAGGCCAGTTCTGCTCGCAAACAGAAATTCAGCATGCCGTGCACAGACCTGCCGTGCTGAGTATGAGGATCATTCCTGGCATTTTTCTTCCTGTTTTCTGTCTGTCTAAAACTGTGCATTAAATGAAATCAAATACATTATTTCACACCATTTTTCCTGGGAAGCTGTCGATCTGTGAAAGATCAGCACCGAGTAAAATACATCTGTAGAGAAGGTGAATGAGGATCACTGTGTTTGTAGATTTATGTTTAAAGTGGAACATATCTATTCATGTGTCTTTGAAACAAGTAAATCAACTGCAAACATTAGCTCATCCTATCATTTCCTACAGGTGGGTTAACATTCAATGTTCTTTACTTTCCCTCCCGACCCGAGCCGCCCATCTGAATCCTGATTCACTGAGGAGCTGCATGACGATGTGTGTCACATCAAACCCTCTCTCCAAAAAAACAGGAGTGTCAGAGAAGAAAATAAAAGAAGATGGAGAGAGAAAAGGAGGAAGAGAGAGAGGAGAGGGTTGGTTGGTGTATTTGTTAGGGTGTTTGTTGGAGTCTCTGTGTTTTAATGTTATAACCTGTCTGACCTTAAATGTTTGTCCTTACATCAAAAAGTAATACAGACCGTAAGTGCCCCAAATGCCATCTTAGGCTTCAGAAACAGAACGAGCATTAGTGATTATTAATGACATTCACATTTGAAGAAACACAGAAGATAGTTTAAAAATGATAATTAAAAAAGATTTGCCTGTTTTTTTTTTTTTTAAGTTTTGGAATAAAAAACATTCAACAGATGAAATGAAGTCATAGTCATTTTTGGGTGAACTGCCCCTTTAAATCTCTTTAGTTTGTGATGTGGGCTGGGTTTTTGGTTTGTTTGAAGTATATTGTGCATTTAAGCACTTTTATTCTTACATGATAAAACATAAAAAGATGTTTCAGGCCTCTCACTCCCTTGCAATAGGTGCCAACTAGAGGAGCTGTGCCTTTTGAAACAATGTATGAGGGCCAGCTGCACCTCTCAGGGTTATGACATAAGGGTATTCTTTTACACAGATAAACAGAGCACAAAGGAGCTGAATAAGTTAGCTTGAAGCGGTTACAAACAGACTGTGACACAGGTATACGCTTCATCCTCAGGTGTCAACCACAACTGAGTGCATATACCTCCTGTGTCCTTTTGACTGATGGGATACGCTTAGTCTTAATTGACATTTTTGCATTTTGACTAGAAGGCTAGGCAGTGAAGTCACTTGTGGGATTTTATTACGGTGGAGAATCCCGCCCACAACTCCTTTAGTACCTCTGCAGGTTTCATTGTCTGGCAGTTTGGGCACATGGAAATGACTGTTATTAGCTATTTGGATGATGTGGTAAAAAAAAAAAAAAAAAAAAAAAATGGAAAGCCTCTCCACCCCCGAAACCATTACAGAGCAAGTGTTTGCCAATGATAGCTAACTGTCCAATCTTTTTCTGAGAGGGAAGTCTCCTTTTTTAGGTTCTCTCTCTTTTCTCCCCTGCCAGCTCGGTGGTTGAACATGAAGACGAGTGAGTCACTGTGCATTCTTTGGATGTTCAGTAAGAAACAGACAGTAATGACACACTGCCTGCATGAGAGTGTAATAAAACCAAAACGAGAAAAAAAAAAAAAAAAAAAAAAACCTTGAGCGTCTGTGTGAAACGTGATTAGGAGTGGAGAATGGGGATTGAAGATTTTAATCAGTGGTTAAAGTATTGGAAACCGACTCGTAAGGCATCCCGCAAAGCGCCACCATTCCTATTCCTCTCTTAATATTACAGTTTATCCAATTTGCCACTAATGCAAGAGAAAAAATTATTTATGGACAGGAATGTGTTTAATTATGAAGAGCCTGAAGTGTGTGCCAGAAGCGAACGGAAGCAGTGAGGGGCTGCAGTAAAGGAGTGTGAGTGATGAATGCGTGGGGCTTCCCACACAGAAAGAAAAGCATGAGTCAGTGTGCAAATTACTAAATTATGGAGAATGTGTGGATGAAGCAATGAGGATTATATCAGCTTAACAAGTGAGTGAGTAAATGGGACAATGAGTGACCTTTTATTAGGAGGTTGAGTAACTCCCACTTCAATGGGAATCAGTGCAATGAACAACTTCGCTTGATGGACTTCTGGTGGCAAAGAATTTTCTTATTGGGAATTTCACATCGGGTTCAAGTTTGGTGAACTCTGACACAAGTTCACCCTGATTCATACAATGGGGTAAGGGAATGAATTAAAGCCATGGTTCATCCAAAAATTAAAAATTGCCCACTCTCAGGCCATCCAACATGTCAATGAGTTTGTTTCTTCTTCAGATTTTTCAGTGAATGGGTGCCGTCAGAGTGAGAGTCCAAACAGCTGACAAAAACATCACAATAATCCACAAGTAATGCACACAACTCCATCAATTAATGTCTTGTGAAGTGAAAAGCTGTGTGTTTGTAAGAAACAAATCCATCATTAAGGTGTTTCAACTTTAAACCCTCACTTCTGGCCAAAATACATCCATAATTCATAATAAAGTCTAACCCTTGTTGTCCTCTCACATCAAAATCCACCGGCATATTTGTTTAGAACTGTTTTGGACGGTTTTCACTTATGAAAAGCTCCTGATCTGTTCATATTCATCTTCTGATTCAGACAAGACAATTGGAGAAAGCAATATTGCGAATAAAGGAATGTCCATAGCAACAAAAGCAATGATTTGGCATTAAAAATGATTTAATGATGATTTTTTTTTATCACAAACACACAGTTTTTCACTTCACAAGATGTTAATTGATGGAATGCAGTCGTGTGGATTAGATCTCATAGAATTAGAACGATTATTAAAACTCATTTTAAAAAATCATCCTTGGTGTGAGCAATGTCAATGAAAAAGTGAATAAGATAGATACTCATTACATTCACCCATGCACTCACCCATTCATTCTCTCACTGACTCGTTCATTTAGGGTTTGAGTCCTTGAGAAAGTGAATGAAATAAATGAGTCAGTGAGCAAATGAATGGGTAAGTGAATACATGCATGAGTGAGTGAATGAAAATGAATTCATGTTTGAGAGAGAGTCATGAGTGAGTGAGTGAGTGAAATGAGTGGATCCTGGGTAGAAGCAGCAGCAGTGTGAAGTGCAGATCATGTGGAGAGCAGTAAAGCTGGTCTTTAATCTGGCTGCAGCAGCTGGCTGCATCCGACAGCACAGAGGTTCTCATTATCTCCTCACTCCTCCACTCCGCTCTCTCTCATGTGGTCACACAGCTGCAAGTGGCGTGCCTTGACCCCATCACTCCCAGTGCACATGGGACTTTCCACCAGAGAGAGTGAGACAGAACTGTGAGCTGGAGAGAGTGAGAGACAGAAAGGGAGAGAGACAGACAGGTCACAGAGTTGAGATAGAAAAAACTGTGAAACAGTGGAGAGAGAGAGTGAGCGAGCAAACTTTTTTATCAGTTTTTGAAAAAAAGAGGGGATCTTGTGATGTTCTGTTTTGTTTTTGTGTGGCGTATTATAAACACATCTCATGACAGAACAGCACAGCACACGCGCTGACATTTCAACAGCTCATGAGAGACTGCTACTGAGACAAATTATGATCTTTCTACAGCAAAAGTATGACAGGCAGCTGATTGGCCGTGCACATTTAATGTTTTGTGATTATGAAATGGAGTGTATCATGTAACAATAGCAGCGATGGCGCACTCACAAGTTTAATGACTCATACATTTCTCGCCTGTGGCCAAGCTCTCATAACTCAGAGGAGGGGAATGCTGCCGTACCTCTGTTAGTTTACGGACATCATACTTTGTGTATACAGAGATGTATAAAATCAATTATATGTGATCAGATGCTGAAAGAAATTGATTTTATGATGTTAAGTTACGCGTGTTGAAAAATAAGCAAAACTGTCAATGTGTAAATATGCTGTTAGTTGGTCGGTGTGAGGGATATCAAAACACATCAACTGTTTTTCAAGATAAACACCTTGGAGAGAATGCCTCGGAGAGCATATTATCTGTGGCTCCTGTAATTGCTTTCAGTTGAAAGATTTTCATGAACGTACAGAAACTTGTACTTGTACCGTCTAGCATCTGTTAAACAAAAAAGTTTAACAACTATTAGCCATTTGAACGTCTAAAACATTGGTTCACTACCTGTTGTTCATGGCCTAGATGTTGCAAGGTAGAGAGCATGATAATATTAAATTATTAATAACAAATTATGCAAAGAACAACCAATTCAATAGGCTCCCTAAGTGGTTTTCACTGTCATAAATTTACCACTGTTGTAATTACAGTGAATAGCCATAAACGTGCATTTGTTGTTGGGGGTGGGGGGAGGCAGTGACAGAAACAGAAGCCATTCACCTTATTGGAAGTCAGTGCACCATTGGAGTGATTTTGAAATTTATATTTCAAGGTAAATATTTTGGTTGTCACAATTCAAGGAGTTCTGATGATGCATGTGGAATTTTTTTTATTCAGCATGAGACATCAAGAATCTCTGTTAGATTCTTATCAGTGTCTCGAGGTGGTTGGTGAATCATGGATTTTCCCATATGACCAAGAGCAGACAGGAGTGTATTTACGACAATGTCTTAACATAAAAATTATTTATAGCCAAGAAATCCTTTCTGAATAACTATACATTATAAAATAAACTGTGATATTTTCCATTGCAATTATTATTTGTTTCTAAAATGTTTAAATAAATCATAAATCATAAATTAGTGCTTCACTAACCATACAGTAAGTATTCACTAAACTCTCACAATTCACACTGCAATGAAATATATTATAGAGTCATTTTCACAAAGACTTGAGTTTTATTTTAATCTGACACTTTTTAAGGACTTATGACATTTGACAAATGCTTGTGATTTATTTGTATTTGTACAAAAAAATATACAAAACTTTTTTTTTTTTTTTTTGGATGTAATTATTAATAAGTGTGTTTATTTAAGTAGTTAGTAAGTGTGTGTAAATAATAACAACACATTCTGCGTATTTTATCATCATTACTATTTTTTAATTAAAATCATAAATGAATGCTGGCTTATTGGGATCTTACTTGTCCCTAACCCTATACCTACCCCTAGATATACTGAACCTGATCAGTAAATAAATTAAATACATTTTTATGGGATGTGATGGGAGAACTCATATGAAAAAGAAGCACTCTTAAATGTACTAACAATTTACTTGAAATTCAGATAGTATAGTTATAGTAGCGTTGTACTATTGACATGCTTACCTTAATGTATTGAATTGCACTTTAATATGTTTATTAAAAGTATACTAGAAGTACTTTGGTAATAAATAAATGCTAAAACACAAGCATACTTTTGTAACATTTTAGTGTATTTACGGAAAACATACTTATTTTACTCTTACTTAAAATATATTTTATGTTTACTTTTTATAAGAACATAGTAAAATGATACAGCTTTTAGTGGGTTTAAAGTATATGCATATTATTTATAAACCATAAGTAGACATACTGCAATATATTTTAAATATTTATGTAATGAACATGCTTCAGCCTACTTTTCAAAAAAAGATGTGTTGCGATTTTTGTTGACATTTTAATAGATTTCATAAAGTATATTCATTCACTCACACATAAATACATTATAGCTATAAAATAAGCAAAAGTATTCTTACATTGTACCAACTTTTCAACTATACCTTAGTAATAAGCACACTTAAAAGTTAAAGTTTGGTTTTACTTGTTTGTACTTTTGTACTTTTACTTGTTTGTACTTGAGAATATTAGGCTGTTTTGCAATACAAATTAAACACATTTTAATTTCACTTTTAAATACATGATATATTAATTGTAATAGGCTATTATTTAACTGTATTTTCCACATACATTTCAACATTGTATCATTTGAAGTGCATCTTAAATCATTTTTCCAAAGATATGCTTAAAATAACTATTTATTTACTAGTTTATGTACCTAAATTCAAACAAGCTCAGCCTGCCGTGTGATGCGTGAAAACAAACCTCATTAGCTTTTGTGGAAGCTCAGTCTTGTTTGCGTAACGTGTGACAAAATCTGATTGGTTCTCACGCGCATCAAGCAAGCATGTCTGAGCTTCTGTTTATCAGTTCTGATTTGCGTGTGCAAAGTATTTATCCTCTTGTCTGTCTTATAACAACTATAAAAACATTGTCCAAAGTATTGGCAGAAAGAATAATTTGTCCTTATAGAATGTACACCATTAACATGCTTTTTTTTTTTTTTTAAATAAGCAATTTAATTTTCAATTGTAAGAAGTAAATGTTAAATATAAATTAGCATTTCATTGTGAAATATTAAGTTAAAATTTGTTATTTTCATGCACTTCTGTTGTAGAGATGTTGGGCCTCTTTAACCTTATGTGCAATGTTACACAGAGTGCTGTATAATGACGACAGACAAGAGGATAAAAACAGACAATCATGTCAAGCTTGATGAGGATTTAGTCCAAGCTTTGAAAGGTAAGCTGACAACAAAAATTCTAATGCATTTCTATGCAAATAATAATACATATGATATTCAAAAACACCACTTAAAACCACTGATTAAATCTTTTTCCTTTTACAGACCCTGTGATGATGTTTTCAAAAATCATAGTGTCTGAATTGCAAGCACTCAAATGCAGAAAATGCAAGTCATACTCAAAGAAAAGTGATCCTCCACATGAAGATGACGATGGTGACATTTGAAATGTTCTGTTTCTTTGTTTGGTTTAGCCATTTGCAGGCTTAACTTTGTAAAAAAATAAATAAAAAATAAACTTTTTGTTCACTTCTGTGCTTTATTGTTTTTCAGTAACTTCTTTATGTATGTGTTTACATAATTACATATGCATTTTTATTAAGTTATGGAATATTTATAGTGTACTTTCCAGTAATACGATGTAACAGAAATGTTCCACACATTGATTGAAGTAATTCTTTCATAGTATTTCACTGATCTTTATTTTATAATCATTTATTCTAATTATTTTGGTCAAGAGTTTGTATATCCTGCTGTACTTTTTAAATGTACTCAAGGAATGTATTGTTGTATCGTACACAAGATATAGCACAACAAAGTTTTCTAGATGTGAAAACGTGTACATGCGGCATGTTCATTAAATGATTTTTGCACTTTTTAATATACCATTTTAGATTGCTGAAAAATAGCTTTATAACAAAATAATAATGTGCTGGTGATACATTCATAATGCTAATCAAAATGTACTAGAAGCACAGTAAAGTGAAGCTTAAAATATATTCTAACTGTACTTCAAGAAGTATTTTAAATAACGTGAAGTACAATTGCACTAAAGATACTTTAAGTTGTTCCATTTTAACACAACTAAATATATTAAAATATATTGCTATTAGAATCAGAATCAGAATTCCAGATGAGTGTGGTGTCGTCAGCAAACTTCAGGAGCTTGACAGAGGGGTCATTAGATGTGCAATTGTTGGTGTACAGGGAGAAGAGCAGTGGGGAGAGAATGCAGCCCTGAGGAGCTCCAGTGCTGATTAAACGGGTGCTGGATGTGTATTTTCCCAGCCTCTCTAGCTGCTGCCTGTCTGTCAGGAAGCTATTGATCCACTGACAGACGGAGGTGGGCACGGAGAGCTGAGTTAGTTTGGGCAGGAGGAGGTTTGGAATGATCGTGTTAAAGGCCGAGCTGAAGTCCACAAACAGGATCCTCACATAAGTCCCTGGTCTGCCTAGATGTTGCAGAACAGAATGCAGTCCAGTGTTTACTGCATCGTCCACAGACCTGTTTGCTCTGTAGGCAAACTAAAGAGGATCCAGCAAGGGTCCAGTAATGTCCTTCAGGTGGGCCAGCGCCAGTTTTTCAAATGACTTCATGACCACAGAGGTTAGAGCCACAGGCCTGTAGTCATTTAGTCCTGTAATTTTGGATTTCTTTGGGATGGGGATGATGGTGGAGTGTTTGAAGCATGAAAAGACTTTGCACAGCTCCAGTGATCTGTTGAAGATCTGTGTATTAGTATAAAGTTCATCTTAAGCATATATTTAATGGAATTTGATTTAATTTGAGTTTTTAAGAGATATTAAATTTATTATGAAGTTATAGTATAGTATAATAAAAATAAAAGTGCATCGATATTAGTACAACTTAATTGTATTTCTTTTTTACCTGGGAAGGGAGAAGAATTGAAATCAGAAATGGCAGAATCATACTCGGGCCATTCATGTCAAAAGCTAAATCCCCTTTCTTTACTCTCAACGCTACTGTCTCAGTTTATACTGGACTGGTACAGTATCTTTTGTAATTGTGGGTCAGGCAATTGTGGGCAAAGTTAGTGTAAATAGATTTTGCAATGCCAGCATGACTGGCTATTTGCACTTAGTGTAAATAGACACTTTATTAATTTTATGTCCATTAATTGCATGTTTACTTGACAGGTTTTCATTGTGCTGTAGGCTAGTTAGCTTGCTACAGTAGTCAGTTAGCTTTCCTTGTTATTTCATCACTTATATTGCTAAAAAAAAAAAAAAAAACATCATGATGAAGGTTTTGTTTCATTATTAGGACTATATGACATGGTAGCATTTTGTTGTTCATTTATAATGTGTTCACAAAGATTACTTATGATTTGACCCCAAAAGTTTGGGCTTTTTCTTGCAAAACAGTCTGGTAGAGCCATGTCCAACCATCATTGATCATAAATCATGTGTCACATCATGTGATCAGGTTCAGGATGTATGCAGAATCAGTAGCTACTGTATCCTAGATTCACACAAGTCTAAATAAAGCAATAAAAGCCTGGTTACAGATGCTCTCATCAATATGGGTGACCACAGTTGGGCCACCGGCACATCTGCTCTTGAGGTCACCCATCCCTCCACATTATGAGAGTCCATGTTGATGAATGTACAGGCCTCTGAGAGAGCGGTGTGGTCCCTATGTGGTCTCATACTCACATTCAGCCAGGTTTAGACTCATTCCTCTCCAAGCCAATTAGCGAGCAGCACGTGTTCTGATGTGCATTTGAAGATACAGTTGAGGTAAATGCTCATTTAAAAGTTAAAATGGCACAACTAATTACTTGTCAGGTGATCTCTCAGTGCTATTAACCTGTGAAAGGTCATACTGATGAAGATCAGTTTCAAACTATAGAACTGAATGTTACGTCAGGTTTTTATTTTTTAAATGGTACACACTAGGACAGTGTGTGATATTTTCGAACTTGCATATGACATCTGTACGACAAATAAAGCTGTATAACAGTTCCTCTTTTTATTTACTTTTTAAATTTAATATCCTAATCTACTATGTATGCCGAACCTTAAATCAGTGACTGGCCAGTGCTATCCATTAATACTAAGTGTTTTAGCCTGAAGTGCCAAAAACAAACCAGGTCATCACAGTTAGTAAGTGGCAATAGACGAAAGACTTATTAATGTCTGGTAAACTTTATGGGCGCTTTCACACTAGAGTTTGTGGTGCAGACCCAAGTCCGTTTGACGTCAGAGTTTGGTTCATTTGGTTGGTGTGAAAGCTGTTTTCCGAACTCGGGCGAACACACCAGCGAATTAAACCCTTTAGCTTGAAAAGGATGTTCTGGGGTTCGGTTCATGTGAATTCTGGTACGTTAAGGACATCCCCGAAGCCAAATGCCTCATCTGCAAAGGCCCAAATAACGAATGAAATGAATAACGATTTCAATCTAATGATAGATAAAATAGTTGTTCAATTGATTATCCAACAAGCACAAAAGTTATTTGCTTATGAACATATCTGAAATTACAATACAATTATGAGTCTGTAAAGCCTGTAAAATCTGACTTAAGTCTGAACTTTACTACACTACAAGATACTACACTACCAATCATTTTTAAAAAGAAATTAATAAAGGATGTATTCAACTGATTACAAGTAACAGAAAAACATAAAAACATTTACGTTGCAAAAGATTTCTATATGAAATAAATGCTGTTCTTTTGAACTTTCTATTTATCAAAGAATACTGGGGGAAAAAAACTGTACCATGGTTTCCACAAAAAATATTAAACCACATAATTGTTTTTAACATGGATAATAAATAATAATAAGAAATGTTTCGTGAGAAGCATATTAGAAATTTCTGAAAACTAGTGACACTGAAAACTGGAGTAATGACAGCTGAAAATTCAGCTTGGTTCTCTCACAGGAAAAAAATACATTTAAAATTATATTCAAATAGAAATCACTTATTTTAAATAATAAATAATAGTAATAATGAATTCTAGTAATTATATTTCGCAATATTACTGTTTTTGTTTTATTTATTTGTTTGTTTGATTAATTAATTAAATAAATGCAGCCTTATGAGAATAAGGGAGTTCTTTCAAAAGCTTGTTTTTTTTGTTTTTGTTTTATATATATTTTTTTTTTTTTTTTTTTTTTTTTTATGACCTTAGGGTCATATGACCCTTCATTTATCCCTTTAAAGAATTATGAGCAAATCTTTAAAGGGATAAATGAAGGGATAGCTAGAAATGAAAATCAGTTTACTCTTGCTCAAATTGATCTAATCCAAACCTGTATGACTTTCTTTCTCCTTTGGAATATAAAATATATTTTGAAAAATCTTGAAAAGTGTCCATGGAGTCCAGTAATGTTTTGTGAATGTGTAACAGAATATAGAGTTTTTATTTTTGGGTGAACTATCGCTTTAATTATAATTATATTTAAATACAGTAGTGTGAGGATTAGATTTTGTTAGTAGAAAGGTGATGTATTAGCTGGTAAAGATAATCTAAACAATCAGTCCCTGCATGGGCAACATCTTGTGCAATCTTAATAAATAACTTTTTAAATACTGTAAATCACTTTTCATAAAAACACTGGTACGTGGCACATTAAGAGACAAAAAAAATGTTGTCGAGTTTGTTTAGAGCACAACTATACATGTCTGTCCACATAAAATACCTCTACCCTAAAGAAAGGTCTTGGTCTCTTTGAACATCTCACTGCAATTACAAAGACATCAATTTTATATGAGCAAGCGCAGGTCAGTAGACAGCGAGAGACATTCAGACCACACAATCTGAACAATCTTTGTCTCACTAAATGTAATAGGCCTGCATCTAGCTTCCTCAAAAATGTCTGACCTGAAATAAAAGAGTGCTTTGAGAGAAATAAACTGAAAAGACTGAAAATTACTAGTCTGAGACTTCCAGAGGTAAGATGTCAAACACTTGACAGAAGGGGCTCAAATTGTTCACTATAGCCTGAGCTTTTGATTATAAAGCAAGATGATTACCACAACCATCATTGGATAAAACAGTGGTCGAGATTAGAGAGAGACAATTTGCTTGTCTAAATGTCTGGGTACAAGTGAATAAATAGTTGTCTAACCAGTGTAGCATTAGAAGATGAGTGGCTAAATGACTCATGTTGGCATAGTTTATGATGAAAGAATCAGTATTCTGAGATGAAGTCATGCCTACAAAAACTGGAGCTCAGGTGAGATTCTGAACCACAGGACAGCAAAGAGTGATGTGACTATGACTACATCTATAATAGTTAACCGAAATCTCTCCAAGCAAAATAGAAATGAAACCAATGTTTTTTTCTCCTGCTTTGTTTGCATCTGAGATGTTTGAGGGAGGAAGACCACATGTCTGTTCTGGATCTGATTTCAAATTTGTCAGGTCATTAAAGACTGAAATAACAGGGTAGTTCTTAATGCAGCTACACACTGGCAATGGAAAACACCTTTGGTTTGATAAGTTGCAATTACTATCTCTTTTTATTTATTTTTTTATTCTATTTTGTTTTATTGGCGATAAGTCAAAATTTCTCAGACCATAACCATTAAAAAAAAAAAAAAAAAACAACAAAGCATAATTTAACCAGACCATAAGGGAATTATGTTTTCAGTAAATCTAACAAACTTAATTCATTTGATTACACTGGCAACAAAAAATCTAAAACTACTATAAAATGTTTATTAAAATGGATAATATAATACTAAATACTTAATACACTTACTATAAAATGTATAAATAAATAATACTCCACTTAAAAAAAAAAAAAAAAATGCTAAAATTATGAGCTTTTTTACTTACTGTTTAAGTGCCTAACTATAACCTCGATTTTTGCTCTTTAGAAGGTAATCGATGTTATGCCACACATGAACAGAACCCGGAATATTCCTTTAAGAACCCACAGGTGCTTAAAACAGGTCTAGATTTTTGCCTTTTTTTACAGCAGCATATCAATCCTTTCGCTGTCCTATAGGTTTGCCATATGTGTTTGTAAACATTATCCTCTCTAATTGTGTGATTCCAGCTGCCATCCGTCTGCAGCTCAACTTTCAATCACTGTCCAAACATAATTAGAGCTTGAATGACTTCGCTCTTTTCAATTAGCAGAAGATGGAAACGAGGGAGTGGACTTTACGGTAACCGCCCGTGTGAATTATTTTGTCATTTTGTGGCCGACCTACAGGCGAACCGGAGGTCAGGAGGGGTCGCGTCACGGGCTCACACTGCAGACTCATTTTCCCACCAAACTGCATCTTGTGTGGCTTCACAATCTCACCCCCTCGTCTGCACGGGTGGACGAGGACCATTCTCTAACCGCTATCAGCTGAATGTTTAACTGTGCCCACACTCACAGACAGCAGTAAGCTGTAATGATAGAATTGTATCCAGATGATAAGCCGGGGTCTTTTATAACTCATCAGCCAGCGCCACACTCCATGTGCACTTTGGTGCCATTTTATGGGGCCGGCATGTGAACCTGCTGTTGTTGCTGCCGCTTTGGACCACATCACTTAGATCTGAATCACTAAAGCCAGCCTTTCATCTGAGCTCGTGGACGGCAGCTGGGGAGGAGGGAGAGAGTGAGGGAGGTGTGTCCTCTCCTCCTCACACTAATTACAACCATACTGCTCTTTTGTCGTGTCTGAAGTGGAGAAAGATCAAATGAAGGCAGCGCTTTGTGCTCAGAGCAGGATGTTTAAGGGCAGACCTGTTCGTATGGGGGAAGAGCAAAGGGAGAAAGCAAACAACGGCAGTACCTCAGCTTCACAACTAAGGTTTACTTCTGAACGACTGTCACGTTAATGTTAATTAAGTTTTAATTTACAGTTAGGTTTCCTGTCTCGTCGCTGGCAGCTCTCCATGCAGAAGCAGAGTTGAGAGGTGAAGTTTCTAAGAAAGTGTCTGACTCCACAGAGAACACCTGCATGTTATTGCCTCATAAAATACCTATTAACACTTAGCTGGACTGAGCTGGTAATATATAACTTTAATTATTAGCTACAAATCTGCCAGAACTATTTTAAAAACAATTCTATTGTTTTTCTAGAGTTCATGAGAGGTTCATCATTCTTCAGCAGTTCATTTAACTGACTTATACAGCAGTTCATTTAACTTTTTCACACACATTTCCCCCAAAATGGCAATATCTTTTGTCTCCACCTGGAACTACTTTCAGTTTCAAGACATGCTGTACAGTATGTCAAATTCGCAGGCTAACACAGTCTTAGTTGTGGTAATCTCATAGGTTTTATGTTTCATAGGGGACGATAATTCATTTAGATTTGTAGAGTACTGAATACATAATTCACAGAATTACAGTGCTTTATATGTATATAAGTGTAAAATATATATTCAGTTTTTACCTTTTATTTAGCTTTTCTGAGACAAACATTAAGGTTGCTCCACTTTGCTGTTTATTCTGGCCAAGTACTCAGACTACCTATTATACTGATAAGAGGCCCAGTGGTATTGACTGTTGTAAGATTGCATAGTCCTAAAACGAAGGGATAAAGTGCAGTCAGCTGGTCATTATCACATAACTAACCCAGGCAGAGCGAGGAGTCTTGTAAGGGGGTCTTGCATCATCATAGGTTATTTTACAATAAAGACCGGCTGACTATATGTTATCCTATTATACAGTACTTAGCCAAATATGTAATTAAATAGACATAAAATATTGTATTAAGTTGAAATTACACTAGCATGCTGATTTGGTGCTCAAGGAACATTTTAGTATTAAAAATATTATCAAAGTTGTACTGTTTATTATTTTTGTGGAAACTGTGATACATTTTTTGTAGGATTCTTTTGATGTTTTAGTGTTTATTGTTTTTTTTGGTATTAAAAATATTTATTTTGTGAATAGGAACCTTTTTTTTTTTGTGATACATTTTTTGTAGGATTCTTTGATGAATAGGAACAGCATTTTTTTATTTTGTAAAACTTTGTAGAATGTAAGAAGTAAGAGGCCACAGATTTGCATAAAATCTAGTGGTCACTATTCAAACTATTTTACTGCAGAATGACTCAACTGACCAATCAGAATAAAGCCGTGCAAAAAACAAAAGTATTATCAGATTGCTGAACACCTTTCAAAGCTGAGCAGTACTGAAGATGTGCGCTCTCTCACATCATAACACCTCTAAACATCCAGTGATTCAGGATCTGTCGTTTACTATCAGTCGTGGAATTTGGCAACAAGACGGAGGTCTGCTCTCCCATACTGAGGTGGCTCTTCCTAACACAGTGCTAGACGGCATCTCAGTTTACCGCCATGCTTTCATCGACTGACTTACACAATCATGACATTACATCAAATGTTTCAGACCATCATCTTGCTATTAGTTTTGGTTATTTTACAAGCATACACTTCATAATTAGCAACAAACAAGCCCCCACCTAAAACTAAATGCTATTGCAGCTCTTCGCAACTTCCGACGACTGCATGTTATAGTTGTGTTTGGGTCTGAATACTGCCTCTGGTCTTTAGCTGGGTGGGGCATCCAGCATCCAGAAGTGTGTGTGTCAGGGGAATGTAGGCAGGCTGCACTGGGCCAGAACTGATGTGGTGGCACTGCTTCACACACACGTCTATGGGCAGAGAGTGTGTGAGGATGACTCTATGGGAACACGAGGGGGCCGGTGCACACACTCATCACTGTGAGATGCTCTGTGGTCTGTAGGGAATGATTCACTTCCCACTCAGCCTATGTGCAGACGACCAAGCTTCCTAAAGCTAACCTCTCTATTTACAGTGGCATTATAGTAATATGTGGGCCAATGACAAATAAGAATGTCATTGACAAAGATAGTCTTTGTATTCATGTTGGTTTCATATAAGGTTGAAAGTCTTTTCATTTAAAAATGCCTTTTGACATAAAAAATAAAAGTAAAAAGTAAAAAATTGTTCTTACAGCTCATACAAATATAAGCATGTACTTCTTAAGCATTACTGTATGTATATATATATATATATATATATATATATATATATATATATATATATATATATGCAAAATATTTTTAATGGTTAAATATTATTTTTTAATATTTTTGAATTATTATTTCAGAGATGTAATTGTTCTTGGAGGGACACAACACATGAATTTACAACCTGAATTAACCTTGCCTTAAAAAGGTCATATAAAGGTCAAATTATGGATATTTTAAGATAAAATTTTCAAATATTAATGAGCAGTTATGTATTAAAAGATCTAGACAAAATAAAACTGTGTCAGACTGACCCATGTGTCATTCATTTAATAGCAATATCATTATTTTTTGCAATTTAAAATCGGATGTAGTTCTGTTATTTTGCCATCAAACCTAACTTTTCTTGTAATGACATAATCCTTCTTTTGTTTCGTAAATCTCTTTAATTCATTCCATTGTTGTTTTGCTTAATCCCTGGACTCATAAAGTCTTTTGCAGAAATCCCTGATACAGCTTGTCTTCATTTTGGTTTAGAGTTGTATACTTTGTTTGTTACCATGTATCACGCACACATTTCATCATTAAAAAAAGGACCCTGTGCTTGTCTTCTGGATCATTACAGGAAATTTCAAACATGATAAAGACCAACTGAAATACTGTTTGTTGCTGAAAAAAAAAAACTGAAGGAATAACAGGAACATGGAACAAATCCAATCATGTGTTTGCTTGAGGCTAATTGGGAGATGGCGAGAAAAGCATTTGTTTGTCCCACAGTGAACACAGAAAACATGCTATTTCAGCTAACAGCAATCCTATCAGCCTCCGTGGTTCTTTGGGCTTCCCATAGATGTGATGTTCCTAATTGCTGCTGGCAGGAGACTGACCATGTTAAAAATAACTATATAAGTACTGTGGTATCATATATCTGTTACACAACACTGCTCTCAGTAAATTGTGGCTATGACACATGTCGAGGATCTGGCGTGGTTCTGGTGGTGGTGGCCCGGGAGCAGCTGGGCTGCTCCGCTGCTGCTGGCGGAACCGTAACGTTTCCAGCAGGCGACCCGGAGCATTTGAACTCGGAAGGCAGAAGGAAGTTCAGCTTTAGCAGGGATCAAACGGCCTATAGGCTCCAGCTACCACAGCTGACCACCAATCTGAAGGGAACACCCTCGCTGTGGCTTTCTCGACAAATATTAAAGACCGTTCCTTTCGTAGGGACAGAGCTTCTCTTTCTAGCCCTGCCAGTTTGTGGCTGTGTAAATAAAAACTGCCATGGACTCATTCATTTGAACGTTTAATATCTGAGAATCTAGTGAAATCTCAAAATACACAAGAAAACATGCACATGTTCTGTTTACCAGCTGCAGAAATACTTTCGCTGGCCGCATTCTGCTGTGCTTTTCCATTTTTTCACCCTTTTTTGACAACAAAGATGTGTATTTGCATTCTTGTCCATTTGCTTTGTAAAACGGATGTGCTAAAATTATGCCAGTGCTGACTAACGTATCTCAATACTAATATGCTGGGCACAAAACAGACAGTCTCCATAACAACACGGGAAATGTTTGTGTAAGCAATTCATTAAGTGATGCTCCATTTCTGTCGTGAATCAGTCAGAATTATACTTCTGGCTCCCGTAAGCTTTTCAAACTATAGCTGCCAAATTGTATGTGAGTGAGTGTTTACTAGACAGTAATACAGTGAAGTTGAGCAAATTTAAGTGACTTCATACCACAGGTAATCAACTTAGTATTGTGCTTGGCATGTTTCCTTCACAGTAAGCAAGCAATTATAGTCTACTGTAAAACACTCTGAGGATTACTCTGCCTCTTTTCCAAGTCACTGTACTGTGAGCTGCTTTCATCAGTAAACAGGAGGTAATTATTCTAAGCCATGTGCTTAGTGCTTCAACCAACTAGAACAAAACTGTTTTTCACCTGCACATGTAGACAGTGGCAGGGTTTTCTGTTGTCCTACATATCCTGCAATCACTGTTTAGTCGCTTAAAGCAATAATTCACCCAAAATTAGAATTTGCTGAAATGTTTCTCACCCTCAGGCCATCCAAGATGTAGATGAGTTTATTTCTTCATCAGATTTGGGGACATTTGAATGAGAAGTCTGAGAGAAAAATGAGAGTTCATGAGAGTAATGCAGTCCATCAATGAACATCTTGTAAAGGGAAAAACTGCATCTTTGTAATAAACTAATTAATCATCAAGGCATTTTAACTTTAAAGAGTCGCTTTACACAAAATGAACATAACTTTGAAAATGAAGTACACTCACGTGTACGCTTCAAGTCAAACAAACGAACAAACGATTGGTCGATTATGTACAATACCTGCATGTTATTGGTCAAACTGCTTTGGATGTTTTAGGCAATATTAAAATACCGGCCAGGAAGTGTCCCGTATGAACGGCGCATAGCCACCCTACATATGTGTCCCTAAAAATCATTTAGGTGTGTAAATGTAGGTGTGGAGATTTTGATCTACCATAACCATGTAACCTCAGCAAAGTGACATCTCTGGGATTCCCCACAGTCGCAGTGTCATCAGGTGTAATTTCCCTCACCTTTCCTCACCTTCTTCAAGGTTACTACGCTACTATAAACATATAGCAGGGTAAGAGAAATACCATCAGCGGTTAGGGCAGAAGAGAATAAAAAACACAACCTCTATGAATCATGGAGGACAAACACAATGACATCTGGCAGGCAGGTGGGTTTCAGAATAACTGGAGGGCTTAGTGACTAGCGTTAGGATGTGCCCCCTCTACAGGACACAACGAGCATTGCATCTCTAATCCATACCTTTGCATTGATGACAACTGGTCTAGTAGAAAAAACTGGATGACTAGCTGACTCTCTAGCAAATAGTCTTGTTCCAGAGCACAAATTAGATGAGTTTGTCCTTTAAATTTTTTTTAAATGAATAAAGAATAAGTAAAACCTACTTACACTTACTTTACATATAAACTGTATAAACTATATATATAGTTTATATTTTACTCAATAACAAAACATTCATAGAAACCCTAGAGGCACAAAGCATCCTACTGATATTGTGCCAAAGACTGGAATCGTTTTTTTGCCTTCTGGTGCCTTCAGAAACCGCACAAACAAACTATTTAATCTCATCACCTCTGATTGGTTCAGTTTTCTGCAGCAGTTGATTAGCTGATGATATATGTGTCTCTGTGCTATTTTGTGCAGCTGTATTTTCCTTCTGGGCATCTGCAATTATTGCTGCTTCATAATAGTAATGGTATTGGCTGCCAAGCAAGCATGGCAGAAGATGGCACTGAGTTATGAAAATACAGAAAACAATCAAATAATGTGATAGAGTCAAGTAATTCTCAATGCTGCATTACCCTTGACCCATTTTTCAAAGTTCAGTCCTGCACAAAAAATAATCAACATCTGGAGCATCTGTAGGTATTTTAACGACATGTATCATTCCAAATTTTTGGTCTGGAACAGATAGGCTTGGTAACTCGTTGGAAAGTTCAATGTAAGCATAAACACATGAAACCATATGGCCCAACGAGGTACCTATCCCCCTCCGTAGTCCAAAAGGTTACCTTTGTTCCCATCAGCAACGGCAACCATCCAAACGGTAACAAATGTCCATTTTCCCAGTGCCCACCAGAGAGCGTGTCCTCTGCTCGCTTCTCCCAGGACAGATTTATGTGCGCCTTTAGTGCTCTCAGCAGCTGTGGGAGTGTAGCACTCTTGGCTAAAGCAGCTTGTGTTAATGATTAGTATGTTTATGGGTCTGCAGGCAGACTCTCCCAGAGACGGTGACACCAGATGCAGCTCCAGCCAGCAGGCAGACAATGCTGCTGGACAGAGATGGATGAGTCTAGCAGGCTCTTGCTGAGATGCTCATATTGCCTTACAGCGAACAGAGGCCTCACTGCTGGCCATTTTATGGGCTAACACTGGCATATACTGCTGCCCTCCAAAGACTTCAACAATGTCATATAGAGTAATTTCAGTGCAAATGTAATCACAGGGTTATAGACTTAAAGAAGTTGACAGAACGCTATCTATACTCAAATGTCTTCACTCTTTTGTTTCTGTCCATTTTTCAACAAATTTCTTTAAGCTTTAGGTCTAAAGATCAGACATTTGGATACAATATTCATTAAATATAAAATATCAAACCAGGTGCCATCTGGAAGCAAATTTTCACTTTTCTGAGACATTTTTTCTCTCTGACTTTTAATCAGATTTAGGGATGTGTCAAATCATGTTCACATATTTATGTTTAAGCAATTCATTATTATTAAATTAAGTTGAATGCTAATATATATATATATATATATATATATATATATTATAAATATATATATATATATTATATTATATTATATTATATTATATTATTATGAATCAATTGATAGATGGATTTCATTAATTTTTTTTTTTTTTTTTAAGAGTGCTTATACTTTTTGGGCCACTTCGGTATCTTATTTTGTCCTTATTTTAGGCCTTTTTCATATGGGTATGATATGGATCATGCTGCTTTCTTACCCATTCATGACAGGAGACCACATATGTTGCAGAGCATACATAATAATTTTACAAAGAAAGTGAAGTTTAAAGTTGTCAAACTTTACACAGGAATCCTCTCTGCACTTCTATCTCATCACTGTGTCCAGACACAAGTCTAGGTAGCCGAGGAACAGCTCTTGTCTAATATTTGTAATGAGCTTAGGCACAGTTTGCCCCAAAGATGAAGCAGGACCCCCCCCAACCCCAAAGACAGTTTCACTTTTGAGATTTCTGTCTTTCACTATCAAGTGGTTGAGTCCACAGAGACATCTGCCCTCCACCAAGGAGAGCATGTCTGGCCACAGGGAAATCTGTTTCATATGACTGAGCTAAAGCCTCATGGAGTGTTCATCAGACACAAGCCATCCTTCATCATTTTATTTCAGTTAACATTCTGGCAGTGCTAAGTTTTACAGTCCCAAATGCTTTAATGTTTACAGTATGCTCAACCTAAATTCTAAATGACAATGAGAAAAATGTCAAATGTATTTTATTTTGCAGATCCGTTGCTATTAGTTTATTACATTTTTATGTACTAATATAGTATTTATTAATGTTTTAATATTAGTAGTATAGTATTTATCAGTGTATTAATATTGCATTAATGTATTTATATACTGTTATTTATTAATACATTTTGAGCTTTTATTTTTTACATTTTCATTTGAAATTTATTTTAGGCTTTAGTAATTTTATTTTTCAATATATGCTTTTGACAATTGCTATTAGTTTTTGTTTTTAAATATCTTTAAATATCTATTTTTGTTTAATTTTAGTGTTAGTACTTAAACTCATTTTATTTCAGTTAAAGTTCTCTCTCTATATATATAGTTCTAGTAGTTGTTGTAGTAGTAGTTTTAATTAACAGTAACAACACTGAGAGCATGTCTTTGTCACCTATAGCAATCAAAACTGTGACTCCAAACAACTAAATATTGGCATAAAACTGCACTTAAGGCCTCTTTACACATCTGAGTTAAGGTTGCTCTGTGCCTGCTCAAAATTCTGTGTAAAGACATGATAGTCTGGATAAAAGCCAGACTAAATGATGCTTGCTCTGACCCACTTTAGCCCCTAGTATTAATGTATACAAATGTAATTTTTATGTAAATGCCCCCTCTGAGCAGCATTTCACATTCTGTGTAAAGACACCAAAATGTTAAAGGTCCTAGAACGCATCTCCATTAATGCCATTTTGCTTTATTATGCATGAAGAGACTTTTTTACAAATCACTTTGTTGTTGCACTCAGTTTCTGATGTAATAATGAGCCTTTTTGCAATGTAGGGTCTAAACCGCCCCCCTTCACTCCGTTCCTAATGACCCCCTTCGTATGGACCAAAGCACACTTAAAGAAAAAAGTTTTGCAGCGCTTCTTCAACAAACCAACAGATTCTTTATCTCACAAAACCATCATTACAGAATTAGTTTCAGAAGTTATTATGCTCTCAGCCAAAGCATTTTTCATGAGCAGAAATGAACCAAACAACGCCAAGTCATAGCTGTTTACTATCTCTTTGCGTGTTGGAATTATAACAATGCATTTTCAAGTTAAAATGGCTTGATTGCAGTTTCTGATAGCAATCAGGTCTGCCATACCACTAGCTGCATGTCTGGTATTTGTTTTATTGCGTTTGAAGTCTGATGAGCTCATAAATAGAGAGAAAATGACCAGTGCAGGGATCGACGGGGGGAGCATTTCTCAAGCTGGACACACACTCACAGCATTTCTCGAGCTGGACACACACTCACACCGCTGCACATCGAGACCCGTCCCACCCCAGGTGTGGATGCTGGGACAGCTCTCAAACATTCAAACCCCTGTCAAAAACACGACCTTTATTGATCCATAGAAGCCCCCCCTCCAGGCCCAGCTGGAACGGTCACTGTGTTTTTTCTCTAAACAAATATATTTGGAAATGTTCTGTCACTGTTTATGGGAATGTGTGCGCGAGGCGAATGTTTGAACCGATACCGTGGAAACAGGCGATGTTTAGAGCTGATAGTCTCTCCCCTTTAATTGTGGGAAATGGGTTTCAGATGTGCGTCGCCCGCTGATCACTTTCGGCCTGGGCTCCCTCGTCATGTCTTATAAAACCACTTCAAGGAGTGCCTGATGGGGGGATGATACCAGGGCTGGGACGGAGGCCTCGGCAGCTGCCTAAATACTCCTCTGGGTCCCTCTGAAATAACAACAGCCACATTAGCAGTAGCTGAGAACTCCATCACCACATTTTTCAAATTTGAAAACAATTACTCTCCGTTTAGTCATAATGAGAACAGATGCTGAAATTATTGGCTTTATTTAATATCGTTTACTTGACACGGATTATGTTTTGGCCTATACTTAACAGCTTTTCATGCATTGATGAATCATTATTCAGGCAGAAGGGTGATGGTTAAAATAAGAAATATCATTTTATGTGAGTATAGGGACTCAATTATGGGCTTATGAAGCTGGTTTATGCTCATATTTTGTTCTCTCATCTGATATGGGAGACTGTGTTGCCCTCTGTTGGACAATCATTAAGAATGCTAACCATGCTAATAGCCACATACTGTAGCCAGTACTGTAGAGATTAAATAAATATAAATAACAAATAGCTTCTGCTGTGATAAGACCAATATTTTTATTTCTTTATTTTTATTTTATTTTTTATTTTTTTGGAAAGTTTACATCCTTATTTCATACTCTATACTGGCTGTTTTATGACTGTATTGTGTAGCTGCTCTGTTGTGAAAGTTTATTCTAATACTAGTTGCTTTAAGGACACTTAATGAAAAATGTTTACAAGGCTGCAATGTCTCCACTTCAGTGTGCTGTATAAATTGTAAAACGATATATAAACAGTATAAACAGCCCCTGTTCTTAGCTTTCGAGAGTAGAGCGTTTGCCTCTTTCTCATAAATCAAAGTCACATGCGAGTTAGGGGCTGTGTTTTTAATGCTCTCTAACGATTTTTCTTTGTTTATCACGCCATTAAAGCTTGGCAACAGGTGGATTCTGGAAACTGTCCTCCCGACACACAATCTCCATTTCCCAGAAGGAAAGGAGAAAAAGGCCTCGTCGCTTCCAAGGGGTACACATCTCTGTGGTTTTCTCTCTTTAATTTCGCAAGTCATAGTGTTGCAGTATGGCGGGCTCAGGTGACATCATCGTCCTGCTTGGAAGGGGCGGCTGTTAGTGCTTTCAGTATGTGCTGTTGATTTTGGACCAGGTGTTTGAAGTACTTTGCAGAACAGGGAACCAGCCTTCCCTCTGAGGCAGTGAAAGAACCCAGTGTGTGGCCAAAACTGATTAAGAGGTTGGTTCCACCACCTGAAAACAGGAATGCGGAAATCTTGTTGATCTCTCCTGTGCCGTATGACATGATATGTAGTGTGTTCACTGTATTTTAAGACTGCACTTAATGGGTGATATGTTACAATAAGATTGAATCTATTACATGGGATAGTTCACCCAAAACTGTACATTCTGTCATCAAGTACTCACACTCATATCATTCCAGACCTGTATGACTAAACAATTTTTTTTTTCTGTGAAAAATATATTGTGAAGAACGTTTTAATAAATAAATAAATAAGATAAAATGAAATAAAAATCATTTTTTCCAGATTTTAAATTCATGTTCTATGTCAAAAAAAGTCATACAGTGAACTACCCCTTTAAATAATGTTATTTTATAAAATGTGAAATGTTAAAAATGTATTAGTAAATGCATAAATTAACATTAACCTAAATGTTACTGTGCTTAGCTCATAGAAAACAGATAACAAAGACACAAAAGAAGATATTTTGAAAAATATGAGTAACTGAACAGTCGATGTTCCTCACTGACTTCCACAATAAGGAGAAAGAAGAAAAACAATGGGGACGATCAGCTGTTCGATTACCCACAGTCTGCAAAATTCTTATTTTATGTTTATTTTCAGCAGAAGAAAGAAAACCATGCATGTTTGGGTGTTTTGTGTGAACTATGCCTTTAACTGTAATTTCATAATTACTCCCACTGTCTTTGCTGCTGAATGTACTGACATGCATTAATGGTAAACCAAAATACATTTTAATGTCATTTTCTTATGTATTTAAATTAGGTGAACAGTAATACTGAACACAGTTCAAATTCTGATCAAGTTGTTTACATGTGATTTTGTATGTTAACCAGCACATCAAAATAAGTGTATTTCCTTAAAGCATGACAAAAGATTATTAAAACATTTTGTAAGAAACAAACTATACTCTAAATTCTTTAAGTACACTTAAGGAGACTTTTATTTCATTCATGAAAGTGAAAAGTGAAAAGTGAAAAGTGACGTGACATACAGCCAAGTATGGTGACCCATACTCAGAATTCGTGCTCTGCATTTAACCCATCCAAAGTGCACACACACACCGTGAACACACACCCGGAGCAGTGGGCAGCCATTTATGCTGCGGCCCCCGGGGAGCAGTTGGGGCCCAGTGCCTTGCTCAAGGGCACCTCAATTGTGGTATTGCCGGCCGGAGACTCAAACCCACAACCTTAGGGTCAGGAGTCAAACTCTCTAACCATTAGGCCTCATCAATACCCGTGTGAGATATTAATATAATTATTAATATTATATTATCTGCAAGTACAGTTATTTAAAAAAAATACACTTTTTTTCACAAGGGAAACAGAGAAAGTCTGAACAGATTACTGATTTGTCAATTCATTGATGCTTTTATTTAAAGCAGTTTACAGAATATAGAGTACTTTTGGAGTAACTTGGGGTCAAGTGTTTTACTCCAAGGAGTTATTAGTTTATGGATGACCCACTGTGGGGTTTGAACCTGCAACTGTCCAATTAGCAGCCCAGGTCTTCAACCATTAGGCTGCACCACCTACTATTGTACTGTTTAAATTATGCATTCAGTAACATCTTTACATCTCCTTCACCTAAAACTAGAGTTTCATCAGAATGCTATCATGATTCCTTGCTGAAAACCAACTTCTGGACACACGTGGTTGTGCTTCATGTGTTTTCCATGTCAATTCGGTACTTCAAACATGCTGATAAATGGGCCTGGGGCGCAGGAATCTGCTCACTGTGTCTCTCACCCTCACTTTGTCATTCATTGGTGTCATAAAAGACCACAGGACACCAAGTGATGATCTTATAAACGTATTTATACATTTTCCCTGAAATGAAGCGTTGAACATTTCTCCGGCTGATCGGACGTCCGAGTGAGTTTCCCAGCTCTGGGAGAGGAAGATTTTAGGGTTTATTTTGGGAGGTCAGTAAGAGGTGGGACAATGACTACAGGAGTCATGGGTAATGGATTTATCACAGGGCTTTGGCCTTTCATGAGCCGCATTACTTCAGGGATCCGTCTGTTGATTCTGGCAGTGGCACAGCATTCAGTATGACCCTGTCCCCAAACACATGTGCCATGCTGTCCAGTGATTTATAGAAGTCAACACTCATGCTTGTCATAAACAGACAACGATGCCATCTGCTGGTAAAACTCAATTTTGACTTCAGTCAAAGTTTGACTGTCTACTCCTGGAGGGCCGCTGTCCTGCAGTGTTTAGCTTCAACACTAATTAAACACATCTGAACCAGCTAATCTAGGGCTGTGTTCGAAATGACATAACAAACTGCGTACTGCCCAGTATACAGTGTATACTGCCTACTATTTTTTTTTTAAGAATAGTGTGTGAAACAGTATACAATAAGCAACATAATGTATCAGAGTAGTATGCTACAGTGTTGTCACATGACAAACACTGAACCAGTTACCTGTTACCTTACAAATAATTGTGCTAACCACTCTTTTAACAAAGGCTTGTTAATAAGAGTTCATACTAGTAAACAATGCTATATTGCTAAATTTAACTCATTTCATAATTAATTAACTTTACATATTAAACAGAACTGAATCAACACTAAGCTGTCTTAAACTGAATTAAAATATTGTTTTCTTTTTGACAGTTACCCTAAGTGGAAAAAGTGATATATTCTAGCTACACTAAGTGCAAATAAGGTGGAAGACATTTATACTTCAGTACTGTAGTACATTATAAAACACTATGTAATTACATATTGAGTGTAAATTCATATTTATTAATATTATTAAATGGATGCCACCTTATTGGGACAATAAGGACCTTCCTACACCTAACCATATATAACACTGTATTATTAATGAGCCGTTTTATTTCCACTTTTCTAATATTTCCTTTATTTGATTAAAATAGCTGTTAAACTTTCATTAATAGCAGTAATTATAATTACTTAATTATGCTGCTGCTTAAAAGACATTCATGTGAAAAACTCTATTGAACAGATACACATCAGTGCAGATCAGAAATGAGTGAGGGAAGGAAAGATCACTGTTTACATTTAAACACCCCTCTATAACAGCTGATTTAAAGACCTTTAGGTTGAAATCAAGGGGAAAATGTCACTACGCTATGGTACAAGTTTCCATTGTTAGAATATGAGATATGACCTTAGATACAGCACCAGCTGGGGGGTCTCACTCTGCATCACCTGCACCCAATCACCCAAAAGACCATCAGCAAGAACTCATCAGTGGGACATTTAGGCAGTTTGTTAATGTGTACTTTAACACATCTGCACTGAGCCTATGAAAGATATATTATTTACTGTGAGTTTAAATACACAAAATCCCACATTATATCCCCAGAAATATTTAGTGGTTTGCTTGAATTTCTGGAACTGTTTTTAATAGCATGTGACAGCAGTGGTGGCTGGTGGGAAATTGTCTAGGTATGGCACCACTTCCAAAAATTTTAGCATACGCTGAGCAACAAAGGATGGTGTTTTCTTACTGAATGAATCTGTTTTTTGAACAAATGATTTAGTGACTCACTCATATCAACCTTTTGAATGAATCAATGATTTGCTCATTAACAGTAATTGCTGCCACATAGGGCTGGCACCTATATGCCAGCTTTAATTTCACATTTCAAGTATCTTTTCATGTTTTAAATCTTTTCAAATATCAGTATTCATCGTTCTTCATTTAAAACAAAACATTATTTATACATTTGTAATAACTGCTGGTTAAATGCATCCATGTCCCCTCAGACCCATGTCTTTTAAAGATTGCTTCATCTGCTGAGTACAAAACGATAGACGTCTCTAAGTTGTCAGTTTTCATTCTAAATCATAAACATCTTAAAGACATTTTCTAAATGTCTATTTGACATCTGATAGGAAAATGAAAATGAAAATACAGAAAATACTGTAATACAGTAACAATAAAACATTTGACAGTAAATTACTGCCATCCAGCTGCCAGTAAGTGTCCTAATATTGTGTTGGAGTCCCCTACAACAGGTTTAAATGCATCTAAGGTCAAAAAAACATTGTAATTTTTTCAGAATATATATTTAATATTAGAATCATTTTTCAATGATTTTGAAATGATTCATTCAAAGCAGTTCTGAGCTTATAAAGTCTGTAAACTCTTTCCGTGTGCAATGCGTGTCGGAAAAGAAACACCCATTACCATAATAATTTTTTTCTCCATAAACAAAGATGCTATAAGGTTACAAAAATGGCATCGATATTACCTTATCTATTCAAGCCTGATTTCTAGGATGATACAGATCCAGTCGCTCCGGAAACTCCATCAAGCAGGACTTGATCAGGACGTCTCTCAGTGTTAAGTTTAAACTTTGTAGGTGGTACTTTACGTGATGTGACAGCAGTTTTATTGCATCCATTATTATTACTATTTACTTATTTGAGGTGCACGTGTGGGAACTGTGTTAGAATGGATAGTGAGGCTGAAAACACAGCGTCTTCCCGACATGATGTAAACATACTTACTAGCGGTAGTGTTTGTAGGCAGGTCAGAGTGTTCGTATTTCACGGGCAGGTGAGGATTATGCAAATGTGTTACCTTGTGACGTATATAGGTAACAGGCCGAAGTTTTGAAAATAAAATTTGTTAAGGCGGTTCAGAGTCGACTCTTTCTTTTGAGAGACAATATCTTAATTCATCATGCACTTTTTTGATTAACAACTTTGCAGACTGTTAACACTGAAGGATATCTATGTTACAAACTTCAAAAAAGAATCTTTCGAAAAACCATATGACCTGCTCTTTAACTTAATTTGACCAATCATAAGCTATAGAGTAGGAGTAGGTAAATCACTGCTTCCCTCACTCCTGGCATCCTTCCTCCACCTTGTGTTATTAATAAACTGAATAATTAAATTTCCAAGGATCACGTGATTGTAAACAACAAAATGATTTCCTTGAAGTGATAAACAAATGGCAGATGGTCTTATTCTCTTTGAAAAAGCTTCTTTCGATTTGAAAATTAAGCAATATAACACATGCAAGCATAGAGACAACATTGTTAGTCACTGTTTGTCTACTTTTGCCAAAGAAAATAACAGAAGCGGTAGATTTAACAATAGCATGTCTCCAAGCAGCAGTAGCTGCTTTCCTAATGAGTTGGTTCAAAAACACTGATTCAATCCAGTGAATGAATCAATGACACACTCATAAAGTCAGTGGCATGTTTCGCTTCTTTGTGGTTTTGGCCAATTATTTTGTACATAAATGCAGATTTTACATCCTTGTATAACATTCTTCTTTCTTTTTCATTTTTGTCTATATTAATTAATAATTAATTGATTTCTTGATTTATTTATTTTTAATAGTTATGTTTTTGCAGTTTGGAGTTGTATTATGTTTTGTGTTTATTGAGGATATTCAAGCAATAATAAAATAACAGCAATAATAATAATTCAAACTTGTTTTTTTTTCTCTCTCTCTCTAATCTGTTTGAACTAATCGGTTGAATGAATGACTCTTTATGAATCGCTCATAAAGAGTCACTTGTCGCCACCTACTGGAATACCGATGTGACCTACAGAAAGTCCACACTGCTACAAAGACAAAAGGAGTGATACGAAACAAAATTAGAGGACCAGAACTACCTATTAAATAAATCAACAGAGCTAATCAAGTGTGACACTTTTGAAAATTATACCTGGATAGTTATAATAGTTTTGTCACTTTGCGGTCCTCTCAGTGTCGTCGGGTGTTATGGATTTCCTCCCCTCATTTTCCTGAGGCAGCAGATGCCATCTGATGTCTTTCAGATTCAGATAAAAACAAATAGGCCTTTCAAGTGATAGCTGCCCAGTTAAATATAGTGTCAGGTTTGTTTGCATGACAGAACTATACCACGTCACACTGTGCATGGCTTTCAAGCAGCAGGCTTTGATCAAAGGCAGGTGTGTCTGTGTTCAAGAGAGCTCGGCTAGTCATATTGAGCCTTTATAAGTATTAACCAGTTTTTGATCTTCATTTAGGCCCATTGAGGTTAAACAAAGCTGGCAGCTTTTATGTTTTTTTCATTGTTAAATACAAACTACTGTACAGTTTCTGTGTTCTTGTTTTGTTCTTAATAACAGTTCAGCATTTATTCACCTAAAATGCGTCTATGGCCCTGTCCCAAAAAATGACAAAATTAAACACTCTTGTTGACATTGCTGTTTTGTTAAGTCTAAATCTGGTGCACCATTTGGACAGGACCAATGTGTTCACTTGTATTCCTTTTATGTATATTAACTGTGTACAAGTATAGTGCTTACTGGTTTTACTTTGTGGTCTTATGCGTGTTTTTTCTTAATGTTAAGAACATTTTAATAATCTAATGAATACTAATCGCATGAATCACTAATGCGGAAAAGGAAAGTCAATGGAATGTTTCAATGGATGTTAAAGGTTTTTCATGGAACCATAAAGAATGTTTATTTATTTTTTTACAGTGTATCTGTTTGAACACTTTTTCATGCTTTGTACTTTGTGTGTGTGTCTGTGTGTGTTTCTGTTTGTGATGGTCTCTCTTATCATCTCAGTGTTGTCCAGCTGCAGTATCAGTGATGTGTTGTGCCGCCCACCTGCCTCTGGCTGTGCCGCTAAGCTCTTTCTGGAGTCCTGATGGACAACCCTGTGATAAGAGCAGAAACATGATCTCTGTGTTTGCTTTTGATGTGACCCACAACAAAGAGGTGGACAGATTCTTGCGCTTTACAGGGCAAGAGAAATGAAACAGCCACAGTCTATTGTGCACAATGACATAGTTGAGTTCATTGAGTTTTTCTCTTTATTGACATTGGCACGGATCATATGCTCATAGTTCTTTCCCATAAATCCATTAACATGCTTGGTAATTAATTGTGGTAGAGTGGTATTTGTTATTTACACATGCAGTTGCAGTGAGCATTGAGAACATTTCTAAAATTGTCATTACATAGTTCCATAAACTGTATTTAACACCTTTAAATTTCATGGTGCTTGTTCCAAGTATTTCCACCTAAATGTGGACAAATTGAGAAAATGGTTGTCTTTCATATGAAGACCTTTTTCATCCACTAACAGCTGGGGAGGTATTTGTTCAGAGATTTCTCTGTTGGCAGCAGTGCCTCGGCTGAAAGGAGGATTCTGTCATGAATGAGAATATTAGACAGATATGGACCCCGGGGGTGTATAATTTCGCTAGCTCTTTCCTGGGGTTATTAATTATTAGCCTAAAGTGCTGAAGGGCATTGCTGACAGGGGCAATCATCAGCTCTCCCTATCACCAGGATTTTGCACTTCTTCCAAACGCTTGCTCTTCTGAGACCTAGTAGATGGTGCCCTCTTCTGTCCTTACATAATGTAGTGATCAGATTAACTGAAAAGTGATTTTCAGGTACTTTGAGAAAGTCAAGATATACATTTATATAATTATATCCATATCATATTGGTTATTGCCTGACATTTTTTATATAAATATTGGTATCTATATTGGATATTCACTTGTGCATGTTAATTTCCCCTATTTAAACATTTAATTTACCTTTGCTTTCATCTAACGCTAAAAACACTGAAAATGTAATAATAACAAATGTGATCCAAAACACATCTGACATATAGATTTATTAATACTGTGTTGCATGGTTTTAACATGCTATGTGGACAGCTGGACTGGTTTTAGACAAACTTTGCTTTATTAGTTTTATAGAGTGCATTTTTATAACTGACCACAAGGTGGTGGGAGAGTGCAAGGAGTGACTTACACCTGTTTCACACATAATTAGTATGTATTTGGATTTGAGACTTTAGTCTTTGTAACCTGACACCTGTTTCACACAAGACGCGTTTGCAGTCCGCTCACACAAACACAACATTTATCCATTATTTTGATTTCAAACCCAAACGTAGTTAGCCTATACTGAAAGTGTTTTTCAGCATTGTGATCCTCTTTTATCACAGAACAGTTACACAATCTTTCATAGACATATTCACGTTTAAACTCAATTAATATAAACAGCGTATTAAATGCATTTGGCTTCTAGATTTGTATATTAAGTTGCTCAAGCAAGTGGAGACACATTTGAACACAGCATAGCGTGTGCAGCACAGCAAAAATAGAGATACGCAAAGCAGATAAAAGAATCTATTAGGGCAGTGATACCAACTAAACTGCCTTGATTTAACTGCTATAGTCATCTGGCTTCATTGAAGAATGTTCTGATAACGAGTTTGCTGTAAATCTGGGCTTAACTCACATATCCTTGCCGTGACTCAGTAAGTACTTCCCCCACAACAGTTGTCTCACAACTATACCATGATGTATTGCTGATTAATATCTGTAATAAGCTAAAATTTTCAAATGCCACATCTGACTGAGATTTAATTTATTAAAAATAGATGCTTAAACAAAGTCATTACGATTATGGTTGGTTATTATGAAAAGCAGATCATTCCATTGCCCTTTAGAAGAAATGTACTGGATTGATAGACAGAGGAGGAGAAAGGAGGAATATTTTTCTGTTCAGAGACATTGCTTTTCACAGTTACTGTGTAAGGTTGCTGCAAGAGGTGAATATTCATAACCCTCTCCTATATTCATTAGATAGGTGCTGCTCTGACTGCAGTACTGTCAGTTCTAGCAGTGTGACGCTGCACTATTAGCAATTCCTCTGAGTCTCACAGGTTCCCTGTGTCTTATAGTTTTTGGAGCATGTTTTCTTATCACACTGTGTGCATTGTAAGTTACATTTTGTAACATACCATATTTTCAAAGATAATACTCTCAATATGAGTAGTGAGTGATTGTATTGGTTGTTTTTGTTGTTGTTGTTGTTGTTGTTGTTGTTGTTGTTGTTGTTGTTGTTGTTTTGTGCCATAATGTGCACTATGACTCATGCCAGTTATTTGTAACTCTCAAATACAATTAAACACTCTGCACACATCTTTAAGACTTTATAATATAAATAATTCAAAGTATTATAATTCAAATGTAGTATAATTTAAAGGTACTTCGGAGCATATAAAAGTTGATCTGTCCTGCCAGCTGTTATGATCAGACAGGCATTCTGTCATTCGGCAGAGCCACAGATTAATTGTAGTTTTTTTTATAGGTAATTCAGTCTGTGATTGGGGACCAGCATGGGGTCAGCACCAAGAAGACGAAGACCACTACCATTTAACTTACACAGAGAATCATTGTGTTTCTGTGCAAGTTAATCTAGCAGTCTAATAAACCTGGAGAAGAATGATTAAATTAGTCATAATTAGGCTATTTATAGACCAAATGTTAATGTTGACTGCTTTAATCCAGATTTAAGCGTGATAGAGCATCTTTAATCCAGAAATGAATTTGGGTGTCCTTTCATAATCTCATTGAAACTCAAACCACTACTCATATATCCTCCGTTTCTGCCAAGACAGAGTAATTTACTTTCAGTAAATTGTTCCAAACATCAAAAACGTGTGCAGAGGGTTAGGAAAAATGTAATTCATTTTATGTGGTTTTTAAAAATTATTTTCAAAAGTGTAGAAAACCAACTGGGCCAAAATGATGAAATTATTGTTTGTTTGTTTTTTAAAAAAATCAATTTTTCATTGCATTTATCTTGGTTAATTTCTGGTGATTATTTTCTTTTTTAACTATTTCACAAAGTAGGTTAAATGGAAGAGCTGAGGAGAGAATTGTAGCCTGTCTGGGAATAGCAGAACTATACTTGGCACATGCGGTCTAAAAAAATCCACCTTCTGAAGTTATATGTGGACGCAGGCGTTTGTTTCTATTGGTGCTTTAGTCTGTCATTCGTCTTCTGTAGCCCTGAGGTTGGCTAATTACACGGACATGATGGGATAATCCCGGCTAACAGAAGCTGATGTCAGATTGGTTTGGCTCACCACAAATCCTAGTTGAGGTAGGCAATGCAAGACGTCAGTCACTATTGCAGAAGAAGAGGAGGGAGTGTCTGACTGCTCTGGAATTTCTTTTCTGATGGCCTGTCAGTCCACCTGCTAACCTGCCTGTTTAACTAACCAAATGGAGCTGCACTTGTGATCTGATACGTTCAATCTCTATTGCGGCATCTCCGCGCGCGCAGGGCCGTTTTATAATATTTGTGTCGCGCTCTGCGATATGGGGACTGTGCTCTCTATATCACCTATAGTAACTAAAGGGACCATTCTGCGAGATGGAGGAGACGAAGCCAACGGGAAAATAGAGAAAAGCCTTAAAAAACAGTCAGTGATCGTGTCCACGCTCACATTTAAGCGACTAGTGACTGCATCATGTAAGAACAAAAGTGCCAAGAAAGTAAGTCCGAATCCTCTTCCTCTGCCAGCGAGCAGCGACAGTCAAGTCGAGCATCTGAATCACGAGAACTTAAGGAAATCGCAACAGTCCGAGAAGAAAACTAAAAATGGACCTGTTGCGGTGCCCATTCCCACGGTTCCTCACCATCTGGACCAGGATCAGGACCAGTTCACTCCAGCGGCGAAGCAACTGGTGTCGGTTCAGAAGCAGCCCAGCAGCCGGTCGCTCGTCTCGCCGAGGCGCGTGATCGTCCAGGCCTCCACCGGGGAGCTGCTCCGTTGCCTGGGTGAATTCCTGTGCAAACGATGCTGCAAAGTCAAGGAACTCACCCCAAATGAGGTTATCCTCTGGTTCCGGAATGTGGACAGGACTCTATTGTTGCAGGGCTGGCAGGACCACGGGTTCATTACGCCTGCCAACCTCGTGTTCGTCTATCTGCTCGTTAGGGAAACTGTAACCGATGATGTTGACAATCCACGTGAACTCCAAGGGACCTTTCTTACCTGCCTCTATCTGGCGTATTCCTACATAGGGAACGAAATCTCGTACCCTCTCAAGCCCTTCATGGTCGACACCAATAAGGACGTGTTCTGGGATCGTTCGTTAGATGTCATCGATAAACTGAGCGGTAAAATGCTGCAGATTAACATAGATCCGCACTTTTTCACAGAGGTTTTTCAAGACTTAAAAAACAAAGGAGATTATAAGAAGGATGGAAGCGAACTGGACCGCTGAGTATGATCAGAATCTGAGCAGAGATCAATTACTGCTGATTTATTGGATGTAATTGTAATCAGCTCTGCCTGACTGTTGCATTGCACCATGAGCCGATTTATCAATTTAGTATTTATGACACTGTTGTGTTGGCTTTGTTTTACCAGTATTTAGTTGCCCGGTGAAGTGATTTATAATAGCCAACATCGCTTTACCGGTGGAGCTGCAGTTTTACGCATGTCGTATAGATACATCAGTGATTCACAGTCATTCATAAAAAGGGAAGGCACAACGTTTATTAACTGTCAGTCTGTCATTTCTAAATTATCTGGGTCTCTATCCTCCTGGGACCTAAAGAAATGTTGTATTTTTTATGTATGCATTAGATTTGTTTTACATAATTTAAGTGATTGGTGTAGCCCAACAAACATAGTAATCATTTAGTTCTAAAAATATATACTATTTATGGAATATTGTATTGGCCACATTATTATTAAAAAGTCTGGACGTTTATATCAAGGCTTGAAAGATACTGTGGACAATTGACTGGGTTTCAGTGGGATAGCTCCATTTGAAGAGATGAATGGAACTATCCAAGGTGCTGACCTGTTTGTGCTCAATTACTCTATTGACAGACGCCTGTCTCCAGCCATTCTGGATTTGAAACTTGAAAGTGTTTTCTCTTCACTGAGACGTGCCAATTCATGTGTGATCTTACTGTTTTGATCCATTCACATTGGTTTGAGTAAAATGGGCAGATCGTGCTTGGAGTTCATTTTATACTGCGACGTGATTCTTCAGTGCTCTTGCTTGAACGAAATAAAACCATGTCTGCCTGGTTTTCTTGATCGATGATGAACGCATCGAGCTCATTAATGCACTGACCACGTGCCATTTGACTAAATATTATGATAAGATTATATAGCATCCATTTCAACTTCGCAGTCTAACTTCAGCTGATCTTTGGTTCACTAAAACTCCAAATCTCTTACACGCAGTCACTTTTCTTATACTTTTTAGTGTAATTTACAGGCTACATTCTTTCTCTCTGTTTACTTTACGTGTTGGTTATTTTTTATTTTTATTTTATTATTTATTTGTTTGCCCTTGTAATCGTTTCCCTTTGATTCCTAATCATATATTTTTAATTAAATTAATTTAGCTTACATTAATTATCAATCTACAGTTACTTTACAGATGGATCAATCCTGTTTAGGACTTCACTCCCAGGCTAGCCTACGTCATTTTTTTCTGTGGGCTTTTTCATCATCAACCAATCCCGTTCAACCCTGAGCGAGTCTCGCAGAGTTGTGAATAAAATACTCGACATGAATGATCTTCGAGTTCATTGGCCGGGATTTGCTGCAGTCTGTGAGAGGGAACCGTTCCTCTGGGTCAGCGGAAGACATGTGAATTGGGGCTTCATCTCTCTAGTCTGTCGCAATAGTAACCGCAGGCTCGCTCATTCACAGCACTGCATGCAGAACCTCGCACGCTTTGTCTTAAAGCCACATGCACACTAGAAATATACGTCAAGGAGGCTATTTTGTGTCAAGTAGTTTTCAAGTAAGAAATTAGCTACCAATCAACACCTGTTCCAGTTTTGTAACTATTTTTTAAAGCTTCTGTTGTACGCATCTATCTGTCTGTCAGTCTATCTGTCTGTCTACATTTAAAAATAGATATTTTGAAGTTGTATATAAGATTACTGGAGTACTTTTTACAATAAAATACTAGTTCAGTCTTTCAACTTCAAAATGTATTGTTTAAATTCAATGTGTTACAGGTGCTGGTCATATAATTAGAATAACATCAAAAAGTTGATTTATTTCACTAATTCCATTCAAAAAGTGAAACTTGTATATTATATTCATTCATTACACACAGACTGATATCTTTTAAATGTTTATTTCTTTTAATTTTGATGATTATAACTGACAACTAAGGAAAATCCCAAATTCAGTATCTCAGAAAAACTTAGAATTTACTTAAGACCAATACAAAGAAAGGATTTTTAGAAATCTTGGCCAACTGAAAAGTATGAACATGAAATGTATGAGCATGTACAGCACTCAATACTTAGTTGGGGCTCCTTTTGCCTGAATTACTGCAGCAATGCGGCGTGGCATGGAGTCAACCAACACCAGCAGATGACATGGCACCCCAAACCATCACTGACTGTGGAAACTTTACACTGGACCTCAAGCAATGTGGATTGTGTGCCTCTCCTCTCTTCCTCCAGACTCTGGGACCCTGATTTCCAAAGGAAATGCAAAATTTACTTTCATCAGAGAACATAACTTTGGACCACTCAGCAGCAGTCCAGACCTTTTTGCCTTTAGCCCAGGCGAGATGCTTCTGAGTGGCTTGACACAAGGAATGCGACAGCTGAAACCCATGTCTTGCATACGTTTGTGCGTAGTGGTTCTTGAAGCGCTGACTCCAGCTGCAGTCCACTCTTTGTGAATCTCCCCCACATTTTTGAATAGGTTTTGTTTCACAATCCTATCCAGGGTGTGGTTATCCCTATTGCTTGTACACTTTTTTCTATCACATCTTTTCCTTCCCTTCACCTTTCTATTAATGTACTTGGACACAGAGCTCTGTGAACAGCCAGCCTCTTTTGCAATGACCTTTTGTGTCTTGCCCTCCTTGTGCAAGGTGTCAATGGTCGTCTTTTGGACAATTGTCAAGTCAGCAGTCTTCCCCATGATTGTGTAGCCTACAGAACTAGACTGAGAGACCATTTAAAGGCCTTTGCAGGTGTTTTGAGTTAATTAGCTGATTAGAGTGTGGCACCAAGTGTCTTCATTATTGAACCTTTTCACAATATTCTAATTTTCTGAGATACTGAATTTGGGATTTTCCTTAGTTGTCAGTTATAATCATCAAAATTAAAAGAAATAAACATTTGAAATATATCAGTCTGTGTGTAATGAATGAATATAATATACAAATTTCACTTTTTGAATGGAATTAGTGAAATAAATCAACTTTTTGATGATATTCTTATTATATGACCAGCACCTGTGTACTTGCCAATCTTAAATGAAACCATTTTTACTCAGAAATTACTTTTACAGAAATCTGAAATTGTATGTTTCAAAATAATTACAAATAAACAACACATAACATTAAATTAAATATAACATTTTGCAGAAAGACTGAAATTGTATTTTCTTGTGAAACATACATGTGAAATGTTTTATTTACAATACTGAAAAACAATTTCAGATCATTGTTAGTTCTTCTTCTTTAAATTCCAGTTTTCAGAATTTTAATTCAAAAAGGAATTCTTCATTCAGTTCTGAATTCAACTGATTCATAATATTCAAAAACAATATCAATGATACTAATATGTTGTATGAATGTTTCTTATTAGTTGCACCTTTGAAGACTCCAGGATCCTTAGTAAACAAGTGATTACCCACAAACCCAAACAAAAGTGCCAAGCACATTATGATTAGTTCTTTTTTTGTCCTTGTTAAAATAGTACCTTAATCTGTCAGGAGGCTTTCTTCAGTAGTCATGGTCATCTTGACCTTATGACACTGTGCCCTGGCTATATATACTGTATATAAGAGGTCTTATCTAAGGTTTTCCACTAACTGATCCCAGATTAGTAGAAATATCACTCTGGAAATCAAAGTGTCAGTAGTAATACTCTTTTGGCAGGTCAGTGAATAAACACCTTTACCATGAGCACATCAAGACAAGCCAGTGAAAGCACTCCTCTCCAAACAGACAACTTAGTTATCTACATTACACTTTAAAAAAGAAGAAGAAGGAGAAGAATATACTTATTTTGTTATAAGGAATAGTTCAGCCAAAAATTAAAGTGTGATCATTTACTTACCCTCATGTTTTTTTTTTTTTTTTTTTTTTTTTAAAAGGAGACATTTTGAAGAATGTTCATGCTGCTCTTTATCATCCAATGAAAGCATATTGTGACCAGAGGCTCCAAATAGAATAAAGTGCCATAAATCAGTTCATATGATTCTTGCAGGGTTGGAATGAAATGAAGGTGAATAAATTACGACAGAAATCTATCATAAAGGCTTGTTCACACTAAGGAAGATAAATGTATCGTCCAACATAGATATAGTTTTAAAAAATCATTCAGTGTAAAAGATAGCAGAGTCCACAGCACAATTGTAACAATTCCCAGCTGATGAACATAAAAACATAGACATCCAATCAGAATCTGCCCTGCTTTAAAGAACTCAAACATTTAAAGCGACAGACAACAACAGCAAAAAAAAAAAAAAACTAACAATAAGAACCTTATCATCTGCTGGTGTGGACGCTTATATAGTTATTGTTACAGTCACCTTTAAATTTTTTCGCTCTTAGTGTAAATGTCACATAAAACAGATAACAAGTTTAATAAAAATTACATTAATAGTATAAAACGTTGCAAATGGGGTATTCTTTGTCTGAATTTTTTAAGCATTCAGTATGGAGTAATGAGCCACAGACGTGATTACACTTTTTTTTTTTATTTTTTGTGGGGGGGGGGGTGGTGGATGTTTTTTATTTTTTGTGTAGTAGTGGGTGTTCTGTGACTGACTTGAATGGATGATACATTCAGTGCCACCCACTGGCTGGGAGTTAGTCACTGGATCACACAGACAGATTCAAAGCAGTACTGCTCATTAAGGTTTCTCTAGAGGGCTACCAGCCAACACATCTCTCCTGTCATAGAGGGTTGTTTACCAGAAAGACTGACTTACAGTTATTTCAGCAGCCTTTTAGGGTGCTAATAACCATTAACAATCCTGAATTAGAGTGATTGTTCTTCAAGTTCCTTTAATGATAGCATTTATCCTTGACCCAACATGACCAGCAAGTGGCACATGCTTGTAAACACAATTACAACTAAAACATTGGGCTTTTTTTAAATGCCTTAAAGCATTACCAGTGTGTGAGTTAGTTTATAAGAAGGAATAAAGTAAAAAGTATTTTAATAATTTGATTTTGTACACGTTTAGGGCAGAAGAGATTGGAAATGTGTTCCTCCAACCTGTGTGTTATGCAATAGTCAGTGCATTGGACTTAGCACAGATAATATCCAGATTAACTCTTGTACATTCACCTACTCAATGACACCCTAAAGCCCAGGAGAGCTTATTATAAGAGTGATTTAGCTCAGTGAGTACTGAGGAGACCGACGGAGGGTAGACCTTATACAGTGGGTATAGAAAATAATTACTCCATTTAAAATAATTACATTTTGTTGCTTTGCAGCCTGAAGATGGACACAGTTTTGTTTTTATCCAGCTGTACAACTGTAGTTACTGTATTTAAGCCTAGAAGCACAGTGAAGTCTATTATTAAGAAGTGAAAGGTATTTGGTGCAACACAGACCCTCCCTGGATCAGGATGTCACTCCAAACTGGAAGAAAGAGCCAGAGGAAACTGATCAGAGAGGTGACCAAGAGACCTACAGCAACTCTGAAGCAGCTGCAGCAATTTATGACAAAGAGTGGTCATTGTGTGCATGTGACAACAATATCACAAATTCTCCACAAATGTGGCTTGTATGTTAGGGCTGTAAAAAAATAAAATAAATAAAATAAGCCACTCCTTAAGAAAGACCACATGCAGTCACGTTTGATCTTTGCCAAAATGCACCTTGAAGATTCTGAGGCAGATGAAACTAAAATTGAATTATGTGGTCTCAACACCAAATGATATGTCTGGCGGAAATCCAATACATCTCACTATCCAAATAACAGCATTCCTCCAGTAAAGCATGGAGGTGCTAATATCCTGTTATAGGGGTGTTTCTCTGCAGCAGGGACGGGAGCACTTATAGCAGGATAGATAGAAGGATAGGAGGAAAAATGGATGGGGCAAAATACTGTCAAATTCTTGAAGAAAATCTGCTGCCAGAAAGTTGTCAATTAAAAGAAAGTTTACCTTTGAAGATGACAATGACCCAAAGCAAAACTGAGCACACAGTCGTTTGAAGGAGAAAAAGGTGAATGTCCTTGCATGGCAAATATTGCAAAGTCTAGATTTGCAAAGTTAGTCAAAGTTTAGCCTGTTGAGACATATCCCAACAGGCTAAAGGCTGTAATTAAAGCAAAAGGTGGTCCGACAAAATACTGACGGGGGTGTTCCTTTTTCCAACTCATTGATTCAGTTTTTTATTTTTTATTTTATTTTTTTTCTGACATGTTGGTGTTAAATCTTTCGCTTGGATGTTATAAGTTTCAATGAGTTAATACAGCTGGATAAAACAAAAACTGTCTGTCTTCATTTTTAGGCTGCAAAGCAACAAAATGTGATTATTGTAGAGAGGGGTGATTCTTTCTATACCCATTGTATATAGATTAGAGGCTCTTTGTTGTTATGGTTTACGTTTTCTCTTTCCCTACTTCTCTCAAATAAAAAAGGTTACTATAATGTAATAATAACTAAGAATTGTGCATGTGTTTACTACTATAATTTAATGTAACATTTTGTAGGGTTACATATAAACAGATCGACGGTTTTAAACACCTTTAGCCACAGAAAGTTATAAACATATTAAGAACATTTTCTATGTAGTACCTTCATATTATAATTATAATTATTGATTATTTTGGAGAAGAAAATTATTATAATTTTAATAAGCCAGGGCTAATTGTCACAACAAAGTGTTTCATAATCTTTAAGTATAGCATAAAAGCTTATAATAGATAGGCAGGTTCTGTTGTGACAACTTGTATATAGTGTAAGCACTATTGGAGCATATTATGTGTTAAAGAGGCTGTACAAAAGTTCAAAAGCTTTTTGTAACCAAGTGTTTAAGATGTGTGTACACAAAAACTGACTTCCCAAAAAGTGTCACGATTAAGCAAAACCTTGGAGGATCCTTAATTTTTTTGTTATTTATCTTACACTCACATGCAAATATTGCTTAGCCTGAACAAAAGCAAAAAGTCTGTGCAAGCACTTTCTCTAAGCTGGAGTCTGTTGGCCAGACTAGAGCTGGATTTAAAATAGGTCCAGTGTGTCAGAGCAAACAAATTCTTCCTTGTATGGCGGAGCCCAGAAGAGCTGCCATTGACATGCCGATCACACTGATGAGACTTATGAGTCTCCTCACAATGCACAGCAATGCTGGAGAAATTCCTCATGACGTCAAATAAACTACCAGCCAACAGAACAAGAAGCCATTTGTCACAAAGTAGGAAATGCTTTGCCATTTGTATATCTTAGTCTTGATACGTTAAGGAAAAGGCCGGAATTTCTTTCTTATTTTCGCCTGTTTGTCTCTTTTAGTATTTGAATATATGAAGCTGAAAGAATGTCCTTTGGCGCTGTCTCCCTCACAGGTTTAGCTATGGTCGAATATAGATACATGGCGCCCTCTTGTGTCCAGATTGTGTAATTGTAAAACGAAGAGCGCGCACACGCACGGTTGCCACTTTTTCCATCTTGAGGGAGACTTCCACTTTTTTAAGTGATAATAATTTCCATCCCCTATTTTATTAAGCCCCTTTCTTTTTTCTTTTTACAATGTCTGTGAGGACATTTAGAAAGGTTGCTGCTAGATCTAATGAGAATCCTTCAAATTCTGCACATAAATCTCTGTTATAAACAGATCATACAGCGCTGCTGCAGAAAACCAGAAGCAGTAACGCTAACTCCATAGTGTTGTGGCAGAAATAGTCGAATGTTATTACATTATTCATTTCAGGGTTTGTACAACTTTTTTGAGAGAGAAATTCAAGCAATTTTCAGTAGCTTTCAACCATTCACACAACTGTTTCCAGCACTTTAAAGCTCTAAAATTCATTCATTTGAAGGTTATTTTCAATGAGTTCACCAAAACATACTGTGGAGAACAAACACTTATGTTACATTAAAAAATAGCCTACATCAAATCACCATTTGTAACCTGTAGACAGCAGCAGAGGAGCACTTATTGGCTTATTAGTCATTCAGACTTTTTCCTTTTTTATTTTGAAATTATAAAATAGCAATTTAAAAAAATCACTATTATAAAATATCAAATCTTCAAGAAACCGGATTTGGTCAGTTTTGCTCTTTTTTTTTTGTGTATGAAGTAAGAAAAGTCACCAGTGCTTTGAAAAACATTTCTTCAGTTTGTGACTGGACTTGTTGGTCAGTTCCATAGAAGACTATAGAAGAATAATGGTACATTTAATAAGAGTATACAATATATACCTTTTCTATAAAAAAAAAATAATAAATTGATTTTGTACGTTACTGTTGTTAATAAAATACATTTTGTAAGCTTCCCAACTCAAGCTTAGTGCTTTACTGTCAAATTATACAAGAAATTAACATGTAATGTGATTAATAACTGCACTTACTGTATATATATATATATATATATATATATATATATTTTTAAGGATACGTTTAGTCTATAGCCTAATAATCAAAATAGTAAAATTTAGAAGAAAAAAAATACACTTTGTATTATTTAAAATAAAATAAAAAAATATAAACCACATGAGGTTGTGTTATTACAGAAACACACAAAGACAAATATAACAGGTCATGATTTTTACATTAACAATTTTAATGTATCGTCACAGGGAAAATACATTATTACCAAATAATCGATCGAGTGAAATCAAGGCAAGGACACAGACTGTTGATCGGGTCAGAGTATCATCCGATCATTCAGTTATTCCATTCAATCTGGCAAACAAATATGCTTAAGTGGACAAATATTAATAGTTTATTAGGACATAGTATATACGCTTCTTAAAATGTAGCCCTGTGCCCAATATTCAGACCTACACTGTCCACGAGTCGATATTGACGTTATAATATCAAAGCGCTTTAGCTATACTTGATTACAAAAGTGTTGTAGCAAACACGTTTTTGCTTCTTACCATTTGTTCTCATAGACTTTTCTCCAATATTGCATTAATTTTTCTTCACTTCTGCAGACTATGAAGATTTTATGTTGTCTAGCTGATTTTAAGGGGTCATGAACTGAAATCAAACTTCTCTTGATCTTTTGACATTTAACAGAGCTGAGATTCCCAAAAGCTTAAGCCTAAGAAGTTCGTAAAAACGAACGTACGACTGATCTTAATATTAAGATTACTCCAGAGCACTCGTAGATCTATGATGATTTTCAAGTGCTACTTAGTTATGATGCTTTTGGGAAACAGACCATAATATTAAGATCAGTCATAAGATCGTTTTTACGAACTTCTTAGGCTTAGAAGCTTTTGGGAAACGCAGCCCGGTAAGTTTAAAAACTCAAAACTTTCTAGTTAGTTAAAATAATTACATATTATTGACATGATAGTGTGGCTATAAGCACCGCCTCTGCAGGAGAAGATCAACGCCTGCTTCTACATCACTGCCTCTTTAGCCCCGCCCACTGATACTCGCTTGTAGTAGGATGAGGGGAAATAGAGAGACGCAAACACAGGCTACTTCATCAACAGAACCACACAGATGAGATTACAAGATAACAAGACACAGTAGTGCAAGTTGTGAAAAATAGTCTTTGAATTGCCTTGTGATCCAACTAGATCGGAGCGAGAGCCATTGTCATGCCGCGAATCAGTTTCTCTTTCTGGTCAGAAGCGGCGCACATGCTTACATCTCAGAAATAGTACGAGACATCAGTTTACTGTCGGGGGTTTGTAGTCAACCTCTGCCGCATCCAGTGTAATCAGAATCGCTGATTATAATGATAAAATTTAGCAAAGAGCTCCAGATCGCATCAGTGAAACAGTGTTTGTTTGTTGCTTTACTTTGCTATGGATTCATTTTTAAACAAGACAGTAGGCTATGATGCAGGCTTTCCAGAGAGACTGAAAGTAAACGATGAAGCAGTGCTTAGTTGGTCTAACACATAAGTGCGAATAAACTTGCTTTTACCACTATTGCGTTGTCTGTTCCAGACCGTTCTGCAGAGAGGCTCAAAAACAGGATAGAAAATAGTCTATTACTTCTAAATTATGTTTTTTTCATGTAAAATCACACGTATAGGCCTAAGTGACCCTCAGAAAACATTATAAAATAAAATAAAAATGCAGTCTATGACCCCTCAACGATGAATCAATCAGTGACAAAGTGATAGTGTGATTTGTTTTAAATAAGACAGTGCTAAACTGCTTTCTTATTTTAAAGTGAAGAACATTAACAATCCACCAAATGTCATTCCCAAAATCAGTTATAGTGATTATTGATATTATTTAGGTTATTTAACCTGTTGATATTGTTAACGCAACTTAAATGGGACGCAGACACGGCACCGAAGGGTCCTGGCGGTTGCAAGTTGTGGCTGTGATAGAGGGTCGGAGGAGATCCGGGCCAGTATGAGAACCCCGACGGACCAGCACCTGGAGCAACCAGACTGAGTTTGGAAATGCCTGAAAACTGGATAGGTGCGAAGTTGCTCTGGAATTTGTAAATAGCTTGTTCGGTTGAGGAGGGCTGGCACACTTGCGCCAGGCCGTTAAAGTCAAATTTGTACGCGTAACGCTTTCCGTGCACCTTGGTCATGATGTTTTTGTCGTAGTAATAGCGCAGAGCTCGGCTCAGTTTGTCATAGTTCATGTTCGGTTTACTCTTGCGTTCCCCCCACCGTCTGGCCACCTCGTCCGGGTCTATCAGTTTAAATTCTCCATTGGTGCCCTCCCAGGCGATGCAGGACATATTGGCGCTGTCAGACAGTAGCTCCAGGAGAAACTGCCATAGCTGGGTTTGTCCACTTCCTGCAAGGAACGTAGGCTTACATATGTGTAGGGAAAACAAACAGATATTATATATATAATTTTCATTATTATTATTATTATATTTATTTATTTTCTTTGTAGGTTATTTATATCGGCTTCTTGGTTCTGCACCAATCTAAAAATCTAAAGGTTCTTTATTGATATCTATGGTTCCATGAAGAAGGTTTTTTTTTTTTTTTGTAGTGCTAAAAAGGTTCTTAAAATGTTTTTTCATATAAAAGAGCAGTTCTTTAAATAAATATTCACTGAAAGGTTCTTTTGGGAACACAAAATGGTCTGTGGCATCACAGGCGAAAACCCTCTTTTGAGCTTTTAAGAGATGCATTTCTAAGAAAAAAAATAGAAATAAATAAACAAATATACCAAAAGTGCAGATTTTTGTTATTGTAGCATATAACTGGGTGTTTAATTTTATTTAATGTTTTATTTTTAGGCCTTATCATTAATAAAAAAATAAAAAAAAATCACAAATAAGCAATATAAGAATGCACACAATAGCATATTTTTACAATTCTGCAAGAACACTTTTCGCACAAAAATAATAACATTCGCCTGTCAACAATTCATCGCAGCACTCACCTTTTTGCACGCCTGTGTTGATGGGGGTCCAAGAAGGGCTTTTGCTTTCCTTCAGAAGATTTTCTGTGGGGTCTGAAAGGAAGCGTTTAAAATACGTCTGACATTTAGAATTTAGCTTTGATTCACATTCTTAATGCCTTCTGAAGATATTGGAGTAACATTAGTAAAACGCAACAGATGCTTGAAACATATTTCCCCCGTCTGTGTATTTGTAATTTGTACTTTTAGAGGAAACACGTAATGTCACCCATCTATAAATAACAAATCGCAGCAATAGAGGTTAAACATTATGAGTATTGTCGTGTTGCTGCTCTATGTATTTCCACAGACTTCAACGCTGAGGTCAGGAAACGCGTCCAGGAAAAAGGATATCCGATTTCCGACAAAAGAGGACATGCGTTCCAGATGGAGAAGTCATCGGCGATGGTGCGCAGCATTGCACCCGCAGACCCCTAACATCGCCCTTTTCTTTTCAGTCATTTCAGCAACATTTCTCATTTTACGCACAAAAAGATTGTGTACCTGAGAGATACATGTTAAACATAAGGCTTCCTCCGCAGTTCTGTCGCATTGTGGTGGTGGACGTGAAAGGGTAGGCTTTCATTGGCGCAAAGATTTTTATTAAACTTTATCTCAAAACTGTGATCTGGAATAAATGTGAGACAGATTGAAGTTTCCAGGCAACTGTCACAAGCCCCATCTCTGAGAAAATATTCAGACAGCAATTTCCTTTGGTACATTGGTTTAATTAAAAGAGCAATTTACCTCTGTCATCCCTCCCCGTCTCCACAATAAAAAGGAACCGATAGAAATTCGGCCATATCTATCCACCATCAAGGTTTAATAAAGTTTCTGTGTTAAGATCAGAGTTTCTATGGATAATTGAAGTGTTTGACATGGAAACCGGTTCAGATCCTTTTTCTTTCCGCCTTTTTACCTCTTTGTAAACACAAAGGCCTGTTCCATGCTGATTGAGAATATTTACCTTTTAACAATGCCTAAGTGCATAACGGTAAACAAGAACATTTTATCCCAAACTTATGCTGCTTCAATACGCAATAGATGGTATTGTAAACCCTCTGTCCTGTTTATCACTTCTGCTGGATTGTTACATAATGCATAGGCCTATATACTGGTTATTTATTTATTCATTTTAATATGACCTTTCTAAATTAGTGTAATATTCTACCTTTCTAAATTGGTGATCTTTTATCATGTGACATTTTTTATTATAGGCCTTTTATTATGAAAGTCCTTGAATTTTCATGTATTTTTCATGTAGCCTACGTTTTTTACAAAACCAAATCTTAACAAAGAGTAGCCTATAACAGAGATATATTTAGATTATGATGTACAGCTTGTGAGTGTTTAATTATTTAAAATAACAACAGCAACAAAATAGATTGGGTTCACCATATTTGACAATAATCCCACTCCACTCGTGAATCAATGGAGTAACAGAAAAAGAAAAAGAAAAAACGAGAAGGAAGATAAATGTTTATTATATTTTTTCTTGTGCAAAGAAAACATTATAATGCTGGCTTTCTGTACAGGGGTGTGTATTTATCGTTTAAAATTGACAATAAGGGTAAATATTTTGTAATAAGTCTCATGACAATGAAACTAATTTTCCTGTGGTCCTGTGATTACACTGCAGTCTGCTTATTGTGTATAAACCTGTATATTGCACAATAATTGATTGCAGCAGCTTTAACTGTCAGAGCAGCATCATTATCGACATGAACAAACATTAATATCACATGTAGCCCAATAATTTTACTCATCTTGAAGTTCTTTCTGTGCATCGTTCTGACGCGCTCTGTCGTGTTGTCTCTGGCGTCCCAGACTTGCTTTAGCTGCCTGAGTCATTAAATAGATCGCAGGCAACTTAAAACAAGCCCCGGATGCAAGGCAAGGCTTCAGTTTGTCCACGCGACATAGACAGCTACTTCATGCTAGTGCACGATGAATACTCCTAAATACAGTAATTAGGGAATCATGGAAAAAATAAAAAAATAAAAAATATAAAAAATGTAAAGAGAATAGTTGAGAAATCTGGTATAATAGATAATTTCATTGTGTTTTTAATATCAGGTAATTACACACTGTAAAAAGGAATAGCTAATTTAAGGAGATATTACCTGAATCAACAGTTTATTTGTTTTGTTTATTTTATTTTTTCCCTATACTGATTTTTTTTTTCTCTTGAGAATTTTATATGCGTTTTGAATTCAAATGTTTGAGCTAAAATGATCAAATGTAATTTTTAAAATCAGATGGGGCCGTGATGGGGATAATAATTAGTTTAACAGTAAATTCAATAACCAATTGCTAATTTGTTCATAACCAATTGATAAATTACCTATATGTAAAATGTCCATGTTTTAATAGCCGTACAAATTTCCTTAGTACTTAAATTGTAACTGCAGCACCCTTTATATTCGTTATTGATTTCAGTTTAGGGATCGGTAGAAGATTTCTAAACAACGTTAATGTGAAGCAGGCAAACACTAGAAAATTTGTTATATCAAAGTATAACATACATAGCACAAACAACATTGTCTTATAGAGATTTAACAAATTGTGTTACAGTACTCCCCTGTCTCCCCTTCTATTGTTGATAGCCGAAACTTTTAGTCAGGTTGAATTAACTTTAAAAAATAAAATAAAATTTTTATTTAAATATTTTACTTGAATATAACTAATCAACTTATGTTATCAATTTAAAAAGTAGCATATCTAGGTTTTTTATTAAAAAGTTTACCTATGTGTAGTTTAAAAGGTTTGATTTGTGATTCATAGCTTTATAACCTGTCTGCCATTTCCTGCTAAACACTAACCTAGTGCCGGTCTATTTCCTGATTTGGTCCCTTAATAATTTGACTTACCCCGTCCTGTTATGTCAGACTGCAGCCTGTCTCAGATCAAGCTGCTTTCAGCACTCTGGTATGTCTTAAAATCATTGATCTTAGAACGAGTGCTACACTTTTAATCAGCTCGTAGTGAAATGTGTATTTGATAAAGGTGTGTACGGTTGAACATTTATTAGGAGATCCTGGACTGGGTGTGGGAGCGGGTTTTCAAACAGCAACTGCTCCGTCCACATCTGATCCTGTGAGTGGGTGTGTGCAGCCAAATACTGCTAGCGTCCTGAACGGTTACACCACAAACAAATAAAAGGCGGAATCACAACCCGGATCCCAGGTTTACGAACCATTTGATTGGACGAACAAGAACCCGCACTTCCTTTAGCGCATGCATAGTTAAAAACGATTCGTCCATGATTGCTCTCGGCTGTTTTTATCAATGAAAAAGAATATGTGCGACATGTATTTAATCCACAAAGGTCAGGACCTCGGACAGCTCCAAAAAAACACAAATGGGTGAGACTCCCTCCCCTACATCATCATTCATTTGTCGTACATTAACTCCCCCCAAACCTCCATTAATTTTCCATACTAATGGGCTAGCATATGTTCTCTCTCTCTCTCTCTCTCTCTCTCTCTCTCTCTCTCTCTCTCTCTCTCTCTCTCTCTATATATATATATATATATATAGTTATATATATATTCACTTTTTTCTTTACTTTTCTTGCTTTATCGATATCAACCCTGTACGTGGCTCGAGAACCAAGAATGGGAAAGATTGACAGTACTGATATATTTCTGTAAAACATATGCTATCTGTTTTCAGTCCACGTTTGTAAGAACGTAAAATGTAAATAAGATTACTATATTTGTAATTGTTAACCTTACTTTAAATGTGTTTATCAAAATAATGTGTTTGTGTATATATATATATATATATATATATATATATATATATATATATATATATATATAAAACAATAGTATTCATTTTATATGAATTTATATGTGAACGTAGCTGAAATCCTCGAAAGCAGGTCCACAAAGAACAAATAATGAGGCATTAACATGAAGTTACTCATGCTCTTGTTTATTAGAAATATCACAGTCTCATATCCATCATACAGGTGGTTTAGGACATCATTAAGCAAGACTTGGCATTGTTCAGCTAGCATAAAACATCCTAATTGTTAAATATAATGAAGTGGCTTATTCCTCCATCAGTCTAGTCTGACTATTCTAAAAAAAAAAACTTGCTAAAATTTCTGCATGATAACATTTACCTAGAAATGTGGGAGGCCTGTTCTAATTACATATAGCTTAAAAAAACATCGGATCTGCTTGTTTTACATCAATAATTACCTCGTAGCAGATCCATAAATTGAGCAGAGAAGTTGTTTTCATTAAAAAATAAAAATTAAAGGAATTGCCACAAACACTCTTTTACTATAGTTTAAATAATGTCTTTATTGCCTATAGTATTGACATGGCATGACATGGTGGGTACACAATGGTGTTGGGTCTTATTGCTGAATTCTGCGCATAGACTGGATCTGATTGGTGTGTGCCTGGGTGCCGTACTCGTTGTAGCATCTGTACTCTCCTTCGTGTCTGTCTCTCTCATAGATGTACTGATATCCACGGTAACCGGGAAACTGATAGCCTACCCAGCTGCCAGAGAAAAAGGCAAATCTCATTTATTGCACTGCACACCAATAAGACTGTGTGCAGGGAACTGCTACATCAGTGATACATTATTAGTCACAAAGAAATGGAGATCCACAAAGGACAACACTCTGTATAATATAATATAGTTATAAAGATAATTCATGTAATGTTTATTAAAAAAAAAATGTTGTTGATTGCATGTATTGTAGATATGTATTTTAAAGACATTTACTGAATATATATATATATATATATATATATATATATATGCAATCAACAAACATTCAAAAACACTGAATAAATAATTATAGTTATTCAATATTTAGTTATTTATCCTAGTTTATTAATGACAGATGAGCTGTGTTAAAAAGGTGGTGAGGTGACTTACGCTCCAGAGTTGACTTTGATTGAGGGAACTTCCTTGCTACACCAACCCATGGCTTGAAGGGAAGGATAATCGTCACACATCTCAAATTTACGTCCCATGAAGTCTTCACACTCATAGAGAGTAATCTTACTGTCACTGTGGTTCTGTTGGGGAGAGGGTGAGTGTGGGAAATGAAATCACAGAGGTGATGATTTTGAGGATATTTGTTATGAAGTGAACCTAATGTGCTGTTTCAACAAAGAAATTGCAGAAATTATGAAAGAGGTGCTGGAATAAGTCTTCACAGATCTGACATAATGTTGCTTGTGCCCCCGGGATAAACTTACAGCACATTTAATAGGCCTGAAAGAGAGCATGTGCTCTGTTCTGTAACTGCTGTTGCCACTCCAGGCCTGGTAACAGGGATAGTCTCCTTTCTCCAGGATAAATTGCTGGCCCTGGAACTCAGGATACTCGTACCCCACCCAGCTGAATGAGACAGAATGTCATAGTCAACACAAACCAACAAACGTTTCACATGGCAGTGATCTCTTCTGATCAGGACACAAAAGCAAACATAATAGTGTGGACTGAATGGAGCGGCTCTGTGTTCCTTTATCAGCTCATCTGTCATCACAGACAAACGCAACACAGCAGGCAGCTGCCAGACACACGGACTATCGCTGCTATCTCTCTGTCATTGTTCCAGTTTGTATAAATATAACAGCATACAGCCTATAGTTGCAGCTGGAAATACTGTTTATGACTATGAAGTATGAAATAGGTGATTTTGTGGTGTGTATATATATATATATATATATATATATATATATATATATATATATTATGTTTTTGTCTCTTAGGCTCAAGGTGGCATTTATTTGAACAGAAATACAGTAAAAACTTTAATATTGTTATTGTTTTTTTTCTATTTTAATATATTTTAAAATCTCATTTATTCCTCTGATGTCAAAGCTGAATTTTCAGCAGTCATTATTCTGGCCTTTAGTGTCACATGATTCATCAAAAATAATTTGAATATTCTATTTTGGTGCTAACTAAACATTTCTTATTACTATCAAAATGGTTTTTTTTCCTGCAATGTTTACATTGTTTCAGGATTTTTTTGATGAATAAAAAAACTTCAAAAGAACAGCACCTGTTTAAAATAGAAACATAATGCCTTTACTGCCACATATTATTTTCTTTGAAATATTATTTAAAACAAATCTTTAGTGTATATTTAATTTATATTTGTGCACATATTACTTTTTTTTTTTTTTTTTTTACAAATATCTCACTGTATCAATCAATCAAAATATATCTCTTATATTAAATATGGCAGTCATATATCTTTCTCTGCTTCATCTTTTGCACATTAAAACATCCAGAGGTTACACTTACGGGCCGTTCTCCACCTTAATGGAGCGAATCTTTCTGAAGTCTCTGTCCAGAATGTTCTGGCACTCAAATGTGAATTCACAGCTCTTGCCCTGGAAGTATTCCTCCTCGAACACAGTCATCCTAAACTTCCCCTTCTGCTCCAAAAGCTCCTGCGGATTCATGGCTGATGTCGATCACCGCACTCTCTATCAGGAAAATGAGGAGAGAGGGGCATAACCAAGAACACAGCATGAATTCATGCACCCATCTGAGAGATTGTTGGGTAGATCAAGTGAAAATCGATTCCTGGATAAAGTGTCGACAGTATGTGTCTCTTGCTGACATTATTTTTTTGGTCAATATGATCACATTCGCTCTGTCTGTGTTCTTTAACATTGCACAGGAATCTGATGTTTCACTTTGAGGGCTAAGACAGTGGCATACTCACATACTGAGGTGGGACAGATCCAGTATAATCAATGTGGTGGCCAAGCCCTTGTCCAGTGTTTTTATAGGACAGGGCCCCTCGTTTAGTGCAGAATGCACATCAGGCCTGCACACTCAGCAGCAGCCAACAGAAAAAACGTATTAGCCTTCACTATTGTGGAGCCCTGTGCAGCCTATTGTGGAGGTCTTAGACCCACTGACTCATCAAAACATCACTATCTGCCCCCACGCCAGACCCTTGGCTATTTACAATGGTGATGCTTTGACATGAGACTTTGAACGGATAGAGCAGATAATAGCAGAATTGCTGGAGATTAGACTGAGCCCTGCCCCTGGTCACTCTCTGGTGCCTGCTTGTGGATGCTCTCTCTGGGCAGAACTGGCTGCTGTTGGCCTAAAAGAGGACTTCTTTCGCACTCTAATTTTTCTGAAAAATAATGATATTAGAATACATTTCACAGATAATTTGATCACAATGTCCACGTTTAGACAACGCGGAAGTAAACAATTTTCTTTGAACGTGCGAGAGTTTTTTTAGCCGCTAAACGATCAAACGTATTGCGCTACAAACCAGTGTGTTTATAATTACAATAGTGAATTAAATAATATAATATGATAAATTGATAATGACGACACTAGTTTGAAATATCAAGCAACATAACGAGCTGTTTTATTCGTCTGGAAGCGAATGATACCGGAAGCCTGGCACATTCAAGTTACAAAATAGCTGCACTCGCACTTGCATTAAAAATAATGTGGAGTAGGCCTAGACCTATAATTCACATTGCTAATACACCAGGGGCGCCTGCAGGATTTCATGTGAGGGAAAGCACAGGCGTTTTTTTTTTCTTCTTCACAAACAACACGTAAAAGATCAATTCATTATATGTTAATGTTACAGATTGTCTTGACCAGACTGTGCGAGCCACACCTCAAGCCGCTGCTCTAAAAGCCGCCCTTAACACGCCTCTCTGAAGCAAACGTCGTACAACCCCAGCATTTCAGCAGCGAGGGGAACATTAACGAAAACTATATCGTAAAACAAACTTAACCGAAACGGACGTTTAGGCTGCAAAAAGACTTCATCATATATATTTTATACACAAATGATTTGCGATAAAACAGTAATTTATTAATTTGTGTCAGCATGTGATATTCATTTCACATTAAAAGAGATCACAAACACTTGCTTGGTCGCAGCTGCTATTTGTGACGACAGGAATGCACATAACAAAACCAATTAGGGCTTTTAACTCCAAATGCGTAGGCTACACATAGGCCTATAACAAAAACAGAAAAATTACTGATAAACCCTCGTATGTTTCCGTCAAATTTCTTTAGAAAGAATGAGCATTTAACTTATTCTCGGTCGCCGTGATTTTGCCAAGTAGCCTAAGATATGTTCCTGGATCAACATCGTTTGATGATCCTGGATCAACATTATTGTCCAAAAATATAGACTTAACCCAATCCCTAAACCTACGCATAATTTATTCCTAAAATCAGTGGGAAATGATAGCTGATTAACAAGGGCGTATAAGCACCTAACCCTGATAAGCCTAAAACAGATATTTCCTGAAAAGTTATGTCTCAGTTCTGATTGGTTGAATGGAATGTTGTTCCAGGATCATCAAGGATGTTGATCCAGGCAGGAACATGTAGTACTTGGTGAAATCACGCTCGCCATTCATTTTCCACGATGCATGCATGTAGCCTAATCTGAGGAGGTTTTCTGCCCGTCTCATTAAACAGTTATCCTTTCAGCCAGAGCACCAGAGGGAGCTCACAGACAGAAAATCGGAGCTAGGCTATATGAGTTACATTATGTATGTGAATGTATTAAATGCTGATTTTAGCTGGTAAGCTTTATATGAAAACATGGAAAATAAAAAAAAAATTGCCTTTATTCATGACTACTCCTCTAGCCCATGTTGGCCAGCTTTGGCCCAAGGTATTATTAACCGCAGCCTAACCCAGCTTCAAAGCCATTATTTGATTATTAATTATCATCAATATTATTTATTATCAATTATTTGTTACCAATAAATGAGCTTGCAAAACTGAAAAGCAAAAACAGACATTTTAAATTTTTACAAATATCAGCAAACTGCAACAAAGCGGGATGCGGGTGCTATCCACTCGTCTCCAATCACCTGAGCAGAATAAGACTGAAGAGATAAAAGAGAAAAAGACAAGATATTTAAGGGGGAGCATATAATAATAATAGTAATAGCCACATATTTACAGCCTAATAAAATATATTCGAACCAAATGTATGTACTGTCAGCATCTATACACATATTTACAGCCTAATAAAATATATTCGAACATATATATATATATATATATATATATAGGCCTAATATATATATATATATATATATATATATAATATATATAATATATATATATATAACGCAACCACTTTAATCAAATCATTTGATTGGTATTTAGTTATATGGGTTTTATGTGTAGTGATAATTGTTGTATTGCAAAAACACTGTAAAAGTCAAAAACTTACCTTATAAGAAAAAAGACTTATGGATTTTTTTTTTTTTTTTTTTTTTTTTTTTTTTTTTTTTTAAAAGGCTTGGATTATACCGTCACGTGCCTTCATGTTGAACCATGATTTTTCTCCAGTGAGGGTGAGGAGGGGGCGGAATGTTTGGCGAATTACAGCACTTATATCATTGCACTGACTGAGCAGACAGAGAATACGGCGAGCATAAATGTAAAGAAACGTAAAGAAACGAAGTTGCTGGTCAGATTTACAAGACAAGCAACCATATCTTTAAAATAAACTTATTTGTGTTTGCCTAGAGAGCATAAAAGGTTTCTATTTACAACGTGTTTTTACCGCGTTTAGCGTTGAATCCGCTTCATCCAACGCTGTTTGTTCTCTGTGTTCTTAGGCCTATCCTTTTTGTTTTGCTGACGGGGGAACGCTTTGTATGATTCAAAGCTGTCCGAAAGAACGCAAAATGATTCAGATTTTGCAAAGATGTTCAGTGAAAGATCCGATTTAAAAGAATGATTAATCCATAACTAGGCGTGGCTGGTTCAGTCGAAAAAAAATACGGGACACACTCAACTGCTGAAATATTTGCAGGGCAAACATTTCTCAGGACAGTTGGAGAGCTCGTGGTGCGCAAAGTACAGCCGTACACCGGCAAGCACCACTGAAATATAATAATATAGACTACATCATTTTTAAAAAAAAATCTATAATAATTTCAGCTGTTCAGGTAGCCTACATATACGGCATACAGATGTTTTATGTTGCTGTATAATAAAAAACAACTTTTAGAGCATGATCAGGTTGATAAAAAAAAGTAGGCCGTTTAAATTCATTTTAAACATTTCAATCAGTCCAGTGGTCAGTCGTGTTGATGACATCTGGTGGTGTGATGACTTTACTGCATGACTGGAATTCAGAAAGCTACATTTTAACATTTTATGACCTTTATCACCACAGCATGATTTTGTATTATTCAAAGAACTACATTTATTACAATGATGTTGGGAAAAAAAACCCCTGTGAAATATTCTAGTAAACCAAGGCATGAATATGTGTGTGTGCATGCAAATGTGATTATTCTCACCTGTTAGGTGTTGTTAAAAACAGGCGCTGTAGAGATGCAGGGCACACAGCTGGTGTCCTGTTATACTGATTTTACTGATCTGAAAGAAACAATATAATTAAGTTGCATCCATAACGTAATTTTATAAGAGCACAGAGTAACTGCACCATACTAGCTCTACTCAAAAATCAGTAAATTCAGCAATGATGCATTAAATCCAAAAGTGATATAATATAAAATATAATATAAAAACAGCACAACTGTTTTAAACATAGATAACAATAAGAAACCAGCATATTGGAATGATTTCTGAAGGATCATGTAACACTGAAGACTGGAGTAATGAGTAATATATATATATACAGAATTAAACGTTGTACTAATATTTTACAATATTACTGTTTTGATTCTTTGTCAAATAAATGCAGCCTTTATTAGCATAAGAGACTGCATTCAAAAACATTACGAAATTATCAGGCTACATCAGAAAATGGTCTGTAAGTGTGTGTTCAATGTACAGTTCCAAATGCAAAAACAAGGTCTAACTGTCAGAGAGATTTGACATGCAAATCAATCCTTTGCAAATCAGAAAGCTTTGTATCCTACTTCCGTCTCACAGAAGGAAACTGTGTCATTGTATCCTCATAGTGGCAGGATTTGGGATATCTATTTAAACAAAATATAAAGTTTATCAGTATCTCAAAATTTGATCAAAGTTTAAATACTAAGTGAATTGTAAAATATCCACATTTCATATAGATGTGAAGATAAACATATTTAGTATTTATTATTTTATTTATTATTATTATATTTGTTTTAGTTCATTATTGTTGTGTGTTGTCAGTATCATCAAAGCATGTGTGAATATTATTTTTCCTGATTTTCCTGAGTCATTCATTTACTTTGCAGGTGTGATGGTGAGGTGAAACTGGCCGGTACTCTCTGAATAGTTAGTGCTGGGTGACGTTTTCTTTAGGGTGCCATGGAAACTAATCCTTCTAAGGGCAAATGTGAACAGCTCCAGACAGCTAGTGCAGGTGCTCAGATAATGTCCTTTATATGCTTGAGGACAAGCCTAACGCTTCTGCAGGACATGGCCACGACAGACAGACATTTCTATCCAGTCTATTGCCAAAGGCAAGAAAAAAGATCATTTGCATGTTCAACAGTAACTCTTTTAACTGTCACATAGCCAACAGGCAATGTCTGTTTAGCAGGTATAGCTGTTTGCTTAGCACTTTATGGAATAATAGGCTAGATATGCTTCATTGGCACAACATAAGCAGAACTGTAAATGTATTAAATGTTAAAATAAATAACAACAACAAATTTACTGGCCAGTTGCTAACATTTTTTAATTGTTTTTTTCTTCTGTTTTATTAAAATAATGAATAAAATCCATTCAATAGCCTTATAGAGATTAAATATGCCATTACCTGCTGACTCAGTTATGAAAAGAAACATTCTGACATGGATAGAGACATTTAGTAAGGATATTTACACACTAAAGAGTGGGGCTTTTCTCAGATACCTGACTAGAAAATATTTATTTTTTTCCCCCCAGTTTAATGGCAATGTTTTATAGGCAATATGATTATTATATTTATATTTATATTTTTTAAATTTAATTTAATTTTAAATTTAATTTATATTGTTTTAATATATATATATATATATATATATATACATATATATATATATATATATATATATATATATATATATATGCAATGTTTTATTGGCAATATGATTATTATATTTATATTGTTCTTAATATATATATATACATACATACATACACATTTAGCAGACGAGAGAGAGAGAGCTATATACACACATGAAGGTTTAATTCTAAAAACTGTTGACCTTATAGTATTACAGGTGGTCCTGCTAAAAAACAACAACAACAACATGCCAAATGAATAAATAAAATGAAAAGACATTGTTGCCGATGTTTACATATTTCATAAGCATGCATTCGTTATAGGCTAGTTCAGTGCATTGTTCGCCTTTTATTAGGCTACTTAAAATGGTTTAGCTTCGGTGAAGAGTGTGACAGCAGTGAAATGTCAGGCGATGTGTCCCACTGCTCTGGTGTTTTACTGACGCGTGTCTGCATCTGCGTAACGCGAGCCGAACGAACAAAACCTTTTCATCTGCAGGTATTGTGCGTGTGGCTCAACGTGAGACAAGTACAGAAAACACACAACACATCCATCCATTCACTGGGTTTATGATGATGACTTGTCTTCTTTCCTTGAAGACACAACCAATAAGAACAACAGATCACGTGAGCGATGATTTTCCCAAGTAATAACTTTCTTCAACAAAACAAAACGTCATATCTGTAGTCCGTATAAATGAAAGTATTAATATACAGTTCATTACATTTAAAATGATTTAAATATACATTGAAGTGTTAACAAAACCTGAGTAATAAATAAATAATAATAATAAAACTTACCGTGTAATTTGGCTCATCAGTGGCATTATAATAGAACTGCTAATGCACACAGACCTGAGACCTTTAGCTTTTTAACCAGTGTCGGTGTTTTTAGTGAGCACGCGGGTAAATGCATTGATGTGCTCTCTCTTCAGCGCGCGGAACTCTGTCCTGGACACCTGTCACACGGCACTTTCCTCTCATTCAATATTGACACAAGGAGTCAAATGGGAGGGCCAGAGTAGATGACTTCTATTAAGTCAATCATGTCGCTCTGAGCAAACCGACCTGGCGTTTCGCCGAGATAGGAAGCGGGGGAGACATCTGGAGCGCATGAAGGGCGTGTGAGGTCAGTGCTCTCCTGCAGGTGAATGCTTAGCTTATATGGGCGTGTGGGGTTGGTGTTTTGCTGAGGTTGGATGCTTAGCTTATGTTCATTTCAAACCTATTAAAAGTACAAAGGTGCTTTGCTATCGAATCGTTAATTAGGGGCCAAGCACTTCTTCCGCCGCTTACGCACTAAGGCAGCCCATAACCGCTTTCGAGAAGGTGCTTACGCACCTATTGTAATCTAGAGGACAGTGAAGTCTCTAACTCAAACTCTCTAGCGCCACCACTTGTCCAAAGTTTCACTCATGTTTATGCTATTAACTTTTGAACCGTAAACCACAGAAGGAAAATTCTTTTTTCCTCTGAATCCTTGGCTCAAAATCGCAAGGTTTTGTTTTTTCGCTAATGTTAGCCTACTTCTAATTGTTCATAAAACCAACTTTTTCGAACTTGTCCTAGACGGTTAGTGTGATTTTCACTCAAATTGGGTCAGATCATCTTCAGACCATGCTGGCAAAAAGTTATGGAATTCAGGGTGATTCGTTTAACCATTCTTGAATAACATGAACATAAACAAATTCCACGAAAAGCATGCAAAAATGAATGTTGGGTGTGAGGTTTTATCTACTGTTTGGTTTGTCGTATCTTGGTTTGTTTTATGTGTTTTGACTGTAGATTGAATGGTTATAACAAGCATGACCTGAGACTACCTGCAGTGTTTCAGCGCAGTGCCACCTAGTGGTCAGGAGATACGAAAAATGCATATTTTTGCTTATAACTTCGAATGGTTTGGCCAAAAATCGCAAAACTGTTCTCTTTAGATTCGATGGAGCATGCCGAGTTGAACCATACCAAATGTTTCCATGTCAGCCATTTTGGGCATCGGCCATTTTGAATTTTGTCAAAAATGCAATATTTTAAGAATGCTTAGACTTTGTCATTACGAAAATCGGTATGCATCTTCGGCAACATGCCCTGATAGTACTCAAAAAGTTTGGGCGCAGCGCCACCATGTTTTGTGTGGATTTATAGTTATATTTAAATTTATAAAAATGCTAATAACTTTTGCATACATAATATTGTAATGAGACTGATGTTGATAGATTCCTTGCATCATGCTGAGAACATCGATACCAATTTTGCCATAATTGGTTGGTCTTGTTGTGAGCATTTTTTATTAGTTTTGATTACCTACTTTTTTGAACTCCTCTTAGACTGTTAGTCCAATTTTCACCTAATTTGACTCGAATCATCTTCAGACCAAGCTGGCAAAAAGTTATGGATTTCGTGTCGATATACAAAACGGTTTTCGTTTAGAGCATCAATGAATTAGGTGGTTAAGATGCCAAAATGCATCTGAGGCTGTATCTCCGCAAAACTTTGATTTATTTGCACCAATATTTGTGTTCCATTGCCACCTCACACTGACCACGCCACATCAATGTGGTAACAGCACCAACTATTGGTCAAGAGTAATAAACCATTGATTTATTATTAATTATGAAATTTACAAAAAAGATAATAACATTTGATTGCATTAGCCTATTGCAATGAAACTGGTCTCAAAATATTCATTGTCTTATGCCGACAACAGACATATCAATTATGTCATAGTAAGCCGAACTTCCTGTCAACCATTTTGATTTATGTTGAAAACCTACTTTTTCTAACTCCTCCTCAACTGTTGGTCCGATTTTCACCAAAATCGAGTTCATCTCCAGACTGTGCTGACAGAAAGGTATGAATTTCGTGTTGATTGACAAAACTGTTTTCGTACAGCACCGTTACAAATTTTAGGCATGGTACCAAAATGAGTCTGAGGCTATATCTTTGCAAAGCTTTGACATAATGACAACAAACTTTGTGTCTGCCATTGTCACCTTACATAGAACACACCAAAATAATTTGATTAAAGCGCCACCTGTTGGTCAAAAGTAATAAGCCATTTAATCATATTACTAGAGGTTGAATTTACGATTTTTCAGCCATTTCAATTACAATCATCCCAAAATTGCTTTTATTACTCATTGCTGCATTTTGGTCTGATGCTCCATGCCATGCTTAACTCCTAATTTTGCCGCTGTAGTGCTTGGCCCCATAATTGCTGCTTGCAGCTATATTTTTATTTAATTCCATTTTAAATTTTTATTTTTTTTTTTGTACATTTCCGCTCTTTTTATAGCCTACAAGGAAAAGGAAAAAAGTTAAAATGAGGTCACAGAAAATGCATTTATATTTCCTAACATATAATTTTTATTATTGTTTTAAATGAGGTAGCCTAAATGTCTCATTGCTGGTAATGACATTAAACCACAGCACAATTGTCAAAGAAAAGAGGTGGGACGTTGTCTAGTGTAAGATAAATGAAGAGTTTGAGGGAATGTTTTTTTTGTATTAATTATAAGTTTGGGTTAATATTTTTTTATTATTATTGATGTGAAATCTTTTTTTATCTATCGTTAAACACTTGACTGGCAGCACCAACATAAAACAGCTAGTGTGATACTGCCCCTTACTGGATGTGACAAGAGATAGCAACAGTAGAGAAGCTTTCAAAAAATATTGTCGGCTTTGAGAGATGAGGGGTAGTTGTCACTTTCATTTGGCATTTCTCAGGGTTTATTTGAAAGTAAATGTTTGTTCAGGCACACTCCTGTTTAAAAGTTTGGGGTCAGTAAGAATTTTAAAAGAAATTAATACTTTTATTAAGAAAAAATGTAATTTGATCAAAAGTGCTTGATCATCAATGCTGTTCTTTCGATCTTTCTATTAAAGAATCCTGAAAAAAGCATCACGGTTTCCACAAAAACATCAAGCAGCACAAATGCCTTCAACATTTATAAGCAAAGTTTCTTGAGCAGAATTTGTTCTTCTCTTAAAGACACTGAAAACTGTAGTAATGGCTGCTGAAAATTCAGCTTTGCCATCACAGAAATAAATCCTTTTTTTTTAAATATATTAAAATAAAAAGTCATTTTAAATATTTTATATTTATAATAATATTTTGTAATATTAGTGTTTTCCCTGTGCCCCAGACCTCAAATGGTACATACCTCCATATCTAGGCTTACTGACACAGTTTCCACCACCAGGCCAGATCCAGCTAGATGTACAGGCTTACTGACACAGTTTGGGGGTAAAGGATGGATATTGTTGGGTGTAATTGATAAGGGGGGGTAAGTAGAAGTCTTCTGTTAATTTTTGGTGCTAAAAAAAAAATATTTGATTATTTAAAATTTTTAACATTAAAATTATTCTATTTGCTGTTTCCTGGTGTCAAAAAAAAAATATTTGTTTAGGAATTAACAAACGTCCGTGGGCCCTCACCCCTCTCTCATTACCATAAAATGGTTCAGTCCGCCCAAATTGTATCCAGTAACCAAGGCAACACAAACAGCTTGACTTCACTATTATAGCAGGCAGATTCAACTTGACAGAGGATGTGAAAATGCCTCAAAATCTGGAAGTCAAAAACGGAAAAGAAAAAAAAATAAGAGAAGTGAAAGAGGCAAAGGGTCGACAGTTATGTTTACCGAATTTTAACAACAAAGGTGGGTTTGTAAGTAGGCCTAAATTGTTAGTACGACTACCCGTGACAATGATTCGTAATTTTACGGCAACTTTTCTTTTTGCGTACGCAACGACTTTGTAATGAGCCCTAGGTCTCTACGGTAGCATTTTTCGATAAGTTAGTAACGTTTCGATAGAGCAGTGGTGCAGCGGGTTTTTTTTTTTTTGCCTCACATGCAGTTCTTTTTTAACTTGTCGGCATCTTTGTACGAGGCGGCGCCCACTTTCATCAACACTGCTGCGGTCCACGCTGTTGCACCTGTCTTGCAAGCAGTCTAAATGATCATGAAAATCTGATGGAAAAATCCTCTGCCAGCTACTGTACAAACTCCTTTCAGCTGTTTGTGAGGTTTCAGTGCATCTCTTGAAGATGATGTGGAGTTGTATTACTACAATGGTCCCCTATATTGTCAAATACGCATGATTCATCTCTGCCAACTATCTTCACATAATACTTTCACATTATCTGATCCAGACCGTCGGCAAAACTCAAATTTAAACAGCGCAAAATGACCTGCCTGATGGACGTTATAGGTAGAAATGATTAATTTTCTGTTTTTATTCAACAATAAATATTTAAACTAGTTTTAATGAAAATTCATGTAGTTTAGGGAAAAGTCAGGGAGCAGCAGGCTTTGTGATTATGTTAGACAAAGTTTTTGACTTATGCAAATTTCAAAACGGTCAAAATGACATGCCAGTGTTCATTTCTAGTGTTAAAGATCAATTACCATAAGTTAAATGTTGCGCGTTATAAATATAAATACATTTCATTGTATTAAGAGTGCTCAGTGTTTTCCGTTACATTTCCATTGTCATTGTTAAAAATATTAGGTTAGAAATTAACTTTATTGTACCATTGCCAGTGACAGATACAAATATGTACAGTAACATTCATACAGAATTATAAATATGTATTGAATACACCATAGGACCATGACAGCTATGCACCAGTATATACATTATACCGTACCGAAGTAGTGCAGTATTACAGAGGACAAATTACGGGTGTGGACATTCCTTTCGTTCAATTGAGGATTGACTTAAATATATGAGAACTGATAGTCAAAATACCATAAAAGCGCATGAGTTTTATGTATTAATATGACTCTCAGCTGTGTTGGGGGCCCTGTCAAGATTCTTTTCATGGGGCCCAAAATCCTTAGCAGCGCCCCTGGATGTACATGACAAAGAAACATAAGCCCCAGTCTTCTGTTCATTATATTTCAACTGCAATTTTGCATTAAAATACTACAAATATAAAAAAAAAAAAAAATAGATTTTGACTGACATTTTTAAAAAAAAAAAAAAAATAGATTTTGACTGACATTTTTAAACAACATTTTTATTACCAAGTGAACAAAACATGGCAGGAACAATCAGAATCAGGTTTGTATTCAAGTGGATGGAATGACCCAGTTCCTTCTGAAGAATAAAAGAGAAATCAGAGCCTTTAAGAACATCGGACTTGAATACTGCTGTCCAAGTCCATCCTCTGAAGAATAAAAGAGAAATGAATTAAGAACACGTATCTGATCTGAAATAAATAAATGAATTAATTTAAAAAAATAAAATAAAAGGACGAATACTTTTATTTTAAATAGTTAAAATACAACATTCTATTATAAGGCATCACCTTTCTTCTAACAAGAGTCCTTATTCTATCACAAAACACAGAAAAGCGAATGCCAGTCCAATGTGTACAGTAAAACATACCTCCCGTCTGCATTTGCACTCCTGGAGTCATGTGAACCAAACCGGGCTTTTCACTGATCTTTGATCCACTTATAAATCCAAACACAAAATCTGTGTGGTCTTCAGCCATCTTGACCTAAAAAGACATATATCAGGTTTTTAAAATTATATTTTCGCTAAAAATTCTAAATAAGACAATCTGGTCCCATCGGTTTGAAATTTGATAGAAATTTACTATAAAAAAAAAAAAAAAATTCTAAATAAGACAATCTTGTAGTATTGTTTTGAGTTTAGGACAGTGTTCATAACTAGTTCTTCACAGAGTGCAGAAGACGTACCACTGCTTGAGTGTAATCTCCTGTTGCTAGGGAACCCTGGGAGCTCATCTGAGCAATGAGCAGACAGCCATGACCCAGAGGCTTGCCAACTGCACCGAGACCCTGCAGCACACCCGGACCCGGCAATGCGTGGGCATTAATGATGTGTGCCCATGAGGAGATCTGATAGAGACCGCCTTTAAAACAAAGAAAATGTCCAGATTATTTATACTAGGAATGCTTGTGCAAAAATTAAAACAACATTTAGAGAACTAATTCACTCAAAAATGAAACTTTCGTCATCATTTACTCAGAACTGTATGACTCCTGTGGAACACAAAAGGAGGAACCACAACATATGGCTTCAGAAACTTTGAATTACATTTTTGTCCTGTCCTTTTTGGACACTATAAAATATTCTTAAATGGAGAACTGCTTCATGAAGATTATGTTCCACGGAAAGCCATACAGGTTTTGAATGACATGAGGGTGAGTAAATGATGACAATTTTTATTTTTGGCTGAAATGGCATCATAAATGGAACATTTATTAAAATGCACTGTAGAGCAGGGGTTTTCAACCAGGGAACCTCAGCAAACCTCCAAAGACGTCACAAAATCACTTATTGAGAAATATTATCCAGTGTTACAGATCACTGAATGGCAAAAGTATGTGACTCTTTGCTTTCAGTATCTGGTGTGACCCCATTTTGCAGCAATAACTGCAAATAAAAGCTTCTTGTAACTGCTGATCAGTCCTGCACAACGGCTTGTAGGAATTTTAGCCCATTCCTCCGTACAGAACTGCTTCAACTCTGATGTTGGTGGGTTTCCTTCTATGAACTGCTTGGTTCAGGTCCTTCCACAACATCCTTCCTATACATATCTATGCTTGATGTTTCACAAATGGGATAAGTTTCTTATGATTGAAAGCAGTGTGTTCTTTTCTCCAAACAGAACTCTTCTCATTTAAACCAAAAAGTTCTATTTTGGTCTCATGTGTCCACAGAACATTTCTCCGGTAGCAAACTGCAGATGGGTAACAATATCTTTTTTGGAGAGCAGTGGCTTCCTCCTTGCAACTCTCCCATTCAAACCATGGTTGTCCAGTTCTCCTGATGGTGGTCTCCTGGGGAGGGTAACAATGGTCTTGAATCTCCTCCATTTGCACACAATCTGTCTGACTGTGGATTTGTGGAGTCCGAACTCTTCAGAGACGGCTCTGTAACCTTTTCTAGCCTGATGAGCAACAGCAACTCTTTTTTTGAGGTCCTCAGAGATCTCCTTTGTTTGTACCATGATACACTTCCACAAACATGATCAGACTTTGATAGATCCCTGTACTTTAAATAAAATAGGGCAGGCAATGACACCTGATAGTCATCTCACTGACTGAAAACACCTCTGGACAGATGGACTCTAATTTCACCTTCAAATTAACAGCTAATTTCTTATTTTAATTCACCCCCCCGCCAAACACTGTTTTATGTCTTTGATGACTCTTCAAAAACACAAAACATTTCAGACATTGGTTTGGAAAACCTTAATATATGGGGTAGCTTAATTTTAATTGTGAGTTTCAGAACTGTAAAAGCTGTGTAAATTAATAAAATCTAATGACTTCATGGATATTTTTTATAATGAATATACATTTTCTAGTTATGCAAAGCTATGAAATATATATATATATATATATATATATATAGATATATATATATATATATATATATATATATATATATATATATATATATAACACATTGTTTTAGAACATGAAATTAACACATTAAATTAAAACATGTTTTTTCTGGGTAGAAAAAAGTGGAAATTACTATTTTTCAAATCCTCATCCAGTGAATGATGAACAACTGGAAAACTCATGGCACCTTCGAATATTGCCGTGACTGTGTCTAACATCCAGTTTAATAATAAAAAAAAAAACCTGTGTTCCAACACTATGTAAAAGCTCTTGGCTCTATGGATATCAGGTGCAGACTGTAAGTGAAAGCAACACTAGCAAGGAGCTCCACTATCCTGTGAAACAAACCTTCATACTGATGCTTGACCGTGTTCCCAATGTCTGCAAACTTGCGATCCTCAAAAATCAGGAAGTTGTGCTTTATAGCCAACTCTTTCAGACTGCTGGTGACATCTGCAGTGAAGTCCTGGAGGATGTCCACATGAGTCTTCAACACGCAAATCAGCGGCCCCAGCGTATCAGCAATCTCCAGCAGCTCCTCAGAGCGAGTCACATCTGCAGACACACACAGATTGGTCTTCTTGTCCTCCATGATCTTCAGCAGGCGGGCAGCGAGAGGGTGAGTGTCTGGGAATGCAGCACGAGCCCCATAGCTGAGCTCCCTACAGCTCTTTTTAGGAGCTGAGGAGCCATTCTCCTTTGTTGATATGTAGGTGTTATTTTCTTGAATGAACCTCTCAACGTTCTGAGAAGATGCCGTGTCTATTCGGCCAGCTTTAAGTAACACATCCAGAAGTCTGGAGACAGAAATGACTGAATGTAGAGTGATGCCACGGTCAGCTAGCCTGGCACTGCCTCCCTGCTCTCGGTCCATTAACATGACAGCATCTGTGATCTTCAGGCCTTCCTTCTCAAGAACCTCAGCGGTTTCTAGAACACTGCTGCCACTGGTCACTACATCCTCTACGATAAGACATCTGTCACCGGGGTGGATGGTTCCCTCGATGAGACGTTTTGTTCCTGCGGGATATCAAAAGACAAGTCAATACAGGTCGGTGTTATTTTAGTATAACTGAGATACTCTTTTTAAAATGTCTATATAATTTTTTAATAATTTTCATTTCAGTTTTAGTTATTTAAGAACATCAAGTTAAACTAAATGAAACTTTGCAACTAACTGAAATAAAATCCGTTTAAGTTTAGAACATTTTTTATTTATTTTTTATTTTATTTCATTTAACATTTAGTTTATTTCAAGAAACTGCAAATCACACCATGAATAAACTAAATAAATAAACTATTTGGAAGTCCAAATGATTAATAGAGACATTTGCATTTGGACACAATTGAACTGCATGACATTCCATGTTGTCAACAATAAAGTCTCCAAATCAATTTTGTATTTGTTTTGTACACCAAATCTAATGCTATATCCTTAAAACCAACTTTTTACAATTGTATTCTATTTTTATTTATTTATTTTTTACTTAAACGCTATTTGGTTTGAAATGTTGCTACCTAACACAATTGTCAAATTATACACATAAGTGTCCAAATACTTCTGAGGGGAAGGATCAATAATACAACAAATCGATTACTGATAAGAGCTCAGACAAATACAATTATACCATAGTCCTTTGCCTCCTTTCGTCGAATAAGCATAGGATAGTGTTTGGTAGAGCAGATGATGGTGGCCAGAGGAAGAGCTGTGTAAGGGACTCCACACACACTATCAAACTCAACTCCTGCATCCTCAGCACGCTTATGAAGAAGATTTGCCACCTGATCAACAGCAAATAATATCTGACATTGACATATGATCAACAAATAAGATAAATCTAAAGGAGGATTTTTTTTTTCACTTCTTGTGACATTTTTAGAAGCAAACGGCTCAGGATATGATTTATGATTGCACAGATTCATTACACAAAAAGTGAGCACGTGCTTACCTGGTTCATCAACGCTGGATGGGAAACTATTACTCTAAGATCAAAATATATCGGCGAAGTGAGTCCACTTTTTAGTTTGAAAGTACCGAACTTGACGGCTTGGATGTCATGCAGTTTCAGGATTAAACTATCAAGAGTAGCATTATCCATTTCCACTTGGTCAGCTATGCTCCACTAACTAGAGTAAAATGTGGTTAGCGTATAGACGGGTTAGCGATTCTGCTAACCAGTGACGAGGAGCACACACGTGATATACAGGATGATATCACTTGACAAAATAAAAGCATTTTGACAATTTTGGCCCTGTGGACTTAAAATATATATATATTTTAAAACACATTTTTACAGTAGTTTATTTAATGCTTACTGCATTGCTAGCATTTTAAATATCCCGAATACACTTAATAAAATAATATCTACACACGGGTCGCACAATATGACAAAATTCCAGCCTGACTGGAAATGATTCTAAACTGTTTTGTTCATAAATTATATAAGTACATAAATTACATAAGTTTGATAAAACGTCATTAAGTAAAAATGTTTGTCATGGTGGAAATGACAACAACTATGGGACTTTTTTAATTTTTTTTATATTATTTTTTTAATTTAATGATAGATGTAATTTTAATGGTATATGTATTATTTATTTCACTTTCACACAATAATAGCTGAAATTGAAATGATATATGTATTATTTATTTTAAACAATATATACAGCCGAAGTGAATGGAGCACAAACACTAGACTTTTGTTTTGAAAAACAAAAAACAAAAACAAAACTGTAGTGACCATAAGTATATATTAAAATAAATAATAATACGAATAAAAAGTAATAAACAACGATTACGTGCGTTTTAAAGGAAGGTTTAAAATTGTGATAATTTCTTCAAGATCTTCCTCTGCTGTCTCAGGAAATGTTCATTTTTGTAATGTTTTGCTAATCACATGATTCCAGTAACGTTATGGTTTCTTATCAAGTCTTGTCTTGTCTGTATCTAGTCTTATAAAGACTATAACTTTAATTAACTATATTTAATTTATAGATCTAATACAGATGTAAACTGCTGTTTCTGTCAATGCTCCAGTGAAAAATACCATACCATAAATAAATCCATGTAAGATTTTATATGGTCACATTATGTAATTATATATATAAATGTTTAATGTTTTTAAACATTTATATATTACATCATTTTTAACACCTAAATGTTTCAGAAGAGTATAGGGTACATGTGATATTTAAATCAGAAATCAAAGGATTGCTTTGTTGTGTTTATATGTATATAAAAAAAGTTATGTCGATTTCCTGAACCTGTTCTGCACGTTGTAGAGACGTCCAAGAAAATCCTTAGCCCAACGGTCAAATTTTGAAACCTCATATCGACGTCCAAGGGACGTCGTAGTTGACGTCCAGATATGTCTACCGGATTTGCACGTCGAGTAGACGTCCAGATATGGTCCAGATGAAGACGCAATTTAGACTTGATCTGCACGTCGTATAGACGTCTCATGTTTGTTGGGTAGAGCACCCTCGCTAATTTTAGAAGGACCCTCAGTGATTATTTCTGGAACCTGGTTTAATACGCTTTTATTGCAAAACTATATACAAAAACAACAAAAATACAAATGCACTTAATAAAACAATTGAATAAATGCATATTTATAAGTTAAGCACCTAACTAAATAAGTAGGCAATTAATAAAATAAATAACTAGTGAAGGCTGACTAATCAGCTTGCTTCCATTTAATGATAAGCCTACTCCTCATCTGAATTAGAAAAAAAGCGCTTCTAGTATTCAGTGATGCAGAACGTTTGAGCATACACGTAATCTCTGAGCAAAAGCAGAGCCAATTCATAAAAGAACATGTATATTTAAAAGCACACATCCAGTTTGTGTGAGTGAAGGAAATCCACTTGCAAGCGGAAGATTCGAGCTCGCGCCATTACATGGATCACCGTAACATTATGCGCTCTCGATATGTCAAATATCACGCTATAGGAAACAGCCTAAAATTAATTATAAAGAGGAGAAGAAAGCGGCCCTAGGCAGCTACACATGCCAGGATCCGCCACTGCCAGATGCAGTTAGAAATTTATCGCAAGACATCTGGTGGGGGGGCACCTGGGGTGGCCAGCCAAATTTCAGGGGGGGCCGGTGCCACCCCTGCCCACCACGTAGACGCGGCTCTGGCCAGTACAAGTCCATTCATTGGAATTAATAGATGTTGTGATAAGTGAATTTAATATAATGTAATGAGAAATTTTTTTTATTTTTTTTTATGTAATTAATTTAATCTGCTCTGCAAAGTGTTTTTATTGTATTCACTACATGATCGAGACAGCTATACCAAGACTGCCAGAGAAAAGTTGAAGACGTTGGGTTTGTGTCTTGTTGATTTTACCACATGTATGTTGAGCACACAGTAACTGTCACATTAGCCTTCATCTCTGCTGTGCTCCTCTTTTCTCTTTTCCAGGCTATGAGGTGGACAGTGTCCATGAGACACCCGACCCTGAGGATGCCGTTAGGAAAGCTGAAGGAATATTCATTGGTATGAAGGATCTTTATTAAATGTACTGATATACTTAAATATACATTTTCTTACAATTATCAGGGTAATAATTTCAGTGAAAAGTTTCATATAATCAAAGACTGTAAAATTTTAAAAGGACTTTGGTATAATGCAAAAATAAAAATAAAAATAAAATAATAATAATAATAATAAAATATAAGATTTATAGGAATTTCTTAATATTTATATTTATATTTTATATAATAGTTATATTTGTATCACAGCGTTTATTTTGTATACATTTGTCAAAATCCTGAAGCTTTAACCCTCTAATGCGTAATGACCATTACAGAGATGTAACTCTCACAGAATAAATGATTTGGGTTATCATTGTTCTTGTTTATATATTAAAAAAAAAAAAAGATCAGAGAAATTAATTGTTATTGTTCACTAAAATTATTCAAAATAATTGTTAATTGACAAAAATGAAAAAAAAATAAATAAAATACAAATAAAATAAAAAAAATTATATATAAATATTAAAAGAAAAACTTAAAAGTTCGAAATGCTGAATAATTGAAATAAAATAATGTGTATGATTTAAAAATCCCTGCATCATAGGGTTGAATCCTCATGTTTTCAGTGTGGTCTCAGACTTTGTGCTGTACTGTTTTTGTGTCTAATAGGTGGCGGTAACACATTCCGCCTGCTGAATGCTCTCTATGACAACAAGCTGGTAACTGAGATTAGAAAGAGAGTTTTAGAGGTGAGTTAGTGTCTTGATGAATCAAAAACTAAAATACAGTGTAATTGCCCGTAACAGGTGTGGTTGTTTTCTCATAGGATGGAATATCTTACATGGGATCAAGTGCAGGTACCAATGTCTCCACCATCAGCCTCAACACCACAAATGACATGCCCATCGCCTATCCACCTACATTTGCTGCCATTGGTTTAGTGCCCTTCAACATTAACCCTCACTATCTGGATCCTGATCCCAGCAGCAAACATATGGGGGTATGAACAGCTGATCATGCGCAACAACATAACTCTAATTATCCATATTGAATCCCACCCCCCCCATTGAAAATTGTCGTAAATGAAAAAATTAACCCTATTGAAAATATAAAATGTAATAAACCAAACTTTTAAAGTAGATCGTTCAGGAATCATGAACGCAGATTTGATTTTGCATTTGACAGGAAACGCGTGAACAGAGAATTATCCAATACCACGAGGAGCCGGACACAACATGTGTGCTGGTATGTTAACGCGCACTACTGCTGGGGTCAGTAAGTCTATTTAATTCCCAACAAAGATGCATTTATTTGATCAAAAATACAATTAAATCAGTAATATATACAGTACAGTAATATTAAACCATATTGTCTTAAAAGAACTGTTTTCTATTTGAATAAAATGTATTTTATCCCTGTGATGAAAAAGCTGCATCTTCAGCAGCATTACTCCAGTCTACAACATTTCTTATTGTAAATGTTGAAAACAGTTGTATAAAATGTGTATAAAATGTGAAACAGTTGTTTTCAGGATTCTTTGATAAATAGATAGTTCAAAGCATTTATTTGAATTAGAAATCTTTTGTAACATAATCTGTATTGTTACTTTTGATCACTTTAATGTATCCTTGCTAAATAAAAATATTGAAATAAGAAAATCAAAAAACGTACTGACTCCGGACTTTTGAATGGTTGAGTTGTTAGTCCAGCAGAAGTTGAGCACTATCGCTGTATGTTGTTGATGGCAGGGTCTTCGGGAAGGCTAAATTCTCTTGGGAAACAATGCCACCTTACTTGGGAGCACCAAAGCACGACTGTTCCAGAGGTAATGCAGAGACACTTGCTCATGCACATAGAAAAAAAAAACAATCATGCCAAATATGCACTTACTGTGCACTTACTTACTGTGCCTATTGGGCTTTTTTTTTTTTTTTTTGAGACTGTGGGTTTCTTTCTCAGGGGGAAGCAAACTACAGAGTATGAACCGGGCAGTGATCTCAGCTTCTAACTGACAGATGCACAGTGAGCTTTTACATTTTGTACAATGCAAACATTTTTACAATAAATGATAAAATCCACAATTAATTTTACAGTTCTTCATTTTTTTCATCACAAGCACAGAACTTATTTACAGTTGTTTTGTTTCAAGTACACAAGGACAAAAACTATGAAAGCGCTGTAGAATTTAAAGATGATTATTCTTGAATTTAAAGCCTGCAGTTTGTTATTCATCAGCCAGATAATTGTTAACAGCTAAACAAGTCATGTGAGGTCAATTTCATCACTGTAGATTAGAAAACTGTTTTATCATAACAGGACCTTTAGACACCAAAAATAAATTCCAGTAAAGTCCAGCTATATTCATAAGACCCAACTACTAAAAAAAAAAAAAAAAAAAATCCTACTACATCAGTATATTGGTTTATTGAATTACAGAAGCATTAACAGCATGTTGCTATACAAAATCAGGGGAAAAAGAAAGGAAAGTAAGTAAAGTAGTGAGTAGTTGGTGTTTTTTTTTAATGGTGGATTGTTATTGGAAAAAAAAATATATATATATATTTTGCTATGATTATGTTCTATTATTTTATTTTATTTTTTACAAACTTTACAGACAAAATAGATAATATATTCTGGGTCATTTTATTTGTGGAAAATGCATACTTTTGATTGAATTATAAATGTATACACTTTTTCATTTTGACAACATACTTATGGCAACCCAATATGGGTAAATTCATATGGGCAGCAGCATTACTATAATACAGCAACATAAGAAATCCAGGTTTTTCAGTGTTATGGGTTGTTATTTCAGTATATCTGAAGTCAAAATTAAGACCAATAACTATGATCCGCAACCTTTAAACCAAAAATCATTAGTTAAATAACTCTTTTCAATATAATGAATCAATTGAAAAAAGGCCAATATTGTTAAGGATTCCAGCCTCAGTTATTCCATGCCATCAGACCTTTTTATTCTTATTAATTAATATTAAGTGGGATACATTACACTAAATTTATTTTTTTCCTATTCTAATCAACATGTATTTGGGTAAAAGAGATCATCTTTCATCTAAAAAAATACTTTGCTTAGATTGTGACCAAGAGGAATATTAAAACATTATAATAAAGGTGCTCTGTCCATAAGGGGTATTAATCAAAATGCAAAAATGCTACAATTTTATTGCTCTATTGTGCAAAGATATTATTTTTTTCTTTTTATAATACAAATTCAACCAAACACTCTAAATGCACAAACACAATCCTGCTCTAAAATAATGTTTACAGTAGACAAACTTAAGAATATTTTCTCAAAATAATACACTTTACGCCCAAATAAGAAATTAAGAGTCCAAATCCCAACAGCTGAAACAACTGCAAAGAAAACAGATAAAAACCGAAAGTCCAAAGTCCAACAGAAAGCCCCAAACAGCAGAAATGATCAGTGAAAAACAATATAACAGAAGATTATCCCACAGAAGAAGCAGAAGCTGCAATCTAATGATGTGCCAAACTACGTCACATCTTTCCTCAAAATAAAAATTTAAAAATCATGATCTCGTTTTCTATTATTTAAGGTTCATTACCTTTCTTTTTGTTGCTTGTAAACAATTTGAAATGTACTATGATTTTAAATGTGTTCATTCACTATGCCCAACTGAAAATCAAATCTCGTCTTAAGACTCAGTGCAGTTAAAGAAGGACATGAGCACAGGGATTTAGTCTTATTAACAGAGCATCCTGGTTATTCAAACCACCTCAGCTACTGTATGTACCATTCAAATGATGACAGCCATCTCACTCGTCAGGCCTGTCAGCATGATTAAATGCTGACCTGCTAATAAAGATGATGGAGCTGTGAAGGGTGTATTGTATTCTCATCAGCATTGGTGTAAATCAGGCACATTCCTGCAGACGTGGCATTATGCCTCTGCACTGTGATAGGCTAAGAGCTCAGGCTTCTGTGTTTCTGTCTCCGTTCTCCTGAGGCTGAAGCTGCTCTTTCTCTATGTTGTCATCCTGGGGCGGCCGTACACGTTTAAAGAAGCCCAACTGAGGAGGAGAGAAATCAAGATGAAACCAGTCACTGATATCCATTGATTTTAAGCAATGAACATTTAATAAACATCAAAAGAGACAGACATTTAATAAAATAAATAAATAACTATTGAAAAGGTCATGGAAATGCAAGTAACAGTCACTCATTATTGGCTAAAAATATATATATATTTAATTAATACTGAATGGATTACAGACAGGACTGACATCCATAGTCCATCAAACTATCAATCAGTCCAAGTAATTTAACTCAAGTTATACAGCTGTTCACCTTATACATGACAAAGATGAGCAAAGCCAGGAGAAGAAGTCCAGCCAGGACAGCCAAAGCCACCACCCATCCTGGGACAGGCTGAGGGTTCTCTGAATTCCAGATCACCTTCAGAGAGGCCTGCAGGACAGAGATGCGGGATTATGACACCATACAACCCTCTGTCGTGATCAGTGAAGATGGTTAAATTCACCATATATCCGGCATACAAATGTGTTAGTTTCATAAACAGTAGTTACACATAACCATTCCATTCACTTTCTGACTCCAGAAAATCCAAGAAAAAGAAAGTATATCCTGTCATGTCCCATTTACATTGATGATCATAGACACTTACTGATGTCTTGCTGGTTGGGAGCTCAGAATGGAGATTTTTATATGGCATCTCTATGACGCTGAAGGAGGCTGTGGATCGAACATTGTACGATTTGTTTTGACTTTCAGCCTAAAAGGAAAGAAAACCACTGCTGTGTTTTAAATGTATTAGCATTTGTGCAGTGAAAACAGTATATTAAAGATCTTTAAGGCTTTGCCGTGTTAGTCAAATGAATAGTTTTTACCTTGAGAAATGTGCTCACGGCGAGTCTGGAGTAAATAAATAGAATAGCACTCTGGCCTTTCTCCAGCCGGCCGATCCAACACTTAATCTCCTGACACTCCGCATTCCCACAATCCTGAGTGGATACAAACAAACATTGCACTTATATTCATGAATACTGGTGTAAAGGACAGTTCAATGAATGATTAGAATGATTTTTGAAGGATAATGTGACACTGAAGACTGGAGAAATTATGCCGAAAATTCAGCTTTACCATTACAGAAGTCAAATATATTGAAAAAGAAAACAGCTATTTTAAACTGCATTAATATTTCATAATATTATGTTTCTTGTATTTTTCATTAAATAAATGCAGTCTTGGTGAGCATAAGAAACGTCTCAAAAATATAAAAATATATAAAATTTCAGATTCAATATGAAACTGTTTCAAGTATTTCACAGACAGTGGTGGTTGTCAAAAAGCTGTGAATATACCAGAATCTCCAGGTTCTCTTCCTCTTGTTTGTCCTCCAGGTCTCTGCGGTGGACGCTGCGTCTGTTCCTCCCCTCAGTTCTGCCTCCACTGGCCGAGGTCTCATTTTTGTCAATAAATCTAGGATTCTAGGTAAAAAAAAAAAGCAGAAGTTTATCCCTGCTATATTAGATGAAATCCTAAATACAACCAAGTTGTGAACAAGCAAAGGTTTTAACCATCCATGTAACTAATTTGTCTGTCTACGCAAAATGTCACAACTGATCAGAACATTATGTTTAACATTCATCCTGTTTACACCGGTTATTAACAATGGTCTGGTATATAAATACATCCTTTCATGATTCAATTGTGGGATACATACAGTGACATTAAGAGGGTTGAGCTCCCTGTTTGAGCTGCAATTCATATTTCCGTCCACGTCAAACTTGGTGATGTAGAGCAGAGAGCCGTTGTTGAATCTGTAGGGCCACTGCACATCCAAAATAGCCTTACTGAAAGTACTGGGTCCTGTGTTCCTTAGCTAGGAAGATCAGTGATTTCAGCATTAAAATCATAAAGAATGATGCACTGCCAATGTATAATATATGTATAATGTCTGTATGGCATCTTCTACCTCATAGATGTGCTGTACAAGAGGTCCAATGTCATCCTCCAGAACAGGACTCTGTTTTGGCTGCCAGTTAGCGATGGGTAAAAACACTTGCTCTGGCGCAGACACCCTACACAGGATAGAGCAGATTGAGCTTAGTACAAGTCAATTAATGTACAAGTGTTTTTTTCATCATTCAGGTTCTCATTAACATATTCCATCTATACAGAACCATTTTTATTTTCTTAATACATAATCCTGGTCATATTGCACAAGTCATTCTAAATAAAAAAAACTTTGCTAAATCTAAATGTAATAACTTGTTGCAACTTGTTTAACAGAAATATGATTTAAATGATCATACCCTCTTAATTTCACTTTGACCAGCACAGCAAGCTTTGTGACAACAGACGCTAGATTGCTGGTATTGTTGAACTGATTTGAGCTAAAAGCAGAAGGGAATTATTAACTTTCACAATCAAGCAATAGATGGTGCTGTTGTTTCAAAAACTGATACATTTCAATAATTTACAGATAAAACTCCACTCTGTGTTTCAGAAATGCACTATAAATCATTGAGCTAAAGACAGGCAAAGACGTGATAGTGTGTAGAAAAACTGATTGAGTGGCAGGTAGTGCAGGGCATGTTGTTATAGAGGAGAAAAAAGAGGAGTTGTTTGTAGTTTGTAGTTTAAAAAAAAAAATGGTGGTAGTGCATGATGATGCAGCATTAGAAACAAATGCTGTCTGAAGTTTTACCGACTTAAATAAAAAGACAAGTGAAAATATATGTTTAGATGGTCTTTACTTTACATTTGTTATAATGGCCCACCAAACTCCACTTAATTAACACTGCACAAGCAAATCTATCAACTATATTATTGTAAAAGCAAGCATTAATTAAAATACCTCTTTATCTGCAAGTCAAACTTGACTTCTGTATCCTGTTCAGAGAGCTGGAGCACGCTGAAGCGCATTCCTGCTAATATCTACACAAACACCGCGATTTTACAGAAAAATATTCAGTGAAATAAAACTGCTAATTTAAGTTACAGTAAACAACATTAAAAATAAAATGACTTTTGGTACAAATAAATATGCAGACACTTCAGAAAGTATGTTTGTTTACCTTAGTTCCTCCTTTCATTGGGTTCCCAAGATCACACACCACCACTCTGGTCTGATTCTCTCTCTTGAAAGCACAGGACAGTCTAGACAATGTCTGAAATACAGAAATAACAAAAGAACCCTCAAAATATCTTAAATGACTTCACTACACACACACAGAACAGCATTTATTTGAAATATACACAGTCTCATATCAGGCAATGCTTTTCAGAGCAATTTGCAGCTTGTGTTGTTTTTAAAGCGCTTACAAATCTTACTTTAAGTGATCTAACTACTGTCCAAACTAAACCAAACAAACTAATTGTTATTAAACCCGGACCTTCTGTTAAATCAGCTCTTTTAATTCAACATTAGTTGTGTCTCATTACAGGAGGACAGAGCACTTTATGAGGTGTAGATGGGTCACTTCTCACCTCACTGTTACGCACGACCCCAATGAAATCTGCCTGAGATGGTAGTGTGACAGTAAGGTCGGCCTCATATGCCCCTTCTCCTCCATTCTCTGCTGTGACCTCTAGGGTCAGGGGGTTGTCATCCCCTATGTAGATCTGTTTCTGGTCACTACAGCACAAAACATCAAAAGCACAAAGTTAATCTCCAGCTCCACACCAGCAGACAATGCAGTGGAATTTAAGGCTCAAATGAAACAGTGACTCACCTCACAACAGACAGTTTCAAGTCTGGCTTGCAAATATTGTCTTCGCCACAGTCTAGGAGTATGTGGGCCTGGAAAGTCACAAGGGATAATAAGGAATTCAAGTGAGTTTCTATTTTTATCCAGTGCTATTTAATGTTAATTGTATGTTGTAAATCAGCATGTAACTCTGTTAATGATTAGTGGAAGATTTTATCTTTTGAGCGGCTTCTGCACAATATAAAATTTAGTTTAGGGTTCCCACACTTTATGACCAATGAATTCCCATGGTTTTCCAATCATTTGTAATAACTATATATATATATATATATATATATATATATATATATATATATATATATATATATATATATATATATATATATATATATATATATATATATATATATATATATATATATATATATATATATATATATATATATATATATATATATATAAAAACCTCTTGATAAAAGTCTGAAAGCCATTAAAAAGATTTTAACTCAACCATGTCAGCCATATACACTGAATAAACCTTGTTCATCTATTACATCAGAGAAAAAGATTATGGTTTCCACAAAAAATATTCAGCTTTTTTAAACACTGATAATAAGAAATTTTTCTTGAGCATCAAATCAGCATTAAAATGATTTCTGAAAGATAATGTGACACTGACAAAATTCAGCTTTGCCAAAACAGGAATAAATTAAATTTTTAAATATATTAAATATATTTTTTAATTGTATTAATATTTCACAAAATACTGGTATTTACTGTATTTTAATTTCACAACTGCAGCCTGGGTGAGCATAAGAGAATAAAAAAAAAAAAAAAAAAAAAAAAAAAAAATATAACACCTTAGCAACCCCAAACTTTTGAAATGTAGTGTATATGTAGTGCCCCTGTCAGCAGAGGTCTAGTGTGGGTAACAGCTGTACCTGCTTAGTGACATTTGTAGGTGTAGACTGGTCAAGGATGGGCAACAGGCCGGTCTTATCTGCTGCTGTTTTGTAATCCAAGCTGTACTCCATAAAAACAGAAATGGGTGTGATCTTATCCCTGAATTCTGAGTCATCCTGTTAAGAGAGAGAGAGGTAGAGAGTGGATGGAGAGAGAGAAATGGGGCCTCTACTTCAATGAGCTCAAGGCTGGGGAATTTCAGTCCAGCTTACAAGCTCTACAACATGCTCTTTTATGTCCAAGAAAGAGAGCTTTGGCTTTCCAGGTCAAATCCTTCTTTAACTCTGTAACACATTGTTCCTTTTTAAAACAAAATAATGGCATATTCCAGTGCCAAACATCTGGGCTATCTGCCACTACAGCTTTAGGCATAAAGCAAACACATATTTGATGACATAAAGGCATCAGAACTTCTTCAGTTGGCCAAATAAAGCAAAACTACACTAAACTTTTCACAGCCCAGTACTGGCATGATCAGCAGAAGTGAACGAGTCACACAGGGATTCTGTGTGTCCCTGTATCTCAACTGGTAGAGCATTACATTAGGAACACCTAGGTCACGAGTTTGATTTCCTATAAAATGTATACCTTGCAAGCACTGCAAAATGCTTTGGATAAAAACATCTTTCAAATGCATAAATGTGAATGGATTTGCCCACTATTAAAAAAGCCTGAAGCTCCTCGCAGGCTTGTCCCTGGCTGTTGGAGACGGTCATGTTCTTTGAATAATTAGGCATCTTGTTATGGAGGAACTGGACCCGTTTGATGGCTCCCTTGTGTTTGAGGCGGTCAAGGGTCAAATCCACTTGGAAATCTATGAATGAAAGGGTTTTCCAGGTCACATTTTCATTTCAATTATAATGGAGAGAAACACTTCAAGAGCTTAAAACATTCTATTTAAAGGGAGAGTACACCCATGTCATTCCAAACCTGTATGACTTACTTTCTTCTACATAACACATAAAGATATTGAACAATATTGGAAACTAGGTAATACTGGACCCCACTGACTTACACTGCATGACAAACTCTTTTCTCAGAATCTCTTCTTTTATGTTCTACAGAAGAAAGAATGCTATTTTGGTTTGGAGCAACATGAGAATGAGTAAATTTATGGGTAAGTATCACTATGACACATTAACAACATTTATTCAGTATTCTGAAATGTGTCTGCCTAGTCATTGTGAGGTAAACAAAGTAGGACTGTTGTCACTGTCACTTTTGATCAATTTATTGTTAAAAAATAATTCATTCGTAAATAAAAAAAATCTTACTGGTCTCAAACTTTTGAACAGTAGTATTTACCTATATACCCATTACATGTCCTACTCAAAACAAAACAATTAAACTGACACACAGTTTATGCGTTTCAGATCACTGCAGATCCATTTATGGCCTTGCACCATACACACATCCGCACCTTAAGCTTGCATTACAGCAGCCATTAGTTCAACCACAGCATAGGAGAACTTCAAAGCGGACAGAGAAATAATGAATTGGCATCATGGTTTATGTTCTATGAACAGTTGGCTGTGGGTCTGCTAGCCATTACACCCCAGACAGTGAGATCCATGTGAAAGCTTTGTGAGCACCGGACGCTGGGCTTTTAACGGCTCTGCACCGTACGTCCGGCTCCAAACACACTGATGCCTGACATGTTGAGCTCTAGTTTCCCCCCGCAGCAGTGCTCATAACACACCGCAACAGCAGGACTCCATTTACAATCACCATGTGCTTCTACTACGTGCAATAATAGGTTCCTGAATATTACACATTTCAATAAATTGCATATATAAAGAAACAAGTACTTACGAAGAGAAGATGGTGCTCCCTTGCCATTTGCCTTCAGACAGTATTTCACAGTGAAGCTGAGGGAAAGAATTGAGTAGAGTTACCATTATTTTCATAATATTCTCAGTGCATAATAGTCAAGTATCTTAAAGATATTACTGATGATCAACCAAATCTACGCTAATTTCTATTTAAGAAAATCACTTCTTTAAACAGCTCTTTCTAAACAGACCGTCATACATTACTGCGTTCTTGCACAAACAACTGTGTTTTAACAGAAGCAGAATGTTACAAAATAATAATAGTGACCCTCAAATAATCTAAATGTGCATTTAAAAAAAACTGAGGAAATTTTTTTAGTGATATTTTAGGGATATTCACAATATATTTGTTATGATTTTACTGGTCATATAAGATGCAACAAAGTGATTACTGCAATGATTTTAATGCACTTTTTATTTGGCCATTATGTTTCTATCATTACATGTCGCCACTTAGAGGCAAAATGTTTCAATGGCTGCTTGTTTGAAAATGTTTGATAAAAAAAAAAAAAAAAAAAAAAAAAAAAAAAAAAACAGCTTGACTCACCAGGATACTTTGGTGGTTGTTCCAGGCAGGGTGCAGCTCTTGTCTTCAGGGTTTAGGATTTGTGGGCTTATATCCAGTGTGGTGTTCACACTGATGACCGGACGAGCCCTAGAAACACAAAACAAGCAGGTATCATCAGTCTTATAGTGTAAGATTGTAGACATTCACAGAAAGATAATGTACAATCATTTTATTTTAGTTTTACATGACTTCCTGACCCGTAGAATATGCAAATGACCTCTTTTATGACTAGCTATCCTCATCGCATATGAAAAATCCTGCCTAATTCACAAATTCAATAATTAAATGCCATAACCAAGATGTAGAATACTAAAGAAGGAGTGATATTAAAATGTGGGTGGTAATATTACTATGTTCATGTTTGTGACATCAATACTGTGCGGTATTCGGAATCACCCATTTTTGCAGCTTAGTAACCATTAATGGTCTTGATAGGCTGGGATGATAGTTTCACATTTTACGACTAAACTTTTGACAGCTGTTTTTCAATACCCAGAGCTTATTGCGCAATTATGACAAGCTGACTGTACATTATGGCTTCTACAGTACGTGTAATACAATGTAAATCTAAGCCTGGTGGTCTTCCATGTACAAAAATACATGATGGCAAATGTTCCACTGTAATTTTCTTTTAATACAGACTGTAACTGCTTTCACTACTTGCACATGAAGCAAATTAAATGCTGCTGAATTAAATGAAACCACCTTTAATGGCCCTGATCATAAAAGTCTATCAAATGCATGTGTGACTTCAAAGTGAAGCATAAGCATACTGTACCTGTATAGAACGGCTTTGTCAGCTCCAAACACCCCAACAACCAGGTCTATAAGAGGAGAGAGAGAGTGTGAGAGAAAAAGAATGAGTGGCAGTAGAAGTGTGGGAGAGGATGTAGCTTTGAACTGAAGTGACTGTAATCAGTTAATTGCAAAAGATGTGTGAATGTGTAAAACAGGATCTAACCAGGGTATCCATTCTGATCGACATCTGTGCCTCCGTTCATGGCGTAACCAAAGCTGGAAGGCATAGAAGCAGATGCCCATGTTCCTTCCAGAACTTGAGAGGCCACAGGATTGGGCCCTGTGGGACGCCCGTTATGGATGTACACCAGGCCGCGGTGGAACTGCCCACCATATGGGGCAGCAATGGCCACATCTGAGAAAAAAACAAAGGGATTAAATATAAAACCATGTTAAGTTGTTTATTGAGTAACTGCCATGGGCAGTACTGTGTTTTTATCTGCAAGTATAGCCATTGCTCAAAAAGCTCATGAGTCATGATTACTGTTGCACAATGAGACGAGGAAGACATTGACAACATCAGACCATGACCACAAATGACTATATATGTACTGTCTCTCTGTCTGTCTTGGAAGATAGTTTGGGCTCTTAAAAGAACAGCACAGAATTTCTGAGAATACAGGAAAGTCAAAATAGTACCATTATATCCATCCATGTTGAGGTCTCCCAGGCTGCAGATCGAGCTTCCATATCGAGCGTAGATCTCAGAACCAGTGAGTTTGATGACATTGTTGAAGGTGAAGCCACCTTTGCCTAGGTAGACATAGACCTGACCCACCTCCCTTAACTTCCCATCTGAGCCGCGGTCCATGAACAGAGGAGCCCCCACCAACAAGTCCATCTTCCTAAAGGGGGAAATAGAAGGCTTATTCTAAGTGAAAATATCAGCATACCACACTTACCAACCAGCATAAACCAGCTGGAAGATTCTGTTGAATAAATGTCAAACTTTGAAAGGTAATAAATTCACAGAACAGGGCATTCCAGAACAAAAATGGTCAACATGTTCAGGCACAGAGATACTTGTCGGGGAAAAGTAGGGAACTTTATCTTTCCTGTTGCATAATGTCCAGATCGCAGCTCATTTTTTAAAATAATGCCAGTGAATGCTCTCAAAACGTTTTAGGCTAATTTTATTTGTTTGGAGTATTATAATAATGGTTTATTTATTTGATTATTATTTTTTGAAGTGGTTCTGTACTGGTTTCTAAAAAACAAAAACAAAAAACTCTCATAAAAATCTTCAATTAATCATTTTCCCCCCTTTCTGTTGAACAAGATTGACTCACTTGTTCATTCAGTCACATTCATACAGTAGGACCAACCAATTAAATACTTTGGATGTCTTTGGAGGCTGGAAAAAAGCCCCCAAAGCAGTTGTTTGCCTTAACAGGAAGACACTTGAGCAAATGATATGAGTCAGTGCTAGGAAGTGAACAAGAATGGTTTGTTCACTTAAAAGATTAGTTCATAAGCACTTATTCACTCATGACCCACTAACACAGAGAAGTTCCTAATAGTGATTCTGGCCTTTACAGACACAACTACATACACACACACACATGCATATAGTAAGTGTAACAGAGGGCTCAAGCTGCTCTATAGGTGATGATACACGAGGCAACTTTTTGAGAAATGTTGCTGTTAAAAGGCATCCAGGTGAGACACAGGGCCCATGACCTATCTAAAGTATCCAGATAGAAATTTGTTGCCCATTCTCAATGGGAAAGTGCAACATTGCTCAAAAAAGTTGTCTCATGTATCATCACCTTAATTGCTAATTGACTTAAGACCCGTTCACACCAAGGATGATAACTATAAAGATAACGATAAAGATATAGTTCTAAAAATAATTTTCAGTATTAAAGAACAGCAGAGTCCACACCACAACTATAACGATAAAGACAAAGAAAAACAATATCGTTGGAATCACTTTCAAAGCATTTTTTTTTTCCAGCTGATGAACGATAAAAAAATTGACAGCCCATCAGAATCCATCCTGCTGTAACAAGCTCAAGAATTTATAACAGCAGACGTGCGTGCACTTAGAATAAACAGAAGATATCGTTCGCTGGTGTGGACGCTAATATCGTTATCTTTATAGTTATCGTTCTTGGTGTGAATGGGCCTTTACTGCTTGTAAGTGTTGTTTACATTTAAATGAGCCTCAACATTCTATGTCAGTAACAGCAGCTTTAGTTTATATTTGAAATCAACACAACTGTCCCTGAAGCCTTGAAGTCTGATCACACGCTACAAGCCTTCAACTCTGAAGTTTGGTGAGTTTCATCAATTTGTGTAATTTGTGAAGTGCTTCTCTAGGCATCTTCATGGAGCAGCATCGCCCCAGAAGAAGCAGGGCTCTTCCCACACACCTGAGGGGATTCTTGGTGGAGGGAGTCTCTTCCATTCAAGAGGCCTGTGAGCTTTCACAGCTGGCAGCTTTAATCAGGTTAGATCACACCTACAGCTGCATCTCTGCCAAAGCTCACAGCACCCAACAGGTTAGAAGAGTGATATCTGAGAACGCTGCTGTCCTCCCTGACATCCGCTCCAGCAATCCTCAGTCTCGTCAGTGGACGTGTGTGAGGTGCCTCTGTGTCAGCAGAAAGACACCGTCTCCATCCACGGCTGCAGCGTGCAGAGCTACCAGGACATTTACCGCTCTGTGGAGCCCATGATGGAGACACGTTGTGGTTGACAGCATCCCTACAGCCTTGAGCTGGGGCTCTGCGTGGTTGTTCAGATGTTGTTGGACTCCTCTGTGTGGTTTTTCATGCGTCGCTATGTGGTTATCAGGATGTTTTGAGTGGTTGGTTGACATGCGGTTGTCTTAAACAGTTAAATAGGGTAGGTTAGGGTCCCTCAAAGGGTTTGCAGCTTGACGTACTGTGATGGCTTGTGTACATCAGTGATGCTGAGAGCTACACCACTGGTACTTCACAACTACTGGTAGGGTCACCCATAGTGGACAGCTCTCAGCTGAGATGCCAGACAAAGACAAACCACCTGATTCTGGAAGGGCAGCAGGTTGACCTGATGTTCCTGGCAGAAGTTCAGTCTTGCAGTAACAGCAACAACATCAGAACAACATACTCCAGGTAAGAAAGGCCATGTATGTTATCTATCTTCCCAAAAGAAATTCAACAGATATTTGGTTCTAGTAATAGAGGGACTGGAGAAGAGCTGATTATATTATATTATATTATATTATATTATATTATATTATATTATATTATATTATATTATAATAATTATATTACTAATAATTTCTAAATTATAATTATAATACTGACAATACAAAAATGTATAAAATTATCACAGTAATTTGAAATTTTAAAATTTTATCTTACATCTTATTTTATGTAATCTGTTTTTATGTTATTTGTTTTCTGAGATTGTGTGGTTGATGTTGTGATAATGAAAATAAAAAAATGTTTTTTTTTTTAGATTCACAGACTTTCAATTTATGGGCAAACAGTTGAAACATTCTTCAACATATTCCAGAAAAGAAAGTTATACAGGTTTAAACAACATAGGGGCGAGTAAATACACAATTTAAATTTTTGACTTAAGTATCCATTTAAGTCTGTGAGCCTGATTTCCTGAAGGTCAGTTTAAAGAGTGATCTGATTTTGATTCACAAATACTGAATTCCCAAAATGACAAAAAAACATCCAACAGAGTGTGAGTGTAAATCATCACTTACCTGTCATTATTGATATCAACAGCTGCTACAGAATGACCAAAGTAAGCAGCCATCTAAGGTGGACAGAGAGAGAGAGAGAGAGAGAGAGAGAGAGAGAGAGAGAAAGAAAGAGACTTAATTGAAGATGACTAGATGACTAAACTGGAGCTTTAGACTAAATACGGTTTTTAAGACAAAAAAAGTCTACATAAAATCTATTGTCCATTACATTTAAATCGACTAACATAACAACAACACCAATACTACTACTATCATTATCACTATCATCACTGGTATTGGTGGAGCCCCCTACAGTATATCAAGATTCAAGATTCAGTTTTCGAGCTTTTTGACTCATAAATCTCTGTTTAGCTTATATTGACTTAAGCTTGATTAACTGTTGATGAATCAGAACTGAAGCAATCACAATCAGCCATAAACACATGCCTGCTGACTCCACACCTCATCCTGTTTTCAGCTCTCGCTCTCGTGTGTTGGCGACACTGCTGTCAATAGCTTCCAGATGTGGGAGTGGATTTAGGACATGAACTCTCCGCTCATAAACAAATGTTAAACATAACTGTGCCATGACCACAAGCATGGGCATGTCATGTAACCCGCAGGCTGCTCACAGCCCAGACTGCTCATATATGCTCTTATCCTGTCATATAACACACAGCACAAAGTCTAACAGAATAATAAGAGGTGTAAACATTTTTGTAACACTCACCTGTGTGCCTGTGAAATTATACATAGACTCCATGTTTCTCCCATTGAAAATGTTGACCTAACAAGACAAAACCAGACAGAGATTCATGCAAGTGGTTACATGCAGGGTTGCAACACTTTAATGGGTTCTCATTAGATTCCTGACCAAAAATAGTATGAAACTCACATAACCAAGAGCCTTCTCCCCTCTAGGAACTCCTGTGACATAATCTAGGGAGGCAGGAAGAATTAGAAATGAGTTGGACACAACAATGCTTTCATTCAGCAGAGAAGCTTCTTGATCCCAATGAAGAGAAAAATCAGATTTAAGCAATTCCCATGATGCACTACTTCAGTTTGCAATACTATAGGGCTGATATTTGGAGCAGGTCAGTAAGGGTCAGCTAAATCAAGCAACTTGTGGTTGTTGGTGCTTAAAATTACACTACCGTTCAAACATTTGATTGTAAAAATAAAGTAAAATACATTAATATTGTGAAATATTATTACCATTTAAAAAAAACTGTTTTCTATTAAAATCTATTTTAAAAGGTAACTTATTCCCGTGATGCAAAGCTGATTTTTTAGCAGCCATTACTCAATAGTTTTCAGTGTCACATGATCCTTCAGAAACCATTTTAATATACTGATCTGATGCTCAAGAAAAGTCTATTATAATTATTAATGTTGAAAGTTGTGCTGCTTAATATTTTTCTGGAAACCATAAAACATGTTTTTTCAGGATTCTTTGCTGAACAGAAACCTAAAAAGAACAGCATTTATTCGAAATAGTGATTTTTTTTTGTAACATTATGAAAGTCTTTATCGTTAATATTGATTTTACTGTCGATTAAATGCACCCTTGCTGAATAAAAGTATTCATTCTTTAAAACAATATCTTATGGATCCCAAACTATTGATCATTTCCAAAATCAAACATATCAAAATGATTAAATATCTTACCATCTTCACCATCATCGTTAAAATATCTTACCATCTTCACCATTGTCGTTAGAGTAACCTAAAACCGAATCAAATGATGACATAAATATCTGCACTGCACTAGCGATTGTTTAATTTTGTACATTCTTAACAACTCAAAGCACCCAAACATTAAATACACATGAAACCCAATATTACACTGAGCTCTGCTGCTCATTTCCAGGTAACAGCGCAAAACCACAAAACAAAATTACAACTTTAAGAGACATCAAAACAAAAGACGCAAACAGGCTTACCCAAATAACACTGAGCTCTGCTGCTCATTTCCAGGTAACAGCGCAAAACCACAAAACAAAATTACAGACGCAAACAGGCTTACCCAAAGCTGACTTGGTTGTTAACTGGTTACTGTAAGGAGTAAAAAACTCCTTGTTGTATCTGCTGATGACCTCAGTGATGTCATCTGAGATCAGCTGACCTAGAAAGAGAAAAAACAGTTAGGAAAGCACAAATATGAAACAGGCATATGAAATGATTTACAAGTAAAAACATGCTTAACAAAAAGTATTCTAAACAGTCACGCCCTCCTCAGTCATGTAATATTATTATTAATGGTTGTTCATGCATTTTGTCGTTCTTATGGTCTTTAATCTTAACTAGACTAATCTAAACTAGTCTCAACATCAGTGTTAGGGAGTAAATTAAATATTGTGATGCTACTAATTTCCTTTTTCAGTAGTGTAACAGGAGCTCAGGTTTTTTAAAACAGTGTAGCTTTTTCAGCAGCAAGCAATTATTTTACAGGAAGTATGTAGTATGCTATGTTTTATTGCTCACACAGCCTTACAACAGAGTAAGCTGACGCAATAATCAAACACACTCCCTTCAAATGTTCTCTTACTTAAGTCTAATTTATTTCAGCGGCTAAGTTCCTTCAGTCTGTTCATTTAAATCTACCACTAAAAAAAGCTATTAAATTTCAGAAAAAAAAACTTTGACTTTTTAAGTTAATTTAATTAATTTGAGTAAATAGTAAAGTTCCCAGACATTTGTCTATTTTTGTAGAAAAATTATTTAGTTTATGAGGCTTGACAATAATGTAGGAATTCATTAACAAATGGAAACACACCAAAATAAAGACTGATTTCAAGTCTATCCAAGGTTAGCTTAAGTCACTATGATATTTCTAAAAGCATCAAGCAAAGAGAGGCTCTCGGCAGCAAAAAAAAAAAAATATATAATTTGTTTCAGTAAATCAATTCCTTCAGTCTGTTAATTTAAATGTGCTGCTAATAAATAAATAATTTAATTAATTTCTTTTCATTTTTAAATTTAAAATTAAATTTTAGATTACTTCAAATTACTGAGTAATCAGTACAATTCCCATTCGTCCCCCAGATTTGTGCCCTTTTTGTAGCAAAAAAAATGTAGTTAATGAGACATAAATTAATTCAAAAATGTAAACGGGTCAAAATAAGGACTTCAAGCCTAACCAAGGTTTCCTTCAGTTACTATCAATCACATTCACTTTTCTGAAAGCATTTTACTCTCAGCAGGGTGTATAATTATCATACCACCAGGAAAGAGAGACTCAGCAGAAAAACTAAACACAGTTTAAAAAAAGGGCTATTAGAAAGCTTTTAAACTGAAACTTTAAAATGATCACTGCAGGTCATGAAATTCATGAAAGATGTGTTAGACATTGAATGCCTTTTCTGGGCACAGTTCCTACATGACCCAGCCCTATGATGTCATAACAGAGCTGCAATTCAGTAAACAACCATCTCAACATCACACAGCGCAACACAAAAAAATTAAATGAAACATCAGGCGCATCTTCACTGAAGGAGACAACATATAATTCTGCATTATTTATTGACTCAAAAACATAGCTCCCTCTCCTCTGAGCAACATTTCTCTGACAGGCGGGGACCAAAGACACTTTCATGAATTTAAACATGTACTGCCAATATTGTGCAAACATTCACTGGCTTGTTTTGTGTGAATGCTATATCTGAAGACACAGCAGACATGCTCTGAGTCACAAAAAATCCTGACAGAGCACATTGTTGTTTCCCTTTTTCCCATTATGCTTTTCAGTGTCAAATTCACAGAGGGATAATAAAATAAATCGGTTTACCTTGCCAATAAAAGCTTCCTGGTCCTCCAATAACAACCCGATTTTCTGAAAGAGACATAAAAACACGTTTTGGTACAAGTCTGGGCAAGAATAGGTAATAACATACACAGCTATATATGGGTCCAAGACGAAACTGCACCAAATTTTATATGCATAAAAAGCATAATAAGCACGAATGTCTACATAAATGTATCAAATACCTTTTGTAAAAATGAAATGTCAAAATATGGGTGAAATTATGTTCCATCATCATTCAGCATAACAGATATACTTATGTAAAAATGAATCAACATACTTATTCTGACCCGTACTTATTAAAATATATAAAAGAAAAATGATCATACTGAATGTTATTATATTTTAAATGATTAAAAACATCTTGTTGACAAATGGGTAAAACCTGGTTTGAAGGACAGTGGCAAGGATTGGAAAATATTTAAAATTACAATGAATTGGTTTTTGGGGGCTGCATTATAATCCATAAACAGAGTGTTTTAATGTCATCTAATGATACTTGTTCTACATATGGCCTGACAAGATTTTTTGGTGTATAAACTATTGTTACACTGAAAGAAATTGTATCTATAAGTATCTAAATAACTAAACCAATTTTATTACAAAGAAAGAGCACACTCAATAAATAAAACATTTCATTAATTTTTTTTATTATTATTTTGAACATTTTGACATAATGAAAATAACGCATAACATGTCCTAATATTTTTGATCAGATTTCTGTGAAACATACCTTCACAAAGTCAGCACTGAAACCTGCTTGACAAAATCCTTGCCCCTCAGGTGAGTTTGAGTCTGATGGAAAAAATATTCAAAGTCATTCACATATTCACAACAAGCAGAAGTCATTTTAAGGAAGTCTCAAGGAAATGTTAGTTTCTTAAAACCATGAGTGATTTGGAGATGATACACTAGTATGATATCCCATGAATCTTAGTTAAGACATTTCTATAGGAGTCTACTAGTTATGACCCAATAAGGGCATGAGCAGTCAGAGGTAAAGAGCTGTGATCATGTACGTACTAGAGCGGCAAGGTGAATATTCCACAATGCTATTGCCTTTCTTCAGGAAACATGTCCCGACAGGCTCTCTCTCTGATAATCCATACGTGCTCCACTGGTAGAGAGGAGCACATGCCTGAAAAAAAGATATGTGCAGATCAGTACATGAGTAGTAATCAGGTTCTTTCTGTAAATTCTGAGTGCTTTGCTACTAAATTATTTTCTCTGTCCCTAAAGCAAAAATGTGATCTGTTGCAAAATAATTATTTTGAGCTCTGTACAATCTTATTTCAGAGCAAATTCCACATCCTCCACAGACAGACTCACCAAAATATGGTCCCCAGTGGAACGCACAGTGGCCCCAAACCATTGATTTGACTTAAACTCCATTTGCTGTCCATTTGCATTCTTCCTGTCATCTGTGATAGGAACGACAGGTCAAGGGAGAATGGGAAAGGAGGAGATATAGCGGGAAGTGGGAATGGAAACATTAGGTCAGTTAATTTGATTCATCAGACTGTCATCATTTCCTTTGTAGTAGACTACACTGCTCTTTCCATCACTAAAATCTCATCCACTGCCATTTCCCCTAATTCCAACTGATTTCAAAAAGTCTGATACAACAGAAGCATCAGAGTTTAAAAAGTTGAGTTGATATGCCACACTCTCTCATCCTCTTCATTACCAAACCATCTGAAGTTCAATCCAAGGTCAAGAAGAGTGACAGCTGAATCTATTCATGGCACGTTAGAATTAAACCCTACCTTTCCTGCTGTTAACTAGCACAATGAACTTGAGAACTTGTAGACATTAATAGAAGTAGTAGGCCCAGAGGGAGACTAACTTTAAAGGAAATATGTGGAATTGTGGATTAAAAATGATAAAACATCTTATGAAGTTGAGACTACTAAATTCTTAATGGTAACTAAAATCATAATCAAATTAACATTCTATAAATGGGCACACAAGTTATGGATGATTTGTAGAACATGGAGAATGAAAGTGTTTTTTTTTTTTTTTGTTTTTTTTAGAGCTTCTGCAAAAAAGTCAGTGATTTTTTCATTACAATGTTGTTCTGACATCATTCTAATCGTTAAATCAGTTTTTTAGATCTATAATATTTGCTCTAGGAATCTAAATTAATGCATTTGCAAAACTTCCCTACAATACTTTTGCAGTTGAAGGTTTTCCTAGATCCTCAACACACACACACACACATACACACACACACACACACACACACACACACACATACATACATACATACATATAGCCAAAAAAATATTCCCTCCCTGCGGCCTTGGTTCATCTCAGCCACAGTTTTAGCCACAGGACGCCCCAGCTGCTCATCTGTCTGTGCTACTGAGCTGGGGATTTCCCAGTGTTTCTCATGGTTGTTTCTAGTGGTAAAGCTGGTCATAAAGATGGTGGATTTAATAGAGTTTTTAATTGTTTTCCCCAATAATTATTTTCCCCCACCTATTGAAAATATTTAGAGCAAAGCTGATATATGACCCACTTAATCTACAGCACTTACAGCACTTGCATTTCTTTGCCCTCTTGTTGATTTTGATTGCTTCCATTGTTCTCATTTGTAAGTCGTTTTTGATAAAAGCGTCTGCTAAATGACTAAATGTAAATTTAAATCATTAAAAAGTCACAGGCTACTTAGAAGGTCCTTTAATAACTCTGACAAACCACACTTCTTCCGCTTGCATGTAATGTGAAACAACAGACAGACAGAAAAAGCTATATATAAAAGCATGTTGGAGCAAAGACTACACTATGATGGATGAAAACAGAGCTGCGTCTTACCAGTGCTATCAAACTCAATCTGGGTACATGAGCCACTTTTGTGCCAGGGACAGCTGAAGACAGCACCCCTCTCAGTGACTGTTGACGGGGTTTGGTCAGATGTGTTTGCCCTGGGTGCACCAACTAGTATGTTTAATCTGAAATCACGGGATAAAATGTGTTTTAATGCTTTTGTACACATACTAAAACATCATAATAAAGCATATACCATCTCGAGTTGCTAAATCTAACATTTATTATATTATACTATTTTTTTTATTATATTATAAATATACATATTAATGCATCACTAATAAATTTTTTATATAAATATGCATGTCATATATATATATATATATATAGTCCACAATATATATATATATTCCACAATATATATATATATATATATTATAATATATTTTTTTTCTCTTTTTTGTAATACTATTTTTGTGTTATTAACAAAAAATGCATTAAACATTATATTATGTCAGGGCCAAACTAGGTTAATGAAAGAAATGCAGTGGCTTAGTGAGTTGATGAAAAGTTGATGACTAATTAAATCATACAAATGTCAAATTAAAATGAATATTTCATTTAAAAACAATTCAAAATAAAACGACTGAAAACTAAAAATATAAATATTTTATTTGCTTCACATAACAGTCCTACTTACTCTTGCTACAACTTCCTAAAGTTTAAAACAATTTCACAATAGACTGTTCAACATTGTGACATTTGTTAATAAACGTATATTTCAGAATAGTCATGCATATTTAAGAATTATGTATCTTTCGCCCAAAAGAACAAATACATAAATGCAGAAAGTTTACCGACAGCTCACTAGGTTTACAAACACAACTTAATCTATACTCACTGTTTGTTGTCAGGATTGAAGAAATCCACAGAAAATCCAAAGTAACTTCCTGGAGGTCCAGCGAAAACTGTGGGTTTGTTACTATCCAGATTAAAAGAAAGTGCTTGTTGGAAGTAGAAAAGAGCCACTAGAGCCCAAATCCAACAGCAGATGAGATGTTTGCCCATGTTGTGTATCTCTGAAGGTATGAGAGTAGATGGAGATCGCGCTGTTTGTGGGTGGACGTCTGGATCAGCAGCACAGATGATCGCCACTGATTCCGCGCTCCATAATAATAACACAGTCCAGCGGAGACGTCCGTCACATTACTGCAGGCGGGCCGCTGCTGCAATAAAACGCATCCGTTTCCAGCCTCACCTGTTAAATGGAAGCAAAAATCTAATAGTAGGACAGAGGACTGATGTAGTCCTGCTCGGATGGAGCCGCGGGATGTCCCACTGAACAGGAAGTGAAAATAACACAGCCTACTGTTACGTCACGATGACGTCAAGAGAAATTTCCGCAGCTTTTAGCAGCGGGCATCGCCTGAATGATTTAAATGGGCATGAGTGAACTGGTAAACATTTTAAATGCCATTAAATCTGTGTGATTCCAGGCGAGAAGAATTCGTTGTTTAATAAAAGTCTTTTGATTTATGTAGACCTATTGAAACCTCGTGTTCTTAACACCTTGTGTTAAGAAAGGCACGAATTCATAACATTTTATTTGCATTCAGTTCAGTCAATAATAAACAAACTTGGATTTATTTATTTAGACTTAAACTTAAATGAATATAATTAAAATTGAATAATTAAAATCTATCTGTCATTGCATTACACAACAAAAACAAACGGATGCAAACAAAAGCTCCCTGAGCCACACTTTATTTACAAGGTCCAGATAGCAGTGACCATTTCAAATGATGGTTCAGAGCTTGAGGAAATGTTATTCATATATGGGCTTGTCTCTGATTCATGACATTAAACACACTGGTGAAGTATGTCTCCAAGAATGCAGTCTGTAAATCCCCCTGGGATCCCTCATAGATTCTGCATAAAGACATTTGGTGTTTTTTTTGTCCGGCTGGCTTGCCTTACAAGCAAAGAGGCTTGCTTTCAACCCTTAACATGCTGTCAAATCAAATGTATATGGAACAACTGGTGTTTTATGCAGTGTTAAAGAGTAAAAAGCCTGAGGAAATAAAAGTTGCAAATTGGAACATAAACGACACTCTCACTCTCTTGGGAAAAAAGTCACTTTTGTTTTAGAGCTGAGCAGTCATGCTTGTGGTCAAATGGGGTTTTGAGACCATGTGACACATGGCAGAGTGGAAGAATAATTATTATAGGACAAATTATTTCCAACAGAACAGCTGTGTAGTTGTTATTTTTTAGAAGGATTTTTTGTGTGTCTTGTGTGTTTTTTCAGAAAAAAATTTAATTAAGGATTTTTTAAGAAATCTTATAAAGGCAGCATTTATTTAATCAACAATACAGTAAAACTAAAATTTAGTGAAATTAGTCTAAAATAAATATATTATTTTTTTAATTTATTTATTTTTATATTTTTTAATTTTTTTTTTATTTCAGTGACTGAAAGCTGAATTTTAGTCATTACTCCAGTCTTCAGTGTCACACGATCCTTGAAAAATCATTCTAATATGCTGATTTGGTGTTTGATAAACATTTAAGTTAACAATGTTATTTTTTTCAGATGAGTAGAAAGTTCAAAATAACAGCATTTATTTGAAAATTAAATGTTTTGTAAATAGAACTTCTGAAAATCAGAAAGCCACCTGAGTGTAATTATTTGTTTTTATGCAGTAGCAGGTTGTATGGTCCCTTCCCTGCTTACCGTGGTGAAGAGACTGGGGCCCAGGTCGGGAAGCAGACAGACTGGTTAAACCGACCGTCTGCTAGCCACCTCACGTCACAGAAGTCAGTTAATTCTAAGCACATAGAGACTCTTTCACCTAGATATCATACTATAGAGCAGTGGTTCTCAACTCCAGGCCTCGGGACCCGCTGCTCTGCACATTTTGAATGTTTCTGAATCTGACACACTCAGTTTCAGTTCATATCTCTCTCCTAATGAGCTGATGATCTTAATCAGGTGCGATAAATAAGGGAGACAAACAAAATGTGCAGAGCAGTGGGTCCCGAGGACTGGAGTTGAGAACACTACTATAGAGAGTGTGTCTGTTCCCCGAACTAGCAAATACAAAAAACCTCCAAAACAATTTAATTGTAACATTTTAATTGATATTCAATAAATAAAAAACAAATAAACAAATGATAAAACTTGGCTTAATGAATATTAGATCCCTTTCTATAAAAGCACTTTTTGTAAATGATATGATCACAGCCCATAACTTAGATGTGCTCTGTTTGACAGAAACCTGGCTAAAACCAGATGATTACATTATTTTAATTGAGTCTACCATGATTTTCTGTTTTTCTATCCGAGTTAGTGCTGCCTGCAGATTAAGTTTTAATTGTTGGTGATTTTAATATCCATGTTGATAATGAAAAAGATGCATTGCAATTAGCATTTAAAGACATTCTGAACTCCATTGGGGTTAGACACCACGTGTCAGGGCCTATTCATTGTTGGAATCATACTTTAGATTTAATACTGTCACATGGAATTGATGTTAATGGCGTTGAAATTCTGCAGCAGAGTGATATCGCGAATCATTATCTAGTCTTGTGTATATATACTCCATATAGCTAAAGCTTCTTATTCAATTCTTTGTTACAAATATGTTAGAACCATCACTTCTACCACAAAAGACTACTTTGTAAATAATCTTTCTGATAATAATCATATCCAATAGCTCAGAAAAAAACTTGATGATGCAACAGAAACTATTAAATCTCTCTTTTCTAGCACTTTATATACGGTTGCTCCTTTACGCTTAAAGAAGATTAAGGAGATTAGTTTAAAAAGTTTTGGTATGTTGTATAATGAGAAGAGTTAAGGATTGAAGAGAGGAGAATGGAGAGCAGCTGGAAGAAAACAAACCTAAAGGTATTTCGTATTGCATGGTGGGAAAGTACTTCTACTTATAAAAAAACTCTAAAAACTACTTGATCTAATTACTTTTTGTCTCTCTTAGAAAACAAACACAACCCCAGGCATTTATTCAATACAGTGGCTAAATTAATGAAAAATAAAGGATCAACAGATGCAGAGATTTCCCAACAGCACAGCAGAAATGACTTTATGAACTTCTTTACTTCCAAGATCGATACTAGAGAGAAAATTATAACCATGCAGCCATCAGCCACAGTATCACATCATATAATGCACTATAAATCCCCTGAGGAACAATTCCACTCATTCTCTGCTATAGGAGAGGAAGAATTGTATAAACTTGTCAAATCATCAAAACTATTCCATCTAAGCTACTAAAAGAGGTGCTTCCAGAAGTCATAGATCCTCTTCTGAATATTATTAATTCATCAGTGTCTTTGGGATATGCCCTAAAACCTTCAAATTGACTGTTATTAAGCCTCTCAAAACACAACTTGCTCCTAGAGAATTAGTTAATTACAGACTGATCTCAAATCTCCCTTTTCTGTCAAAATACTAGAAAAGGCAGTATTCTCTCAGCTATGTTCCTTTTCAGCACCGACCTCTACAGCCCTGAATGTCAGCGGAGACCACGTCAACTCGATGTGCCCCAGAGACAGATCCCTTGTGATGATTTTGTCACCTCGACAACCATTGGCACAAGACCACAGGAACCACACAAGACCTCTGCACCTGTGATTTAAACCACACCATGCTGGTTTTGTCTGGCCTAAAGGAGAACTGGCCCCCTGAAGGAGCCTGTTTTCTCACAAGGTTTTTTTCTCTATTTCTGTCACCGACGGAGTTTTGGTTCCTTGCCACTGTCACCTTTGGCTTGCTTAGTTGGGGACACTTGACTGATTGCACTACTGGAAGAGAACTGAACTGGATGATAACATCACTGAATCATCAATTAACTGACTTTAGCTGAAAAGATGACTCTGTTATTGTCTTCTTGCATCATTGACAAACTATTTTCTAAAATGCTATACAAATAAAGGTGACTTGACTTGTATGCTTTAAATGTTCTATTTTTTTCCCCCAGCCTTTTAGTCCCCTGACAACAGAAGGATGCAGGATTTAAAATGTGTTGACACTGACTTTGTACGAATGAGACTGGAGGAGATTCTAGGAACTACTAAGGAACTACTGTGGTGGCATACGCCGTTTTTCTGAGAAATCACTCTTGAAGACTTGAGGTTTTATTGCCAGAAGATAGACTTTATTATCAGAGATAACAAAGCTGAGAAACTCAAACAGAAACTGTTAAGTCTGTGTCTGCACACTCTTTGTATAGGTTTCAATATCATTCAGGCCACTACTACGGCTAGTCTATACAAAGTTCATCACATCACGTGTTCTCTCTCTTTAGCAGCTCATCATATCTGAGCACACACAGCCAAACACATGGACTAGTAGAATAACTCATATGTATATGGTTATATTCACATTGATTATACTTATATGGTTATATTCACATTGATTATACTTGATTAATACACATATTAATCAATAAAAATCTTTGCTTCATAAATTGTCGCTTCATAAATTTTGTTGGAAAAATTATAATAATAATAATAATAATAAACTGTGGATACTGAAAGTACAGGGATTTTATTTTTATGGCAGACAAAAAAAAAAAAAAAAAAAAGGCTTTTCCCTGGTTCGGGAGATTGTATTTCTGTCACATAGTTCTAGCTGCTGGACCAAAAAAGTATTTAATACAAAGAGTTATTGAGAAGGTCTAACTTCTCTCTTTCACTGAAGCTTAATAAAGTATGGCAGAGGGATTTTCCCATCATAACCCTGGTCTATTTCCTATAGTTAGGGACTGAACAAATGATGAAAGAAGTTGCTTATATATTAATACTTCATATTCTAACATCGTTTTTTTCGTTGTTTATCAACTTTAGTATATATAAAATTCCAAATAATTATGAAAGTGACATATCAATAGGATTTCGGTACAATAAAGAGTCAGATTTTTGTTTGTGTTGTTTTTCACATCTTTTTAGATAACTGGTATAAATCTCAGACAGGTTTCTTCAATAGTTTGCCAGGTCTTCTTAGGTAAAGTTGACATTACAATACAGTTCATTTGTTTGACAGAAACTTTCCTTAATAAATCTTTATCTGACCAAGATCTTCTGTGCTCTAAGACACTCACAAATGTTTTGACAGGTCAATAATTTCTATTAGCTTTTCGCGAAATATTGTTTGTTTTGGTGCCTTTTGCAATACATTGCATCCCTGTACTTTCAGTATCCCCAGTTTATATATATATATATATATATATATTTTTTTTTTTTTTTTTTTTTTTTTTTGCTCAGACAGGGACTAAAAAGCCCTAGGTAATGGGAAAGGTAGCCCATCCTCAGGTCAATGGCCTTAACTATGAAATAATTCACTGCAGCCACTGCAAAAAATTTTTTTCTATATTTAAAATATTTGTATATATATATATAACAGGAGATGGCTTTGTATGTGATTTTTCAACTGGCATAATTTTCAAAGACGTTTTGGAATTCTTTTATGGAAACCTAATGACTCTTTTTATGTGATTTATATGTGTATGTGTATCTCTCTCTCTCTCTCTCTCTCTCTCTCTCTCTCTATATATATATTTTGTGTGTGTGTGTGTGTGTGTGTGAATGAGGCAAGGGTGAGGAGGCATGCTTCTTGTGCAGATCATAGGAAATGCCAGTGCACCGACCATGTCAGCTGTCTTTCAACAGCCCAAGCCTAGCAATTAGTGGAGAAGTGTAATGCTGGACAGATTTGTCTGATGCATGGTACAATATATAAATATATGATTTCAGATTAAACAGATGATTGCTTTGAGGTGACATGAGTTCACCACTGTATTGAGAAGGAAAGGTTTACATCAACAAGAATCTCCCACAACACAAAGAAATTCCAGCACACCCTAAATAGTGGGTATTAAATGTCCCAATAGTTTCATTTAAATTAGATTTCCTGAGACTTTTATTTTAAGACCACTTAGTCTTATATTACCCCAATATCAATTAAGAACTACAATTAGGCATTTTAACTCAATCTGTTTCTGAAATATTTGTATTTACAATTCCTTATTATGTGTTAGTGGGAGGTGTTAACTTCACATTTACTCACCGTTTATTCACACTTATTCACAATTTTATCTAAATCAAACACAGATCAAATTAAGGAAGATATTCAGAAGTGACTCAACATCTTTGTCATTTGTGTGTAGAGCTCAGGTCTGAATTCAAACATTTCCCTTCCACTGACCTGGAAGACAGGAAAGCATGAGATGAGTGTCATTTAGCACAACAGATGACAGCATGAAAGAGTCTTAAGAACCAGGACACAGTAAAATAACAGCAACCAGAATATGAGAGCACAAGCTTTACTGCCACCCTCTGGTCAAACCACAGCATCACCGTCACAAGTGAATAGAGGTGAAACAGATGAATATCATGAGTGTCATGATTTTCACTCGCCCCAAGTGCTCTGCCAGCTTTGAAGACAGCTTTCTTTCTGTCCACGTCCTGCTCTGCTTTAGCCAGTTTCTCTTGCCTTTTCCTTTTCTTCAAAATTTTCCAGAGTACTTGGAGTAATTTTCTATCAAATCCTCCAGTGAGATCTTGTCATTCTTCTCCTCCTTCTTCAGAACAAAGCCCACAGGAATAAAATCGGTCAGTATTTGCTAGTTACAGTAGCATCAAGAAAATACTTACAGGTGCATCTCAATAAATTAGAATGTCGTGGAAAAGTTCATTTATTTCAGTAATTCAACTCAAATTGTGAAACTCGTGTATTAAATAAATTCAATGCACACAGACTGACAAAGTTTAAGTCTTTGGTTCTTTTAATTGTGATGATTTTGGCTCAAATTTAACAAAAACCCACCAATTCACTCTCAACAAATTAGAATATGGTGACATGCCAATTAGCTAATCAACTCAAAACGCCTGCAAAGGTTTCCTGAGCCTTCAAAATGGTCTCTCAGTTTGGTTCACTAGGCTACACAATCATGGGGAAGACTGCTGATTTGACAGTTGTCCAGAAGACAATCATTGACACCCTTCACAAGGAGGGTAAGCCACAAATATTCATTGACAAAGAAGCGGGCTGTTCACAGAGTGCTGTATCCAAGCATGTTAACAGAAAGTTGAGTGGAAGGAAAAAAGTGTGGAAGAAAAAGATGCACAACCAACCGAGAGAACCGCAGCCTTATGAGGATTGTCAAGCAAAGTCGATTCAAGAATTTGAGTGAACTTCACAAGGAATGGACTGAGGCTGGGGTCAAGGCATCAAGAGCCACCACACACAGACAAGGAATTTGGTAACAGTTGTCATATTCGTCTTGTTAAGCCACTCCTGAACCACAGACAACATCAGAGGCGTCTTACCTGGGCTAAGTAGAAGAAGAACTGGACTGTTGCCCAGTGGTCCAAAGTCCTCTTTTCAGATGAAAGCAAGTTTTGTATTTCATTTGGAAACCAAGGTCCTAGAGTCTGGAAGAAGGGTGGAGAAGCTCATAGCCCAAGTTGCTTGAAGTCCAGTGTTAAGTTTCCACAGTCTGTGATGATTTGGGGTGCGATGTCATCTGCTTGTTTTGGTCCATTGTGTTTTTTGAAAACTGCACTGAAGTCACTGCACCCGTTTACCAAGAAATTTGGGAGCACTTCATGCTTCTTTCTGCTGACCAGCTTTTTGAAGATGCTGATTTCATTTTCCAGCAGGATTTGGCACCTGCCCACATTGCCAAAAGCACCAAAATTTGGTTAAATGACCATGGTGTTGGTGTGCTTGACTGGCCAGAAAACTCACCAGACCTGAACCCCAGAGAGAATCTATGGGGTATTGTCAAGAGGAAAATGAGAAAGAAGAGACCAAAAAATGCAGATGAGCTGAAGGCTACTGCTAAAGAAATCTGGGCTTCCATACCATCTCAGCAATGCTGTGTGATGATATCATAAATGATATGCTGAATTGAGGCAGTAATTAAAGCAAAAGGAGCCCCTACAAAGAATTGAGTGTATGTACAGTAAATGAACATACTTTCCAGAAGGCCAACAATTCACTAAAAATGTTTTATTGGTCTTATTATTCTACTTTGTTGAGAGTGAATTGGTGGGTTTTTGTTAAATGTGAGCCAAAATCATCACAACTGAACCAAAGACTTAAACTACTTCAGTCTGTGTGCATTGAATTTATTTAATAACTGAAATAAATGAACTTTTCCACGACATTTTAATTTATTGAGATGCACCTGTATTTGCTGATTTACTTTTAAGATGAAAAAAAAAAATAGCCAAGTTACATTATTGATGAAGATGAGTATATATATATATATATATATATATATATATATATATATATATATATATATATGAAGAGTTCAGATGCAAAACCCTCTAAAAGCCATCTGAAAATATCCTTTAAAATTAGCATTTTTATTCGGCTGCTGTGTTTATGTTCAGTAAATTCCCTTTAAATGTCATTGAATAGTTTCTTCTCATTGCCATTAAAGTGAAATAACAACATAAACACAGGAGCTTGATAAAAATGCTAATTTCAGAAGAAAATTTCAGATGGCTTTTAGAGGGTTTTGCATCTGAACTCTTCATATATATGTGTGTGTGTGTGTGTGTGTGTTCATAATTGAACTCTAATTGATGATAATAGTAATAGAGCAGCGTAGTTCAAGCTGCTCTAATCGACATACATTTAAATGAGCCTCAACATTCTATGTCAGTAACAGCAGCTTTAGTTTATATTTGAAATCAACACACCTGTCCCTGAAGCCTTGAAGACTGATCAAACTCTACAAGCCTTCAACTCTTCAGTTTGGTGAGTTTCATCAATTTGTGTAATTTGTGAAGTGTTTCTCTAGGCATGGAGCAGAGTCGCCCCAGAAGAAGCAGGGCTCTTCCCACACACCTGAGGGGATTCTTGGTGGAGGGAGGCTCTTCCATTCAAGAGGCCTGTGAGCTTTCACAGCTGGCAGCTGTAATCAGGTTAGATCACACCTACAGCTGCATCACTGCCAAAGCTCACAGACCCAACAGGTTAGAAGAGTGCTATCTGAAGAACGCTGCTGTCCTTCCTGACATCCGTCCAGCAGCCTCAGTCTCTTCAGTGGACATGTGTCCAGTGCCTCTGTGTCAGCAGGAAGAGCCTGTCTCCATCCACGGCTACAGTGTACAGGGCAACCGCTCTCTGGAGCCCATGATGGGCCGCTCTCTGGAGCCCATGATGGAGACACGTTGTGGTCGACAGCATCGCTAAAGGCTTGAGCTGGGGCTGAAGATCAAGCAGCGGCTGTACGCATCCGCTCAATGGCGAAAAATCCTGTAGACAATGGTAGTGCTACCCGCCTTCGACAGGGAAGGTGTTCTGCTTTACATGCAAGTTGTTCGGCAGCAGTGCTGTTCAAGTGACAAAGTAAATTTTTGGTGGTTTTGACAACTGTAGGGCAGGCGAATCCAGAATAAAAATGCATGAAAGCGGCGATGGTCATCGCGAGGCTATGTTGTCCTTTGCGAGTCGACAGAGGGAGGCCGGTCGTGTTGACTACCTTGCCACCAAACAGGTCGAGGAAGAGCGGTGTTACTGGCAGCAGATTCTGAAGCGGCTCATCGATGTTCTGATATTCCAAGCTGAGCGTGGTCTTGCTATAAGGAGCACGGATGAGATCATAGGTTCCGCTCATAATGTTACCTACCTTGGCATCATTGAGTGGTTGGCGTAGTATGATACTCTGCTGGCTAGCCATATTAGAAAATATGCGAACCGTGGGAAAGGTCACGCTTCCTATTTGTCATCCACAATTTGCGAGGAACTGGTGACGCTCATGGGACAAAAAGTGCAGGACACCATCCTGAAAGAAACCAAGGAGGCAAAGTATTGACTCGACACCTGACGTATCAGGCCTTGATCAGCTAACGATTATTATCCGGTACGTTCTGCTGTCGGGCCCAGTTGAACGGTTCCTGACATTCATGTTTATGATGACACACACCAAAGCAGGTGGCTAGCATACTTCTGAACTTTCTGAAGGAAAAAGGCTTGGATATTGCTAACTGCAGAGGCCAGTCGTATGACAATGTGTCAAACATGTCAGGCCGGTACAATGGTGTCCAGGTAATTGTAAAGCGAGAATGTAAATACACCGCTTTTATTCCATGCTGCGACCACAGCCTAAACCTAGTAGGAGATCAGGCTGTTGAAAGCTGTGGCGGCTGTACCGATTTTGTCAATGGACTATATGTATTCCTGTCTGTCTCAACATATCACTGGCAGCAACTAAATAATCGCTGCACACTGACGCTCAAGGGTTTGCCTGGAACCCGAAGGCGTGAACGTGCAGATGCTGTCAAAGCATTGGTAGAAGGGTGGAAGAGCATTCAGGATATTCTGGATGAGCTTGCAGCAGATAAGGAGCAGAGGGCAGATACGAAAAAGCAGGATGCGCAGAATGGACAAACTTGAGACCGCAGTTATGGCGACTGTCTGGAACGATATCCTTGGCCATCTCAACACTATGAGCATTAGCCTCCAAGATCCTCCAGTCAGCCTAAATATGGCAACTGCTTGATGGCATCACTGGTCAACACAGTTCAGTTTGCACGGGACAGATTTGACGTGTATGAGCAGATGGCGACTGAAAAGGTTCAACACGGTGAATACAAGGCTGAGGAGCGCCGAGGGCATAAGCAAAAGTGAATGCCTGATGAAGGAGCTGCAAACGAAGCAGACCTCAGCCCAAGAGAAACGTTCAAAACTCAGACGTATTTGGTCATGATCGACAGTCTGTTAGCTGAACTGGAAAAGAGGATGAAGGCGTATGACGATATTTGTAATACATTCGGATTTCTCTCAGAACTAACTTCATTGAGCAGATCGAGGAGAAAGCTAAGAATCTTGTTTCCTCGTATCCAGATGACTTGGAAGACACACTGGTGGCTGAGCTGATACAGTTTTCTGCATTTATGCGCACTCAGAAACCGGTGACTGTGAATGAATCAGCATAGCTTACCATGTACAAGCTTTTGTCATTGTTGAATCTTTCTCAGACATTTCCAAACATCGAAATTGGGTCGCACATCTATCTGTGCATGATAGTGTCCAATGCCTCCGGTGAGCGGAGCTTCTCAAAGTTGGAATAGTCAAAGGAGAGCTGCGGTCCTCAATGGGCCAGGAAAGGCTAACCATGCTGGCGCTTATGAGCATGAGCTGCTGTGCAGCCTTGACTTCACTGACAGGATCGAAGAATTTGCGCTTGCTAAGACTCGAAAAACAGCAATATAAGTAAGCAGCACTAGCGCAGTAGTAAGAGTGACAATATGCCTAGTTTAAGTTGATCTGGTTTAGCCTTTTCTGCATGAAGTGCATTTTTCAGACAATTGCTATTGAATTTTGATGTTGCATAGCTTGATGTTAACCTCGAGTTGTTATGATAATATGTCGTTATTATTATTCATTTTCAATTAAAGCTGGCTGGTTGCGTCGCAAGCAATTAAGGTTTCTTGGTCGGTCTGAGTGCGCATGTACGGTACGTGCACATGCACCAATGCAGAGAAAAAAATAGGCCCTTTTTGCCCAATTTGGTCTTAATCCAGCCCTGTGTACATGAACACCTACAAACTTGAAAAAAACTTAAATCATTGTTTAATTTGTATCTTTGTTCTATTATTATTTATTTGTACAATTAAAACCATTTCAAAAAGGGCCCACAGATGCAACCTGCACTGTGGCCCTGCAAACCCCAGCTACAGCCCTGAAATCATTATCTCATATAGGACAGTGACGTCCACATCTAGACCAGACTAAAGCCTGTGTTATACTTTCCGTGTGAGCAATCTGGACGCGTACATGGACAGCACGGACTGCTTGTATTTATACTCCCGAAAGTGTATGTGTTCTATACATGTGCAGTAGATCGGCTTCAACAGTAAACAAACATGTGAACAACCAATTGCAGAGAGTTATTGCAGATCTGGCTTTTATCTGAACATTCTTCAGATGTCAGATTTCTGCTCAAGCTTAAATAAACCTACTCTCAATCACGAGTTACAATTAAGCATTCAGACTCTAAGCCAGTATCTGATATCCTTTTATTCACAATTACTTGTGGTGTGTTGGTAGGAGGGCAGTTTAAAACAATTGAATACAAAAGGACAGACACGTTACTAGTTCATCTCACAAGCTCATCTTCCGGTCTTACACTTCCTGAATCCATTTCAAAAACCAAATCTGAATGGTAATGATGTCATCCAATTTTTTTTTTTGTGTCCAGGTGACTTCACATTCAACACCTCAATCTGATCAACGGATTATTGAACACTTGAAATGTCAGCCTTTACATTCTGATCCTGATACAGGCATGCAGTTGGTTACAAGTTAAAAACTGAGATGATCCCGATCAACTGAACCTTTGTTTTCATTAAAGTAACATTTCAACAGCAGAGAAGAGGAAACCAGACTCCAATAGTGCTTGAATGTTTTAAAATGATTTATGCTGGATTAATTTATACGCATATCCTTACAAAAATCATTTAATCAAATCTTTCAAAAGAGAATGCAGAAATATCAAATAATCAACAGCCTCATAAATAAATTTTGGAGTATGTTCCTGCTGAAGAACCAAACCCTCACCTGACTGTGCTTTTGGGGTAGACTGCAATTTAAAAAAATGGAAAAAGGGCACAAAAAAATTACATCAGAGAGAGAACAAGAGCCACATCTACTCCCGTCTCTTCTGTAGCGTCCCAGGACATCAAGTGATGAGGGTGCATGTTGCAGGCAGAGCGGTTTCTGACATGGCAATTCTGGTGGTAGCTATTTGTGAAAATATTGTCTTTCACATCAAGCCATGTGTAGTTCATGAATGATGTAACAGTCCCAGTCTTCACTCGTCCAGGTCCAGTGTGTTGAGCTCCTCCTCCAGTTCGTCTAGATCCTCCCCGGTGAAGAGGTTCTCATCTACTGGCACCGCCTCTGACTCCTCCTCATTGGTTTCTCCATCCTCCAGCGTCTGGTCCTGGTCAAGCTCTCCGTTCTCCACAGCTCCGCCTGATGCCTCGCTCAATTTATTGTCTGCAGAGACAAAACCGAGGTCAACGATGTCAGAAGGAAGCATGAAGTATCAGAATGACATTTATGGATAACTGTTACCTGATTGTGAGTTATTACACTAATTTAAGATAAAGAGGTGGTGAAGGTTTAAGCACTATAAAACAGACTACTATAAAGGAGTGGTTCTGAAATTGTGATCTGGAAGTTAACTGGGAGGTTAAAAAAGTTCAATTTAAATTGTAAATAAATAGTTACAGTTGAATGTTAAATGCTAATAGTGGTTGTTTTATTGTTTTTTTGGATCGGTTTATATTTGATGTGTTTGTAAAAGTTATTTCATCTAGGTAAAAGATATTTCATGTCTTTCTTTTTGTTTTGTCATTCTACACCTCACTGCTTGCCTTTTCAAACGCAAAACTACACCGACACTGCTCTCTCAAATTAGCATAGGAAATGAAACATCATATGAGGGAAGATATTCAGAAGCATCTCACCATCCGTGTCATTTGTTGTAGGAGCTTTGGCAGTAAACCGGTCTGCTGATGCCACCGTTATACCTGCATAATCCACTTCTTTAGGGATAAATCTAGCAATGTCAATGTCCTGAACCTCCTCTGTGTCCTCCATCTGGAAAGACAATCAGTTAACAATTCTAAACGACTTGCAATGCAACACAAATATTAAACACCACAAGATAAAGTTTAGATTAAGTCCATTGTTTTTATCTAAAATTATTTTATAGCTTATATGGGGTGGTGTTGCATTCTGCTAAAAAATAAAAATATATATATATTTTTTTCTCACCCCGTTAGAAACCTCAGTGTCATCATCTTCAGAATATTTAGTATCATCAGCCTCCTCATCGTCATCGTCAACAAGCTCAGGTCTGAACTCAAACACTTCTCTTCCACTGACCTGGAGGATATGAAACCATGAGATGAGTTTCATTTAACACAACAGATGACAGCATGAAAGAGTCTTGAAGAACCAGGACACAGTAAAACAACAGTGACCAGAGGATAAAAGAGCACAAGCTTTACTGCCACCCTCTGGTCAAACCACAGCATCACCGTCAAAATACCCATTTCATTCAGAGCAAAAAAAAAGATTTTTAATGTACAATACATTTTCAGAGTAAGTCATCCTTTTTAAAAAACATCAACATCTTTTTTATGTTGAGGTCATTACTTTAATTGTTTAGGCAAGCAGGAATATCAGTATCAAGATTTTCACTCACCCCATATGCTCTGCCAGCTTTGAAGTCAGCTTTCTTTCTCTCCATGTCCTGCTCTGCTTTAGCCAGTTTCTCTTGCTTTTTCCTTTTCTTCCAGGCCAAGAATGTTTCCAGAGTAATTCGGGTGACATTTGCTCCAAGAGCACAGCGCTACAATAATGAACAGATGATAATTACAACAATTCTGATAGAAAAATGATGACAGTGTTACTTCACAATCATGTTCTGCAACACCCTTCTGACCTCAGTCTCTATCAAATCCTCCAGCGAGATTTCCTCCTCATTCTTCTCTTCTTTCTTTTTGTCTTTCTTCAGAACGAAGCCCACAGGAAGAGCGTGACGGTACATACAGTTGTCACCTCCACCAGGACAAACCCAAAACCAGCCGTATTTGTTGTTTTCGATAGCATCAAGGAAATACTTGCACACTTAAAATAAAGACTATTTATTAACTTCTATGATTACAAATAATACAAAAAGTCAATTTGAGTGTAAACTGCCAGAGCGTACAATTTGGGTCTTTGCTTTCTTCTTTTCAGCTTCTCCATGTTTCTTGTTCACCACCTCCTCAAGTTTCTTTTCATCCCAAGTATCCATGGTGTCTGCAATAACCAAAAATCAAACAAATTCAAATAATTACATCAAAGGAAACCAACATTTTTAAAATATTTGATATTAAGTCCAACAACCAAAAACAGAAGCAATAGTTCCAGTAATGTCAATTCCAGAATAGAATGGAAACCGTGGCATTACGTGATGAATTATTTGTTTTCAAATGTTTTAATGTACATAATATCATGCTAAATATGTATGACTCACCTTTCTCCAGATCTTCATCTCTGCCATCCACATACAAGCTTCTTTTCTCACATTTCCTCTCCAAGGTAAGGTCATGAGAGAATTTACACTTATCACCTTTGGTACACTGGCCTTGCTTAAAGAAAGCACACAGCACAGACTTGGGATCAACACCTGAAATGAAACAGAATAACAGAAAAATCATGAAGATGATCAAAGAATAGAACAGAAGAGCATTGATCATTCCAAAGCAGAACAGTCTTACTCCTCACTGAGCTACATAAACCAAGCTAGGACAAAAATTACACACAGAGTAGGCCATAAAATATACAGTTGCACTTGGGTGCATTTCCCATACAACAATCCCGCAATCCAGGTGATGGAGTAATAACTTCTGCTAATTAATCAGTTTGAAATCAAATTAATGCCAGATTATTGTTGTAAATAAGACGACATTACCTTACTATTTTTGTTCTCCATTGTTTTGTTTTATTTACAGGTGTTTGATTTAATCACCGATTCCCTCTTACATCATACTCTGGTGTTCCCCTGGGTAAAGAAGCCCATTTGCACATGCGCACTCTTCAAAACCTGTGCTTTTATTCTCTTGACAAACTAGAAAGGTATAGACTGTACTGCATGCTAGCTTCAAGAGCATGGTCTACATGTCATACTAACAAGAATCTATGCTTCTAACCACAGGTCAAAAGCTGTCAGCTGTTGCGATGCTGTTTGCAAACTTTGGTTTTGAAAAAACACTGAATCGTTAAACTTTGTTTATTAATACCAAAGCTGGTTAACAATGTTTTTGGAAAATGCACCAATGATTAGATTTAAAGGAATACTCCATCCCCAAAATGAAAATTTTGTCATTAATCACTTACCCCCATGTTGTTCCAAACCTGTAAAAGCTATTTCATCTTCAGAACACAATTTAAGATATTTTTGATGAAAACCGAGAGGCCTGTGACTGTCCCAAAGACTGCCAAATAAATAACAGTGTCAAGGTCCAGAAAAGAAAGACATCGTCAGAATACTCCATCTGTCATCAGTGATTCAACTGTAACGTTATGAAGCGACGAGAATACTTTTTGTACGAGAAGAAAACAAAAATAACTTTATTCAAGAATTTGTCTCCTCTGTCTCTCCCCACATCACTGTACACTGTACACTGGCTGACACAGAAGAGCATATGCAGTTTGTGTTCAGCAGGTGTTTTCCAAAATGGCGCTACAGTGATGTGGGGAGAAACAGAGGAGACAAATTCTTGAATTCTTTAAAGTCTTTATTTTTGTTTTTTTTTGTGTATAAAAAGTATTCTTGTCGCTTCATAACGTTACGGTTGAGTCACTGATGGCAGATGGACTATTCTGACGATGTCTTTCATACTTTTCTGGACCTTGACACGGTTATTTATTTGGCAGTCTATTGGTGCGTTCAAGTCATCTCGTATCGATCGTATTTACAAGTTGAATGCACATGAATGCCACCACAATATCGTAAATACCAGTGGGGAGCTCAGGATTTTCTTTAAGCCCCGATCTGTATGAGTTGGGGGCGTGCCAGTGATTAACATGGCGGAATCAATGGATGCAACGTCTGTAGTTGACGGGAAATTTTAATTGAATTTCAATGTTTACTAGTCTATAAACTGTCATTTATCATGATCATCATTAATCTTGTTATAAGCAGCAAGTTAATGAATTACAACTAAAAAATCCTAACATTTGTGCACCTTTAGATGAGAAATGGTTTGATTCGCAACATTGCACATGGCTTTAACATTTTTTTTATCTCTCCGTTTAGCATTTTTCTATAAGCAGAGTTATTAAACCTTGCTATAATTTCTTGCTATTCATTAAAAGAAGGTACAGCGCCATCTTGCTCCGACGAAACTGACTTGAATGCACCTCACGTCATCAGCACGACTTCCCTCCTCGTACGTACGAACTTCCCAGGAGGACTTGAACGCACCATATGGGACAGTCACAAGCCTCCCGGTTTTCAACCAAAATGTCTTAAATTGTGTTCCTGAGACGAACGAAGCTTTTACGGGATTGCAACGACATGGGGCTAAGTGATTAATGACAAAAATTTCCATTTTGGGGTGGATATCTTTAAGGTGCAAGAGTCAGAGAAATGTTTCAAATAAAGTTTTGTCTGTCATTTGATGGACCAGTTACCTTTGCTGACTTTCTGAGCTGCCACCACTGGCTTAAAGAGCTCATTCAACTCGTTCAACTCCTTCTTCTTGTCATCCTTCTTTTTGTTCTTTTCAGCTTCAGCAGCAGCAACCTACAAATAAAACAAAACACATGCAGAATTTTGGAGCACTGGTTTGGGAATAAAAATGAATAAAAACACACACAAACTAAAATCTGCATTATAGTCATTACCTGCCGTGGATTCTGCTGTCCATACTTGACCTGCTGTGTCACAGCTTTGATAAACTTCTGTTGTTTAGCTCCCTTTTTATTTTTCAGTCCAAATGTTTTATCCTGCCAGAAACAATTCAAATTCACAGTAACAATGACATCATTACTTTAAAAACGGCCCATACTAAAACAAATAGATTACATAATCAGACTGCATATGATGCTTACAAAATAAGGGCAGCATTAAAAGCCATACTGTTTCAAGCAAGCCAATTGTTCTATCTCTGCATGATGAATATACACACACACAGCTCAAAGGTATATTCAGGTACTCAAAAGGCTGCCTAATAACACAACGTAGATAAAAAAAAAAAAAAAAACTATTGCCAAGTCACTAGGGCTGTGGCTCCTAATGAGCACTCAAACTGGTAACCATCTTAACACATTGAAATCAAACGTTCAAACGAACCCTATGATACCTAAAAATACTGTCTAGATGTACAGCTCACTACGTTTTAAGACACAACCTGAATGTGGCAGACTAGCAGTAGACTTAGGCTCATTTCACATCATCATTTCATCTTTACTCACCACTACGTTGACAATAATAGTCTGACAGTTTAGTCTAACCCTATTACACAAATATATGACGGCTTATCCATGTTATTCCATTCGTTTTAGGCTTTATATGTCATTAGGTTCTTCTAAAAGGCGCTAGTGAGTGAATGAGAGCACAAGGCCCAGAGTTCAACGTGCTGCATGAGTGCTAAAACGCCGCAAATCTCACCTCAATGATCTTCTCTTTTTTCTTCTCTTGGGTCTTCTTATTTCCTCCAGCTGGAGCTGGCTTTTTCGGAGGCATATCGCTTAAGACAAACTATAAAACTGAAGAAAACCTGACGCCGTGTGTAAAACGCCGATGTTCACAGGTCAGCGCAGGCTAACCGCACTAGCAGCCGCAATGCATTCTGGGAGGTCCGCGCGCGCATGACGTGAGCGCACGTGGTACAACATCGCCATCTAGCGCGCTGCTGATGAAAGTTTTTTTTTTATGAACTGTGGACCATTACTATCCTACTAGTTGACTACTTCCAATGACTTTTCTTTTTCTTTTCCTGTTTTGTTTTTTTAATGATCGGCCTCATAGAAATTAAATATTGACTATATATATTTATAGTAGAATATATTTGAAGTAGAAAAACTGAATTAGTATGTTCTTGTAAAACACAGTCCAATATCTTTGTTTTTATTTTTTTATAATGTAGCAAACAGTATAAAATCTATTATACAGGGGAAAAAAGCTGTGTAGAAACAGTTTTCACAATTAGAAGGAAATGGCAAGAAGCACATTAAATTAACAATGACATTTTTAAACAGAAAAACTGAAACAGTATTTTCTTGTAAAACATACTACAGTAATATTTGTATCATTTACAACTATGAAAATGATGACCCCCCCATCGCCCGCCCTTTTTTAAGAAGAATATGGGAATATAAGAACTGAGATCTAATTTAAACATGCTGAGCTTTAAAGAAACTCAGCATTTCCACATTTATATGGGCATCCAAATCACTGACCTGAGCGGGATGCTTGTATGCAACATGTATGATTAAAAGTAATGTCATTTATGGGATGGAGAGAGGTTTCTGTGAGATTAACTAGATGGAGAGGTCCCTCCAGCATTATCATTAGGAGCTGATTTGATTTATCAACATCAGACCAGATGTGTTCCCCTTGTCTGTGTGATGAATAGTGTCTAATCACAAATGGACACCCTGGTGTAAGTAGCCATCATTAACTCTGGCAGTTTGTACAAGCAACTGCACTTTCTCCTCCAGCTGCATATCAGATCCTCCTGTCTAAAGCAAATAGAGAGGCGAGATGATGAGTCTTGTATTAGTCAACTTGGCCTCAGGTGCTTTAGAAGAATAAGTAGCTGATAGTCTAAACAGTACTTCAGATATTCACACAGACTCTAGTGTTTGAGCCTTGAGGAAATACTGAAGGTGCTTCGAGAGAGAAGTCTTATATAAAACACTTTTCTATTGAATCTTTCTCTTATATGTCTGTCTGAACACTGAGCATTTATTTTTTTAGACTTGTTGAGTCTGTTTATATTGGCTTTTTTTTTTTTTTACACAGTCTAATCAAAGCTGAAGTCTTGTGCTGAGCAGCTCGTATAGACTGTCGCACCTTTTGCATTACATTATTATTCTGCCGATTCAGCAGATGATGGTAGTCTGTTGCCACACTCCTCGCTGTGAGAAATCCAACAGGGAGAGGTGAGATAAACACACACTTGAGTATCAATGGAAATCGCAGCTACAGAAATAAATCTGCTCATCCATTATATTAAGTGGTGGTTAAATGTATGAATGGGTTTTTTCTGGACTGTTATCATTTGTTTTATAGTTTTAAAAATGTTTTTATTTAAGCTTTTTTTTATAACTTTTTTTTGTTCTTTAATATTTTGCCACAGAATTTTTATTTCACACAGACAGCATCCTGCTGTTACCACCATTTTCAATTTTGAAGTGTTAATTTGTTTAGAAATATTCCAGAGGTTTATTCATATTTTAATTTTTTCGAATCAAAATGTCCACATGTCCTTTCTAAATAACTTAAATTACTCTTTCAGTCTTTTATAATGTCTTTACCTAACAAAAGCCAGATTATTATTTTTCAGTCTTAAGTGTTAATCATCAAGATAAATTTAAATGTCTACGTTCGACCAGTGTTTAGTTATGTAGGTTTGGTATGTTATTTTATAGTAGAGTTTCTAAATATCATTAATGTAATCTAGGGGGCGGTCAGCCTATTTATTTTTATAAGAATGTGTTTTGGAAAGTTTGTAGATACTAATAATCATTGTATTAACATATTTACATATTTATTGGCAATAGACAAATTGCTATTAATTTCATTTTTCAAACCAACAGATGTTTCTCTGTACACTCCAGTTATTTTATTAACTTTATTATATTTCCTAGATTGATGTCCAACAGTGCCTTAAATTAATGAGACAAAGTGCTTGGCTGACTACACACACATACACACACATATATGATATTTTGTTGATTGTTGTCTATTTGTTAGTTTGATTAATGAAACACACACATATATAACACATACACAGTAACTTTAAATATAAAAGGAATTATAATTTAGAAAATATAAGAGTCTATGGTCAGAAACGTAACACACACAACCGTATGAGTATGATTAACAGAAGCTGATAAATTGGTGAAGGTTAGTAAGTATTGGTATGGATTAGTAATTATAATTTTGAAGTAAAAAGAAGAATTGTATTTTCTTGAAAAACATACTCCAATATAGTCTTTATTTTATTTACAACTTTACAAGAAAATAATATTTTTAACATGAAAACAATAAATAAAAAAATAACATGAAATGTTCATCACCCATTTTTCTTCAGTGATGTATTTTAGGGTGAAACTCTATATTCAAAGAAATATTGTTTGATGAAAGTATAAAGTGAATAAGGTGTTCACAATAAGACCAGAATCATACAGCAAAAAAGTCAATCAGAGTCTATTTTGTTTTTAATAATAACATTTTGTTGATGTGTAATACAAAGACATTCAAACTTCTAGAGCTGCTTATAGCCTTTTACATTTATTGAGGAATTCCTAGTATTTAATGTCCAAGTGTCAGATGCTATTAGCTATCCATCATACACCATTTGTTCAAATGTCAAATAAATCACAAAGTGAACCAACTTAAAATCAAATAAATAAACTCAACTTAATTTGATTTTCGCACATTAGCATAAAGCTATAAACTGAATGAAATAGTTTGGCAATTCATTGGGTGGGGGGTAATAAATACTAGAGAAAATCACTCATGCTGCCTTTATGGCACAATAAATTATCCAAAGCCTTCTGCAATGTCCTCCTGGCTCAGCACAGTGCGCAATTACCCACAAAACCTTCTGCAATATTTATCAGCACACACACTGCCGGTGTGACCAAGTAAAGTGCAGAGTAGCGGAACACAAAAGAACAATGTCATTCATTGTATGATTTAGGTTAAATGCTCATTTAATGCTGGCTATTCAAATTTGTTGGAAACTGAAATTACCTAGGGACTGAGTATTACCATACATCAAGAAGCGAATTTAAGTTATTCATCAAGCCCTAATAAAAATGATTTTAGTTTAATGTTCAATCACCTGTTGAATTCACTGTAGTATTCATCAAGCCCTAATAAAAATGATTGCGTGCCGGAAAATGCATTGTTCTTCACCAAACTGTTGTTGGTTTTGAAGAAGTGCACTGCGCTGGAGGGTGTTTTTGTACCATTCTTTATGCATGGCGATTGTTTTGGTTTGGGAGAATTGTGATTGAGGCCCACTGCCTTAGGGAGGAGAAGCACCCCCCAAAACCACAAAAAAATTGAAACAATTGTCGTCAGTGATGCTTTACTGTTGGCATTACAACAGGAAGGATGGTACGCTCTCCCTTTGCTGCTCCGGACAAGCCTTTTTCTCAGCATGCCCCAAACAATCGGAAAGGGGCCTTCCGCGTAGAATATGAATTTAAAAGCCCAGGTCCTCAGCAAGTCCTTCACTATACTTTTCTGCAGAGACGTCATCTGTCCCCTGATGGTTTTTTTGGTTTGGAGAGAAGTGGCTGTCTTTGCCTGCCCTCTTCTTGACAACGCCAGGCCAGGCTTTCCAAAAGTCTTCCATGCCATCATCCTGCTTGCAGGCAGATGCGCTACACACACTGCCTGCTTCTGGCATTTCCTGAGCAAGCTCTGCACTCGCGATGGCCTCCGACGCCCGCAGCTGAATCCTCTTTTAGGAGACGATCCTGGCGCTTGCTGGACTTCTTGGACACCCTGAAGCCTTATCCTTTACCCAGATTGAACCTCACTATTCCTTGAAGTTCCTTGATGAAATCTTAGAAATTGTTGATTTAGGTCAATCTTATTAGCCCCAATATCCCTTGCCTGTGAAGGCCATTTTTTATGCAACGCAATGATGGCTGCACGCGTTTCTTTGCAGGTCCCACGGTTAACAATGGAAGAACACTTATTTCAAGCAGTCACCATCCGTTGTAAAACATGTCAAGTCTGCCATTTCTAACTCCAATAAGCCTGACAGAATGATCTCCATCCTTGTTCTCGTCAACATTCTCACCGGAGTTACCAGAGGATTTACGAAATGATCTCATGCATGTGCTTTATGACCAGGCAAGTATGTGTTATATGTGCATATATAATTCTAGTTGGCTATTAGTAGATGTGCTGGAAGTGATTGCACATGACAATAACAGCTGCGCCACAGGAAAAACTGTTCCTGAAGTCGCGATGCAGTGTTGGGGGTTAATTATTAATAAGTGTGTGCGTCCATTTGAGAAAAGTGAGTCTCTACTTTTTCATCATTTGTTTAAGATTTATTATATATGTGAATATCTAGAAATAATCGAGTATTTGGGTAATACATCCACTCGATAGAATTGATGAGTCATGCCATGTTGTTAGTATAGGATGAACGTCATTGTAAACTGTGTCATGCACGTTGTTTGTTAGAGATTGAAGTGTTGCTCTTGGATTATTGAAACACATACCTTACTCATTTGTTATGTACAAATTAATAAGTGAAGAAATTGTGACTTATAAGTTATGATTCAGCCTGGTTAAGCTGTTGTATTGTGCTAGACATGATGCTTAGCTAATCAATATCAATAATTATGCTTTAAGTAATATTGATTACTGTTTTGTTTAGATTTGCAGCCACACACACAACCAACATGCTTATGATTATGATTTAAATCTACCCTCTCCATAAACCTAAGCTGAGTGCCAACGGCTGTATCCAACTTTGTACCTACATTGGTAAAGTGTGGCAACGTTGCTGTCTAATGGATGTCTGTGCTGCTGAAGAAAGTTCAGTAAAACTGTTCAAAACTGATTCCTGCCTCCTGTCCTGCGTTCTGACAGACGCTCCAAGGCGAGAACTATAACCTACTAAGCACCTGTGGTCCTTTCTCTCAAACAATGCCTGCGTTCTGACAGACGCTCCAAGGCGAGAACTATAACCTATATATAAATTGTTAATTAAAGTTTAGTTTGGATGTTTTAATTCATTATTTTTTGGTGAATTTTTTATTTTATATTTTTTTTTAAGATTAGTTTTATGTACTGTGAAATAACATGAACATTGAAATATTTTTCATGATAGGATTAACTAGCATAAAAAAAGATTAATAAATGATCTGAAAAATAGATTTTTCATTGTTATTCATGTTAGTTAATGCTTTACTTATGTAAACCAAGAGAGCTTATCATAAATGTTGGCCCAACACTTTTCATGATCTATAACCATTTTTAAAAAGCAATTTTAATGAGCTATAAAACATTTGTGAAATGATTATATAAAAACTATATTACCAGTTAAAATTCATGAACTTTTTAAAATACATATTATGTTTCGTTTGAAAGATTTTATAAATGATTTTTAAATGCTCTATACACGTTTCTACAATAATTATTTAAAAGTAATCCTATAACGCCATCTGGTGGTGGCCATGATAGGTATTACACACTGCACGTTTGGTGTTGCTATCTGAACCGGTCAGAATGAAGCGTGCCTAAATAGAGCGGGGCATATGCCTACGTAACTCCAGGTTCACACACTCTGTCTGTAATGCTTTTTTTTTTTTTTCCGAGCCCATTTTAATGGATCAGAGCGTTCACAACTGCACACGGTAAAAGATGTGAACAGAAAAGGTTAGAAATTGAAAGGTGCGAAAAGAATGTATATCTAGCGCATGAGCATAGAGAGAGTTGTGAGTCCACAGGACACACAGTTTGAGCAGAAAGAGACGCGATTTAAGTGCTCGCATTCTCTCCGGCGTTGGTGAGCAGCGTGTATCTGAGCACCGCGTGTCTGGTTTTGTGACAAAGCAAGGACATCTGCGTGAGAACAGAAAGATTGGCGCTCACGCATTATTTAATGTGCTTTCGCCCCGTTACAATAACGCGCTCTCGGTGCTGCTTCTGACTGCATACACATACTGTATACACACTGGCAGACGGAGCACGTGTGCACCTTTATAATGTATAACAAATCTATTTCAACACCTGAGCAACCGCTACAATGAGCTCTATGACCCAATGTATGGCAAGAAAAACATGCCTAATAATTCAGGACTCCTGAAATATAGGAGTTTTTCACTTCCAGCCTTCAAGGACAATTATATATCACTCACTAATGATTAAATAACAAATGTATAGTATTTATTAAGATTGATGTGTTATTTGGAATTGGGTAAATGTGCTTGAAAAAAAAAATATACTCAGAATATCAATGTGCCTACTTATTATGCACTCTGTTGGTAAAAAGCATTTTTAATGATTTTATTGACCTATAAGCATTTGTAAAATATTTTTGCCTGCATTACAGCTTAGTCTTGATCTGTGAGCTGAAGACCCCCCTCCCTTCACACACTCAATCTCCAACAACAAAGTCAGCCACTCCAGCCCCTCCCTTCCCTCACACAGAGAGAGTGGCCTCAGAGCGACATCAGATGTCTGACAGTTTTTTAATTTTCTGTTATCCATACAGTGTTGTAAATTTGTGAAACTATGCATATTTCCTCAGAATGACTTCTACTCAGTATGAAAAATGGTTTTGAAGTGTTTGGAATCTGCAATTTAAAAATACAAGACAATTAATGTTTCCCTTTTTACTGTTATTTCAAAAAATCACCACGGCAAAACCATTCAAGCTATCCAAAAATTCCTTTCGCAATTTAAGTTCCTCAATGTTTTGGCATCATGTAGAAAAAGTTTAATGGCATAGTGTAATTTTCCTCTGAGCAGTATACATTAAATTCCCAGCTATATTTTTCCAAAAATCCATATTCAAATCAAAATACCCGACTTCCTGTAGGTCGTAGCTGATGCCTCTGTGATTTAGAAAGTTGTCCGTCTTGATAAGAACAATATATGTACAGAGTTTGGTGTCTGTAGCTAAAACTAAGCCCCTCACTTTTGACAAAAGGTGTGCGCTATAGAGTGCCTCCTCCACGCACTTTTAAGTGCTTTTGCCAGTGTCTAGCTATCATTAATACTGATATGTGTTTTGAGTTTCATGTAATTCTGAGCATGTTAATTGCCTCAAATCACCAGAACAGAATATTCAAGTTTGACACGTTGCCCATGGCAACATTATATAAGATATCAATATCCCCGCAACAGATTTACATTGGCCGTGTTTTGTCATTATTCTGATGAAGTTTCAAGCAAATCAAGTAAAAATAAGATGCTGAATTCAAAGCATTTTGAAAATGACACACTTCCTGCTGCCAGTTGTGGCGCTATAACTTTGACTCCCTAATAGTAACATGTATGCGATCGGCATCATACAACAAACAATCCGATGAAGTTGGATCAAACTCAGGAGATGTATGTGGATGTTTATTAGACATTTCCTGTTTCTCATTTTTTTGCCTAATTTCAAACGCTGTCGCCACGGCAAACCGTTCGAGATATCAAAAATCCCCTGGCAATTTTGCATCCCCAATGTCTTGACATAATGTTCACTGAGTTTCGAGGCAAATGGTTGAAAGACCTCAGAGGAGTATATCAAATTCCAGAGCATGCTTTTTTTAAACAGCCTTGAATAACTCACTTCCTGTTGGGCGGAGCCTATGACATAGAGCGCGAAAGTTGTTCGGCTCATGAGATCTATAAGTGTACAGAGTTTCATATAAATACATGCAAGTATGTGTGAGCTATGGTTCAAGATTTCTGAATTTGTTCCAGGGGGCGCTGTAGAGTCCCTGTGCCACACCCGGGTCCCAGCCTCTGCGCCGTCCTGAAATGGCCGCAGGTTCCAATGTGTGTGCCAATTTTTCAAGAGTTTTTGAGTATTTAAGGCACCCAAAACCACCACAAGGCCCCCAAAAACCCCCGGAAGGTTTAAGGAAAAATAAAAAAAATAATAAGAATAATCCTTAGGTCGGGCTTGAGCCCTAAACAAATAATCTAAGGAAAACAATAGGGCTCTTCGCCCTCCAGGCTTGAGCCCTATAATAATAAACAAAGCAGATACAAGAGGGTCCTCACACCATCGGTGCTCGGGCCCTAATAATAATAAACGAAGCAGATACAAGAGGGTCCTCACACCATCGGTGCTCGGGGCCCTAATAATAATAATAACAAAGCAGATACAAGAGGGTCCTCACACCATCGGTGCTCGGGCCCTAATGAACAAAGAAGGTAGATACAAGAGGGTCCTCACACCGGTGCTCGGGCCCTAATAACCAAAGCAGATACAATAGGGTCCTCACACCATCGGTGCTCGGGCCCTAATAAACAATGCGCACATTCTCAAAGAACTTACATTCTGGTGATTTACTTCCTTCCCTCACTGCTCGTCTTCTTCAGTCGTTCCCAGACCTCCTTTTTTCATCTTTCCCTCAAATCTACACAAACAAATAATTTAATTTTATAGACAATTTGGATAAGTCACGAATTGAAATAGTTATATAATCACAATACTCAATTATGGCAATATATATTGAATGGGCACACAAGTATCGAGATAGTATTTAATCGGCAGATTAGCGTATCATCCCAGCCCTAGTTACTACAGTCAAAACAATGAAACTCTCTTCAAGAGTGCACAATAACTGAGATTTAAAACTGTTAAAATAAAAGGCTCAAAATATTGCACACATATAATAGACAACATCAATATCTCTTCCCTTGGTGTTTTGAACATTTCTATGTGTAAGTGCTGAACGCTGTGAATCTGTGTTGCTTCAAGCACATCATTCTGCGCACGTGGTGTGTATAACCGCTGTGCGCTGTATGGGAGCCATACCCTTTCGTATTATAATACTTTAGCACAATGAAAGATTATTAAGTCTTTCTTGTTCTGTTTCATCTATCACATGTTGCTGCCTTCATTACTATGCTATACATTTAAAATAAATGTATTTTACACACACACATATACATATACATATACATATACATATACATATATATAACACACTTTTGCACATCCTGTCATACCGGTGACTGGGTGTTTGTTGCTGCAATAGACGTATTTTGCAGCATTAAGGTTAACGATTAATCGATCGTTAATTTAAACGACGATCAATCATGGAAATTATCAAAAACTGACATCCCTACACAGAAGTATAGAAAGTTCTACATTGATTTAAAAAAAATGCAAAAAAACTACACTGATATCGGATCGGAATTGGCAGATACTGTCTCTTCTCATAGTGACAGTCAATCACATTAGTTTTCTGGTATTACATGCACTTGGTTGGCTTGTGTCTGCGCTAGGGTATTTGCATAAGGGGTACTGACTGGAGGATGGCTGCATTTGCGCTCTTGAAAAGTTTTCAACTTCTGCCACGAGCAACGGACCCACAATTAATTTCGCCAACGCTTGACATCACTCCATTCAGAGTAATCGAGAGGTGTTGACGCCAATGCCCCGTATGAATGGGGCATTATATGTCTGGATACCGCTGCACAAATCTTTCAACCATGCGAAATGCAGTTCCAGCATATCCTCATGTCCAGGACAGCAGAATGGTCAGGATGAGCTGAAACACATAACAAACTGAAATAAATTTAAATGTATTTAGTCTTGCCTGAGTGATGCTGAAACCAGGATTCACTGCTTCCTATGGAACATTCTTCATGATGAATGATCTCTTGATTCTTCCTATGGACTGCCATCCACTTGGAGATGATTCGGATGATATGTTGTTGTGTCTAAAGGGGTAATGAATCAACATTACAAGAATACTGATAGCAGCCACTACTGATCCTGTATCTTATATAAATTTTTTCAGTACTGAACAAGTCAGGAACCAAATTAGTAACAGTTCTTGAAACCCATCTCTACTTGTAATAGTTTTCTTGTTGCTGCTGCCGAGACTTTCTCTTCTCCTGATGATAAATATATGTGTTAATTTTAAAGCAATAAATAATACATTTAAACTACTAGGTGGTAACAAATGAATATAGTTTCTTATAAGGAACTCACTGAATCATTGACTCAACTGGTGGCAGTCAGGCCCTAAAAAAAGTGAACAATTTGTTTACTTTTTGTGAAAGGAAAGTATCAGATCAATTTGAGAATTAAACTAGCATTAAAAAGCATGCATGTGAAAAACACCATTAACACCAATAATGAGCAGATGACAGAATTTACAGGCCTGCCACTTGAGGGAGAAAAGGGGAAATCATTAATCCCACATACACTGAACATGGTTTCGGCAGCCTCGGTCTAATTAACGTTAAACTTTATACAGCGGTTTATATTCAAGTTCACAACATGACTAACGTTAGCGTGAGCATCATCAAGAGCTAGCAGCAGACATTCAAACAAACTAATTAACGTTACTACGGTTAAAGTTTAAAGAATTAGAAAATGAATACTGTATAGTTTATCGTGTTAAATTTCAAATAATTTAAAACAGGTAACGTTATATTAGATTTTAACAGTTAACGTTACCTTAGACCACCTCTGAGACTGCTTTTGAGCTAATTAACCAAACAGAGCGTTTATTTATTAAAATAAATTAGAAAACCTACAAAAATACAAAACACTACTCCTCTTTGATGACATCCAACTTTATATCAGTTAAAAATCTATGAATAAAAGTAAATGTATAGCGCTTACCTTTTCCTCCGTGTCCGTCCGTGGGGAAAGTTGACCGTTACAATATGACGGGCACGCGCACGTCGCGCACTTAATTCAGAAAGTGACGCGCGCTGCTAGTGTGATGCCCACTAAAGTGTTATCACATTTGTGGTAGTTTCTGTAAATTTTATAATGAATGTTTTTGAATATTTGTTCAGGGGTAATTAACCTGGTTCCACCATCCATGCACTAAAATATGGTTAAATAGAGGTCAGGAGTAATTGTGGAGTTCGCCAGCAGGGGATAGTGTGGTGCTTATTGTGCTCCACAGGGCTTTACGTCAGTTTTGTCCGCTTTGCGGTTTTCCTCTTTCTGCTGAGCGAGATGAAAAACGGACGCAGAGTTTGCCCTGTCTCATTTATTTCTCCTGTTTCCAGAGAGAGCATATAAGCTGTTTACGTGGTGCCAGCCCGGTACCTGTAACACTAGTTTAAGGTTTAAATATTAAATTTGTCCCGTACTCTCTCTTTCAATAAATCTCTTTCATTAACAAAACATTATCACCATAATTTGCTAAGTAAATTGTTTATTTGTTTTGTTCTTAAATTGATGGCAAATATATATATATATATATATATATATATATATATATATATATATATATATATATATATATATATATATATATATAATTCATGCCATCTTTTAGCATGCTTGATGAATTTTTAGTATAATTCCCAAATAATAGGCTGTTCAAATGGTATAATACATGTAGTGCAATAATATGAAAAGTTATCTGGAGACCAGCTGACCACGTCGCTACAACGTCCCCAATGGGACTAACTAGCGACGTCTTTTGAGGACGTGCCCGCGACGTTTCTGGGGACGTTAGCCGAGATTCCAAAAAATGGAACTTTACCACGGCGTCCTCACAACGTCACCATAAAGTAATGTCGCGCTGACCAAATGACGACAAACTGGCGACGTCCTCACAACGTTCTGTGTTTGCTGAGAGTGGGCTGGGCATCCTTGACAAACAGCCCCCCAACCTGTCAATGACACGTCTGTCGTGACAGTCTTGTGGCAAAATAGACCCCCTAATTGAACTCGTATCCGAAGAAATTTGGCCAACATCCAAGTCTTTATCGTCAGAACACACCTCCGTGTCACCGAAATCGTTTGATGCAGATAACAATGGGTTGAAATCCTTTGGCTTTTCATCCACCACTGAAATGGACGCATGTGAAGTAAGCCTAAATGGATTACAACGGATTACAGGGGATTACAGGCACAAACTTACCGTCACAGCGGCCTGCTTTGAAATGGCGAAGACATGACATGAAAGACTGAATGCGTGGGGGAAACAATTGTGTCCTCATCGCGCAGGAGTCCAGATGTATCCCCAAAAAGGTTATCCGCTTGGAGGGGATCAAAACACTCTTTGGAGATTCTTTAAAAAAGCTTGAAAGTGTATTAATAAAAGACACACTGGTCGAGTGGAGCCCAAGGAACCAAGGTCTAACCAACTCAAAGAAAGGCAACGAAGCTGAGCGTGTAACCCTTACCGTACATGATTTCAGAAAGTGCGCAGAGTCTTTCATGCACACTTACCACTTATGTGGATTTCAGAAAGTGCACAAAGTGCTAATGTGCATGTGCACTTACCACTTACGTGGATTTTAGAAAGCTTAGCGTGTGTACTTTAATGCGTAAACCCAGGCTGCTTAGATGATTCAGCATGAGATCTCGATGAGAGCGTGCTTGAGTCTGTGATTGTGCTAATATCAGCCAATCGTCTAGGTAATTTGCAATATGAATGCCCTGGAGCTGCAATGGGGCCAGAATTGCGTCCATGCATTTCATGAAAGTCCGTGGAGCCAGGGCTAAACTGAAGGGAAGAACACGGAATTGATAAGCTTTGCCCTCTAAAGCGAATCTGAGGGAACTTCATGTGTCTCTTGATGATCTGAATATGAAAGTATGCATCCTTCAGATCGATCGTGACAAACCAATCGTTTGGTTGAATCTGAGACAGAATAGATTTTACCGTCAACATTTTGAATTTGCTCATCCTGAGTGCAAGACTCAAATGGCGTAAATCCAATATTGGTCGTAAGCCACCATCTTTTTTTTTCTTTCTTTCACGTGGCCCAAAAAAGCTTTAACGGTCTCAAGACCTCCGCCTGCGGCTGTGGTGTCTCCACATGCATTAGAATTTCCAAGCACGGAACGCTTACAGCGTCTGTAAGCAGAGGAAATGCATGTGTCAAGCTCGCTGCGTTTCATTGTATATAATCCTGAAGCGTGTTTACAGCAGGATTTATTCCAACATGATGCACAATGGGCCCCGCTGCTAGCGAGAAAGCGGCAGCTTTGTGGGGCATCATAAAATGGGTGGGCCATCCCTCGAACTTTACGGCTGAAGTGTGCAGAGTGTCTGAGGGGGTGCTCGAGTGGGTAGCATGGTCCAACGCTGCTCGAAGCACATTTGTAGCGAGACTGTCAATGTTAGAGCCTGGGGACGGCAGAGTGAGGGGGTTGGATGCGCATTAGCAGTCCAATAGTGCTCTCTATTGGAGGGCACAGTCCCTGATGAACAGCAGAAGTATCAGGAGTTTTTTTTTTTCATCACCATGGAGCGTGGCAGCCGCCTGATCTGAAGCCAGCTACAGCGTTTGTGATGCGTACTTATTAAGGCTGTTTCCAGGGTCTCGGAAACCTCTTGGTGGAGGTACGTGAAGAAGGGCAGTGGCTCACGGGACTGGGTAGGTGCACGATTAGTTAAAAAAACCGTTGTCCAGTTTAGATAGGGATTGGGCCTGGGCCGCGTCCACTTCCCAAATCCAACCCCATTTTATCCACCGCGTGGGTAACCACATCCAACAGCTCACTGTAGGAAGGGGAGGTGCATTTCTCCTGTCTGCTCGGAAGGAGAGAGCCGCATATGTCGGCCAGAACGTCCTCTGAGTCGAAGCTGCGGTGGGCAAAACATTGTTTGTTAAAAGCAACTCAGCTGATTTAATCGCACTAGAGTGGAGGAGAGTGAGCGAAGTGGAAAAAACTCCAGCGCAGCACTGTCCTCATAGTCCAGGCCGCACACATCACCCCAACCCACCGCCTCATGTGGCACCTCGGCAAACCGCAAAAGCGTTACGGCGGGGGTTGGACGCGAGGGCAAACTAGAGAAAAATTTCTACTCCCCGAGCGTAGAAACTTTTAGCCGCAGACTATCACAGTGAGAACATGTAGAGAGGCTGCTAAGCATACCTCTCGACTCAAGACATTTTTCTATCGTCTCGGACTTGTCTCGGACTCGTTCGTTGGTGTTTGCACTCGGACTTGTCACGGACTTGGTCATTGGACTCACCAAATGTTCTCGTTGGTCTCAACCGAGTCCAGCAATATGCTTTTTTTCTCCTTCAAAACAAAACCACATTTGCATGTCGCAGCTGATTACGTGTGGAAAATGCTAGGTGTGCCGTTTTCTCCTTTTTTCCAAAGCACTCTGTAGCCTGCGCTCTTTGCTTGCGCTGCCGTTGATAAGCAACCATGACCTGCTCTCCATGAAGACGCAGAAATTTCAGCAATGAAAATGGATTTCCAGCAATAAAAATACCATGCGGTAGCTCTGCTAATAAATTTATTTAAAAAATTGCTATCCTTGTACAGTCTCCATCTTGGCTTAGTTTTCAATTTTGTTACTTTTTTATTTTTCTTTTTTCTTGCGATTCTTGTCACATGACCAGCAGTGCACTTGCTGCGTTCTGAAAAGATTTGATGTTTCTAATTTAATTTTTCTACCTGTTAGATTGTGTTTTATTAACGTCTATACCTACATAGCCTTAAACTTATTTACGTGCCCAGTAGCGCCAAACTTATCCCTTCTAGCTTTAACCGCGTGCATGTGTCATATCCCGAGCAGTGTGTGCTGCGCCGCGCCAAGGCATCAGTCATTTTAATTTTTGACCACAGACATGATTTTAGCAAACAGCATCATTATAAAGTAAATTAAGTAAAGTAAATTAAGTAAGTAAATTAAATAAATGTAAATAAAATACATAAAAAATTTATTTTATCCTACAGCTCCAAACTTGGTCGTAGAGGGCCGGTGTCCTGCAGAGTTTAGCTCCAACCCTAATTAAACACAGCTAATCAAGCTCTTACTAGACACACTAGAAACTTCCAGATAGGTGTGTTAAGGCCAGTTGAAGCTAAACTCTGCAGGGCATAGGCACTCCAGAATCTAATTTGGAGACCCCTGTCCTATAGAGTTGTTACTTTGCACATGCTTTTTGATCATTACAAATAATAATGTAAAATTATTTTCTTAGAATAGGAGATATGCTGTTTCTCGCATCACATATATTATCAGTAGTTAAGAATGTGGTCTTGAAGAGGATCCTTTTTTTTCTCTCATTTGGACTCAGTCTTGACTTGGACTTGAAACTTTTGGACTCGGACTTGACTTGGACTTGAACCTCTTTGGACTCAGTCTTGACTCGGTCTTGACTAGTCCTGGGGTCTCATTTATAAATGTTGCGTACGCACAAAATGGGCATAGAAACATGCGTACGCAATTTTTCATGCACATATCGTGATTTATAAAAAATAAACTTGGCGTAAATATGTATGCACCGTACGGACATTCTAGACCATGCGTACGCACTCTTTTTCCTGGAGTGAGAAAAGTAATTAAGCAAACAGCGATTTTAAACTCTGTTTTCATGTCGATATACACATTTACATTAAATACTCCACTCGCATTAATGGATATAAACACTGAAATTACATAATTTACAAAAAAAACTTTTTTAACAATAGGCTAAAAAAATTGCCTGTGGTATGTTGTTTTAATGACAGCGAGGGAGTAATAATTCTTCTTTAAACTAAACTACAGATCACAATATTTTAGTGAGAACAATGATCAATGATGCCCACTTCGATATTATGGTGGACACTGCTGGATTCAGTGGTCAAACGGTCCATTGTCCGTTATAGGACCAATGGTAATAGCTTACTGTACAACCGCAGCTGCACGGAGGTGTTGATGTCGTGTGAAGGCATCTCAGCAAAATAATGAAAAATACCACTATGTTTGAAGGATATAACAAGGAGAAAACGGTACGATTTGCACATTTCCTTTTTAAAATACTTTGTCAGTGACGAGCCAAATCAGACAATTGTGTTTACACTGCAATAAATATGGGCTTATCTGTTTCCACTAAAAAAAAGCTAAAAGATGTTCATCAGCAAAACTGCATACATTTAATTTGTTTTTTTTTTTAAAGCAATTGAAATACTATTTGGCCAGAGGAAAAGAATGAGATCAACTCTATTCTAAAATATATCTGAGAACAACTTTAAACCATTTTGTTTTTATGGATATTTTCATATAATATAAAACATAACAGGATATTGGATAATTTTAGCAATAAAAATGTATGAGTATGGCACAAATGGCATTATAGTCCCCATCTCATATTTCCTTAATGTCTCGGTGTTAAACATGGTGTCACGTGCATGGGAATATGCATGGAAATGACATGCAGATGAGGTTAGCATAGTAAAACAAGGCGTTGTAAGCTCCATATATGGTGATTTCGGGGAGGAGGAGTCGGGGTGGAGATGCACGTACGCACAATCTTCCCCTGATTGGGATTTTTGCGCAGGTTCTGGCGTTCTGGCATGGTTTTTTATTATTTATGAATCTGGTGAGTTTTGTGAATCTAGCTTTTGTGCCTACGTACACTTTTAGGAGGAAATCTACGGAGAGTTTTATAAATGAGACCCCTGGTCTTGGACTCGACAAAAGCTGGACTTGACTACAGCTCAATTAAATTATATTATGCCTTAAAGTCCATGTTTTTTATGCAGTCTATGGTGTAAACATACCTGGCAATAAAGCTCATACTGATTCTGATTCTGATGATGATGGAGCCTCCGTGGGGGCACGTGATTGATGACGCAGAAGGGCACTTCAAGAAACAGTTGTTTGGTGCCCTACACCCTTCAACCCTTCGAAGCTCTCACTCCGAAGGTGAAACCTGTTGAAGGGATTAGGGCATAGAGATGAGCCCTTCCGAATGGACCGCAGGGCCTGTCATTGTGTCCCCTGCCAATGACTTCATAACCCCTCCATTTCCGGTTTTGTTTTGTAGAAAACATTCGAAATAGATAATAACTAACAAGGTCAGAGAAATCTCATTCAAATTGTTACACAGATTTTATCCAGCTAAAGTGTTTTTTGAAAAGCTTTAAATCAGACATACAATAGGCTACAAGCTGTTATTTTTGTGGTAACCCTAATGAAACTGATACACATATCTTTTGGGATTGTCCTCATACACAACTATTTTGGATTGAATTCTCTAATATTATCCATCGCAGAGTGCTCCAGGTCTCTGCTTTTTAGAATGTACTGTTTGGCTTCTTTAATATACAAAAAGATAAAATTAATGATTATTTTTTTATTAACCTATTGTTACTTCTTGCAAAATGTCATATTCACCGCAGTAAAATCACTCGTCAAAATCCTTTATATATTATTTTAGAAAAAGAGGTTCAACAATATATCCAAACTATTCCATCTTCCAAGAATCTTAAAGCTTTTAAAATTAATTTATTTAATATTTTTTAATTAATTTTGTTAAAGCTTTTGTTTTGTATTATTTATTTACTGCTGCATGTTGCTCATGTCTGTAAATGGTGCTTTGCATCTGTTGCTCATGTCTGTAAATGGTGCTTTGCATGTAATGTCACCTCTTTGCACGTAAAATGTAAAAAAATTTTTTAGAAAACATATGGAAAACACCAAAGACGCTTTAATATGTTGTGCGTTTTAATAGACCGGAGACGACCGCACAGAGTAGCATTATAACAGAACTTTCAAACGTATTTAGTATGATAAAACAGCGCTGCTATTTTTTCCCCCAAAATACGCATGACCGGAAGGAGCGGAAGCGGTTTACCCTACTGTGGCATAATAAAAACCTCCGCTGCTTTCGAGCCGTGTGAAAAACCTGGAATCGCCCCTGTCTCCAACAGTCAACAGTCATAAATGCCAGAATATAAAATTAGTTATTTTATGCATTTAAATGTTTCCATTTTCGCATATTTTCTAATATAAGTGCACTCGTCCAGACTGCACTCTGGCCTACTACACTGCAGTTGCCACCGTTCTGTTAGTTTCAATGCAAACTGCCCCCTGCTGGGTCGGGGCAAAATGTCAAAGGCAGGGGGAACAAATATGGGTGGGGGGCGACTGTCCAGACTGCACTCAGGGGTTACTCGAAAATTTACCAAAGGTGAAAATTAACCCATGTTTTGATGCTGCAAACACACAGTTGTAATTGTGAACAGGTGGATCGACAAGAAATGCAATATAAAAATAAAAATAAATTAAGACAAGTTATATTTATATTGTTATTTAATTAATGTAATTTAATCAATCAGTCAATCAATGCACGGCGCACTAGAAATACAGATACCATAATGTTGAGTAGTAAAATAACATCTGGTTTTCAGAAAAGGAAAGAGAGAAAAGAGAGAGAGGAAAGACAAAAGAAAGGGTGTTGTTCTGTATCCCAGTTTTTCACCAAGAAAGGTGGGTAACGTTAGCCTTTAGTCTGTGAGTGGTATTAACCTGTTGTCCAAAGTGAAATAAGATAGCTAGCTGCAGGCTAGTGTTATCCTACATTTCATCAACATTAAATCAGAGCAGGGAAACGTTTAGCAAGATATTCATATTAAATCATTGTCCATGCCCCTTTTATTTGACTTTAAGACTTATGAGTAGGTGGGTCAGCAGCACCCCAGTCTCCCCATAACTGCAGTTAATCAGACTTAACAACAGATGAGTCAGCAGGTTAATGACTTGGCATCATTCCAGGGAGTCTGTGTGGGGTCCTCTGTCTCTCTTGTTGTTGCTCGCATAACAAAAAAGAAAATGAAATATTTATTAATGACAGAAATCAAACACAAATTATTTTCTCACATAATGACCATTATGACATAAATAAAAAATAAATAAAAAAAACAACCTCCTGTCTGTACTGGATGCAGTTGGAAACAATGAGTAGCTTACCTCAACCTGCATGCAAGTTACAGACAATATTAAAATAATCCAGTTGGATGTGTTCATTTAGACGGAATTTTTGGCCGTTAAATGACATCTATAGATACATACTTTATTATTCCCATCATGAAGGGCAATTTTTTTGAGAAGCTTACACACACACACACACACTGTCACGGTTCATGAATTCACTGGTTTCTTCTTTGTGTCCCGTGTATTGTTGCTCTGTGTGTGAATGAGTGTGTGAGTGGGCGTGTCTGCTCGTTCGGCTGATCAGCTGCCAGCTGATCTCATTCACTGCACCAGCTGTTGCCAATTCACTCAGACTATAAGGACTCAGCGCACTCTCATCTCTTTGTCAGATTGTTGTTTGGGATGTCCACAGGGTTGTGTCCGTCGTGATCCGTTCCAGTTCTGTTCCTGAGTCTAGTTTCCTGTTCGGTGTCCTGTGATGTTCGTCTCGTCTCGTCTGGAAATCCACCATCACCTGTCTTCACCAGCATGCTGACCACCCAGTCCCTGCACCACCAGCCCACCCGAGCTCCGTTACTACGTTGTGTTTTGTTTCGCTAAATAAAGAACCCTTGCATCATTGCTTCCGCCTCTCGTGTCATGACAGAACGATCTGACCAAACGATGGAAGCAGCAAGCGGATCCTCTTCGGCTTTGGAGGAATTCATCAGGTCAAGCATTTCACGGATGGATGCACAGGAGAAGAACATGACGGAGTCGGGTCGGGCTATTCAAGCTCTTGTGGTGCAGGTGTCAGAGCTCACCCAGCAAATGCAACATCTACGAGCTCCCACTGCGCTGCCCACACCGGCCGTTCCTCCTGTACCACCACCGAGCGTCTCCCAGTCGGAGCCCCGCCTACCGGTTCCTGAATCATACAACGGTGAGCCGAACTATTGCAGAGCATTCCTGACACGTTGTTCTATGCACTTCTCTCTGCAGCCCAGGACTTTTGCCACGGAACAGAGTAAGGTGGCATTTGCGCAAACGCTACTGACTGGGAGGGCAGCGCTGTGGGGAACGGCAGTGTGGGGGAAAACCAAGATCCATGCTGTGCCTCATTTCAGACACTCGCCGCCGAGATGAGAAGAGTGTTTGACGCGCGCGGTCGCGGGGAAGACAAGCGGCACGGACCCTCGCGGACCTCAAACAAGGCGGAAGATCGGTATCAGATTACTCTATCGAGTTCCGGACTTTGGCGGCCGAGTGTCAGTGGAACGAGGAAGCGCAGTGGGATATGTTCCTGCATGGGCTGGCTGACCGCATCCTGAGAGAGAAATCTACGCGCTGGATTTACCTACGACACTCAATGGTTTGATTGAACTGGCACTTCGCGTGGATTCCCGACTCTTGCGAGTCGAAACGACTGAAGGTACCCACTCAATTCTCTGGAGCAGCAGAGACCAGGCGATCAAGCGGCGCGAATGCGGTAAGCCCCGTCTACGATCCCGAGCCCATGCAGGTCGGGCGAGCTCGGCTTTCCCGGGAGAAGGAGAGTCGGAGGTCCCAGGGCCTTTGCCTGTACTGTGGGACTGCAGGCCATTTCTCGTACGACTGCCCGGTAAAAGGGCGAGCCCGGCAGTAAGTCTGGGGCTACTGTCGGGTGGGATCTCCGCTGAGAAGACCTCATCAACATCAACACTCCTCCCGGTAAGGCTAAGGTGGTCAGCCAACACTCACCACTGTCGGGCAATCGTGGACTCCAGGGCTGAAGGTAACTTTATGGACTATACGTGTTGCACACAAGATTCACGTTCCCCTGTTACCTCTCACCCGAACCATTGCTGTTCACGCACTTAATGGACAAGCATTACCTAACGTTTCATTCACCACTGGACCCACTACACTCATCGTATCTGGCAACCACACGGAGATCACTTCATTCTACCATCCTGGACTCTCCCTCGCACCCGTTGTTTTAGGGCACCCCTGGCTCATCAAGCACAACCCAAGCGATTGACTGGCAGCAAGGATCAGTGGTGGAATGGAGTAGTGAATGTCATGAGTCCTGTCTTGTGTCTGCCTGTTCGTCTGTTTCTGTTTCTGCATTTCAGGAGAAAGCAGTGGATTTGTCAAACGTGCCTACGGAGTATCAGGACCTGAAGGAAGTGTTCAGTAAGTCTCGGGCTGCTTCTCTCCCTCCACATCGTCCCTATGACTGTGCCATAGAATTATTGCCAGGTACGTCTCCGCCTAAGGGCAAGTTATATTCACTTTCTGTTCCAGAAAGAGAGGCTATGGAGAAATATATTTCTGATTCTCTAGCAGCGGGGTTCATTCGCCCTTCCTCTATCTCCAGCGGGGGGCGGGGTTCTTTTTTGTGGGGAAGAAGGACGGATCCCTGCGACCTTGTATTGACTACCGGGGGTTGAACAGCATCACGGTAAAGAATACTAATCCTTTGCCGTTGATGTCTTCAGCCTTCGAGAGGTTACAGAGAGCGTCGATCTTCACTAAATTGGACTTACGTAATGCTTATCATTTGGTCCGCATCAGGAAGGGAGATGAATGGAAGACTGCTTTTAACACCCCCAGGAGGGCACTTTGAATACTTGGTCATGCCTTTCGGCTTGTCCAACTCCCCAGCAGTCTTCCAGGCACTCGTCAACGACGTGCTGCGAGATATGGTCGACCAGTTTCATATATGTCTACCTGGATGACATATTGATTTTTTTTCTTCTTCTCCAGGAGCACGTGCAGCACGTTCGACGAGTGCTTCAGAGGCTGCTAGAGAATGGGCTTTTTGTCAAGGCGGAGAAATGCGCTTTTCATGCACAGTCTGTTCCTTTTTTAGGGTACATCGTGTCGTCTGAAGGAATATGTATGGATCCTGAGAAGGTTAAGGCTGTGGTGGATTGGCCAAGTCCAGATTCCCGTAAGGCCCTACAGAGGTTTCTGGGGTTCGCCAATTTTTACCGGGCGTTTCATTCGCAATTTCAGCCAACTAGCCTCGCCTCTGACTGCCTTGACCTCCCCCAGAACTACGTTCAGGTGGTCAGATGCAGCTGAGGCTGCGTTTGCCAAACTGAAGGGCCGCTTTGTTTCAGCCCCCATCTTAATTACCCCTGATCCATCACGTCAGTTTGTGGTGGAGGTCGATGCGTCAGAGGTGGGGGTAGGTGCAGTGCTATCCCAGCGTTCTTCTGCAGACGACAGGATGCATCCATGCACGTTTTTGTCTCACCGTTTATCCGCTGCCGAACATAATTATGATATTGGTAACAGAGAGTTGTTGGCAGTCAAGTTAGCATTGGAAGAATGGCGCCACTGGTTAGAAGGGTCGGGAGTACCTTTTATCGTTTGGACCGATCATAAGAATCTGGAATACATTAGAACCGCTAAAAGATTGAACTCCAGGCAGGCTCGGTGGGCACATTTTTTCGGACGTTTTGACTTTACTCTCTCGTACCGCCCGGGCTCCAAAAACATCAAGCCCGATTCTTTATCACGCATTTTTGACTGTTCCGATCGCACGTCTACTCCCGAGTGCATTTTTCCGGAGACCCTAATTATCTCCACACTCTCATGGGAGGTCGAATCGAAGGTCAAGACGGCCTTACAAGGGGGTAACGCCTCCGGTCGACTGTCCACTGAACCATTTATTTGTGCCAGAGGGATTACGGTCCAGCGTTATTCAGTGGGGGCATTGTTCCAATGTGGCTTGTCATCCAGGACTCAGTCGCACTACATCTTTAGTCAAGCAACGATTCTGGTGGCCACGTATGACTCGCGACGTTTCACAGTTTTGTTTTGGCTTGCTAATTATGCGCCACTGGTAAGACTTCCAATCGACCCCCAGATGGGCTCCCTCAACCGCTGCCGATCCCTTCGAGACCCTGGTCCCAAATCGCTCTAGATTTTGTCACCGCCCTCCCACCCTCTCAGGGGGAAAATGGTAGTTTTGACCGTGGTGGACCGGTTTTCGAAGGCGGTCCATTTCATTCCCTTGCCCAAATTACCCTCAGCCAAGGAGACAGCGTTAATTGTCGTTGACCACGTCTTTCGGTTACATGGCCTCCCGACAGACGTGGTTTCCGACAGAGAACCTCAATTTGTGTCCAAATTTTGGCAAGAGTTTTGTAGATTACTGGGGGCGACTGTGAGTTTGTCCTCTGGGTTTCATCCCCAGAGCAATGGCCAGACTGAGAGAGCCAACCAGGAGTTGGAGAGAACGTTGCGATGTCTGGTTTCCAAGAATCCTTCTTCATGGAGTCAACAACTGTCAATGGTGGAGTACGCCCACAATTCGTTACCAGTATCATCTACGGGCCTATATCCGTTTGAGTGTAGTCTAGGTTACCAGCCACCAATTTTTCCTAGTCTGGAGTCTGAAGTCACGGTTCCCTCTGCTCACGCCTTCGTCCAGAGGTGTCATCGCACTTGGACTAGAGCCCGCGAGGACTCTACTCCAAGCGGGAGCACGCACCAAGGCCAAGGCCGATCGCCACCAGTCAAGGCCTCCCGTATACGTCGTTGGTCAAAAAGTGTGGCTTTCTACCAAGAACATTCCTCTGCGTTCCGTCTCTAATTAACTTGCTCCAAAATTTATCGGCCCATTCACTGTCACCATGCTCCAAAATTTATCGGCCCATTCACTGTCACCAAAATTCATAGTCTAGGGAGGATTCATTCCGCCTTCCATGTTTCCAAAATAAAACCTGTGTTTCACTCCCATATTAATCCGCCGGTCCCGGTTCCCCCCACCTGCCTCGTCTCGTAGATGGGGAACCCACATATTCGGTTAATCGTATTCTGGACTCAAGGCGGAGGGGGCGCGGATTCCAGTACTTGGTGGACTGGGAAGGTTACGGTCCAGAGGAGAGAAGTTGGGTTCCGGCTAGAGACATCCTGGATCACTCCCTTATTGATGATTACAATCGACAGGTAAGGGACGCCAGGAGGCATTTTTAGGAGAGGGGGGGTACTGTCACGGTTCATGAATTCACTGGTTTCTTCGTGTCCCGTGTATTGTTGCTCTGTGCTGTGAATGAGTGTGTGAGTGGGCGTGTCGTCTGCTCTTTCGGCTGATCAGCTGCCAGCTGATCTCATTCACTGCACCAGCTGTTGCCAATTCATTTAGACTATAAGGACTCACCTCACTCTCATCTCTTTGTCAGATCGTTGTTTGGATTGTCCACAGGTTGTGTCGTCGTGATCCGTTCCAGTTCTGTTCCTGAGTCTAGTTCCTGTTCGGTGTCCTGTGATGTTCGTCTCGTCTTGTCTGGAAATCCACCATCACCTGTCTTCACCAGCACGCTGACCACCTAGTCCCTGCACCACCAGCCCACCCGAGCTCCATTACTACGTTGTTTTTGTTTCTCTAAATAAAGAACCCTTGCATCATTGCTTCCGCCTCTCGTGTCATGACACACACACACAAATCTATCGTATCTAATGTATGTAATCAAGTGGTGTAATACAGAACTATAGGTAATTTGTGTCAATGTTCTGTAGTGTTAGTGTCATTTATTGGTATATGGCATATTTTAATATACTGTTTATATCACAGTAGCTATATATGTATATCCACATGCGTTGTGTGCTTCCTACATTTTAAGGTAAAAAATGTTACATAGTGTTTGCTTTAAGGACATTTTTTTATGGTGGCTTTTAATGCTTGCATCAAATAGTGAACTGCATACTGTATGCAGACTTGCATTTTACAAATCACCAGCAGTAAATATTGCGCTAGTACTAGTACTGAACTACAAGAAGCAAGACAGTTGCAAGGCTTTGATTAGAGTTATGTAAAGCTTTTGATGGGACAGTTAGGTCCTAGAGATGTGGTGACAACAGCTGCGCAGAGGGGGCCCAATTCGATTTTTTTGTCATGGGGCCCAAAATTCCTGGCGGCGCCCCTGGGTATATGCGTTAGATTTTTTATATTTATAAAAAAAACTCAAATCATATGTAAATATTACTGAATATACCTGACTCATAAAATAACACTTTACAGTTGGTTTTTGTGACTGTAAGCTATTCTCTTAAAATGCTATTGGAATAAGAAAACGTGGTATTCTAATGTCGTATTTAACTTTAGAGATGGTCCCTGAATTTGCAAATACCAAGCGTCTAACATCAAACCAACTTTATGACAGTGGGTCGCGTTTCCAAAAAGCATAGCCTGAGTAGGCCGTAGAGACCTTAGGTATAACTGGTTTATGATAAAATTATGCTCACAATGCTTTTGGAGTAAAGAGTTTCTCTGTGATTACAAAAATGAAACACACGCCATAGAAACCTCTGCCGAGTGTGTCTAGAGGCGTCATCAACTTTGACCATCGACGAAGTTGATGGTTCGGGCTTAATGATGTAACTATAAGGATAAGTAACTGAATTCAGTAATTCAACATAATAAATGGGAATCTGTGAAAATATATTTGATCTCTCCAGTCGATCTGGCACATCCACTCTCAAACTCCGAGTTTAATCAGAGGCTTCTGCGTGAGCTCTCAATCAATGATTCCCGGCGATCCATAAGGACCGTCTCCCTCATTTCCATGTTGCACATGGAAAAGTAAAAAATAAATAAATGAATGAAAAAAATAAATAAATAATCTGGAAACAAATACACGTGGGAAATAAATACATATAATAAATAAATAATTAAATGCATGAATAAATACATTTACAAATAAATAAATAAATACATTCCATATACAAATGAATGAAAGTATAAGTAAATAAAAGGTAAAAAGTATACAAATAAATGTAAAATAAATACATAAGGGAAAAAAAAGTATAAGTGAAATATAATCCAGGATTACATTTATTTTAAAATGACATCACATCACATGATATCACAGCATTTATTTATTTATTTTCCTTTTATTACATTTATTTAGTTTTTTTTTTTAATTTCTGCAGGTTTGGTCCTCCATACTGGCTACGCGAGACCGCTTTGATAAAATTATGACGCAACTCACTCGTTCGCAGAAATCACGTGACCTAGACGGTTAAACCCGAGCCATCAACAAAACCCTGGATCACTGGATTATATCATTCAGCTCGGATGCATGCAGAAGCGACATCAATATGAGGAACCGTTCTTTCTTTTTTGGGGTTTTATTGCTCGTACAGGGCGAGTCACATTCTTTTTCTTTTCTTTTTCCCCATTAATTCAACACTTTCGTTTTCAGTATAAACAGGAAAACAGCACTTGCTGTTATCCTTTAATTTGCTTGACTCTCCAGACCAATGACCAAATACTGTTTTAGCGAAATACAACATAAATCACCATAAAATCAAAAGTAAATCTTTTTAGACCTAAAAATCTCTTTGTTGTTTTTAAATCAAGTTTTATGACTTGTTGTCGCTGTCAGTCTTTTAGGGTGCGGCTAAAAAATCTACCAAGAGACATAAATGTGCACATATTAATAATGTATCATAATTTATTGTTCCTTAACTCTATAGTCTATTATCAGCATTAATACCTTTACTTTTTTTCCTTTTTAATTTGAGGATGATGTGTAATAGTTCTATTTTACTGCTTTAGCACACTGAAAAAAAAAAATAAAAAAGTTTCATACATCCAATTAAAACATTTAGGGTAATGATAAGGGCAAGTTATTTATTTTTCATTGGCTCAAGTTTTACATCTACGCCAGAAGTAGAAAATACTTGCTAATAATAATTATAGCCATTTTTTTGCAGAACAAATGCAGTTGTTACAGTCTGCTTTTGTAACAGTAGCCTAGGTGGGGTTGTTTATTATAATTGTTATTGTGGTGGTAATCAGTTTTACGTCATAACGTTTTTCCATCTAGACATTTCCGTTAACCCTGAAACAAAATGTAATGCTGCGCAACAATACAAAATACAGGTGTAAAAAAAAAAAAAACGTGTAAGCGGTGTAGCTTGAGGGGTGGCCTATTTGATAATTTGCATAGGTCAACGATCATGCGCAGATTGGGAGGAAAGCCGTTTGCTAAAATTGCTTCAAATAGCGTTACTTCTCAGAGATCATGGGTGTCTTTCATATTATATTCATACTTTTACAACTTAAGGTAACCTTTCCGCGATCGAGGGTGTTTTGTGTCAAATTACATTAATACTGTTAAAATTACATTAACACTGTTATAACTTCAGATACCTCCCAGCTAACAAAAAAAAGGTCCCCAGGACGTCCCCTAAATGGCCTCTGCGAACGTCCCCCGGACGTCAGCGTGTAGGGCCCCCTTGACGTTGAACGGACATTCGCCAAGACGTCCTCCGGACATTCACGGGGACGTTCACAGGACGTGCAGTGGACATACGGGAGTCAGCGTGTAGGGCCCCCTTGATATCTGTCCTCTTTTTTATTTACTTTTAGACTAATCAAAGACAACAGACACGTTGGATGAAGCAAAAACGTTTATTTTAATTGAACAATTGTAAAGTTGCGGTGCTCTTTTCGTGTGTGTGTGTGTGTGTAACGTTTATTTTAATTGAACAATTGTAAAGTTGGTCTCTGGTTGTCAGCTGTGGTTTAGTCCGATCCGATGGCGATTCTTCACATTGTCTTCTAACCTAAAAACAACAAAATGAACACATTCAGTACTGCCCTACAAAGCAAAAAAGGCAGTAACTACGCAGAACTGAGAAAAAATGACTTAAAAGTTATCCTGTCATCCAGCCTAAGTAGTTGTAGGTAGATTATTGGACATGTTGCTGTTATGTTACTTTATATTAGCTTGTTATTGTACATATCAATCCTCATATTTAAATTTGATATTTTACCCCTATTTTGCAGTTACTGTAATATTGCTTTGTATATTACTTGCCAAAAACGTGACACCATACCACCAAAAAAAGGCAGTAATTACAGATTCTCCAAAAACTATTTTGCCACAACTTGGGCTATGGGTGTCTTAGATACACTGTATTTGAAGTAATTGGAACCATTTGTTTTCCTGAACATGGATATACCAAACCCAAACTAATTTGACCATTTTAGGTCAATCTTTTCCACCCGGACGCTGTTCTGGTTGCTTGAAACGGCTGCTTAAAGTATCACAATTGCTAAGCTGTGTCAAGGTCCAAAAGGGGACCATTTATTTTTAGGACCACATTATTATTTGTGAGTATTAGATTAATGTGGTTGGGGGTGTTTCTGTATCTGTAATGTAGTATCTGCTATACCTACAAATCACATTAATGTTAAAAGCACTCCAAAACCAACTTTTCTTTGGAGCAATATAGGCAAGTTAAACTCCAATTCAACATGAGCAAAACAAAATAATTGTGTCTAAAGTGTTTCTAAGGCTTTTTTTTAAACTCTTAGGATGATAAATAAAATAACAAGTTGATTTTATACGGTGCCTGTATCTGGTTTCAGTCGGTTTATAAACACAAAGTACTGAATGAAATGAATACATGGGACAGATATTTAAAATTAGTAAACATACATTTAATAATAGATTGTATATAGATTACAGATTATATATATATATATCTATATATATATATATATATATATATATATATAGTAATATATATATATATATATATAAAATAATGGTAATAATAATAGTAATAATCTAATTGGTGAACATGAACACCACACTTTCAGCTATGGTTTTTACTCCTCATCCTCCACAACATTGCTCACAGGCAGGGGATACCAGAACACCCTCCTGTTTTGGTGGCATGAGAGGACAAAGATTACAGATTATGTCTCTCTTCTTGACCTCCTCAACCCCTCTATCTGTGGTCGCAAAAAAAAGAGTGGGCACCTTCAGCGAGAATTTTTTCATTAGGAAGTCCAATTCCATAAATTCATTCTCCGTATGGGATAGTTTGTAAAAGAGGCTCTTGGAGCCATGGCGCACCTGTTCCACTTCAGTCTGTGTCATCGTATGGGGTTGGGACATAATCTGGGTCTGTAATGTCATCGTATAAGCTGTCCACCGCTGGTGGTATTCAGAAAAGTGTCCAGGATGGTCACACTCCATTTCTTCAGTGGGGGGCAGGACTTGCTGCCTCTTTGATGGAATACCTACATGTGTCTCTTAAATGCAAAAGAGAGAAAATTAGTGGCATGAATGTAAATCCCTATTATATGGACAGACATATATATATATATATATATATATATATTATATATATATATATATTATATAATATATACACATATATATATATACATCACATATATATACATACATATGCATATATATATAATATATTATATATATATAGATATAATATATATACATACATACATATACATACACGTATATATATACATACTCACATACATATATATACATATATATTATATATATATATATTTTATATATATATATGACAAAATAATGCATGAATTAGGCTAACACAAATATACCAATTACATAATTTTGCACCCTCAATGAAAATGACCGAACGAAAAAAAGCCAACACACCACAAAAACGCAACCTGGCTTCTATTTACATTAGGCCCCTACACAATAATCATCAAAATTAAAAGAAATAAACATTTGAAATATATCAGTCTGGGTGGTATGAATGAATAGAATCATACAAGTTCACTTTTTTGAATGGAATAATGAAATAAATAAACTTTTGATGATATTCTAATTATATGACCCAGCACCTGTACACACAGAATTTTTGAGGGGAAAAAATGTGTAAATAGTGCACAAAAACACAAGTGACATACCTGCACATGTTTGACAGAGTTTGCTGATGTTGAGATGAGTGTGGTCTGGTTAGTGAATGAATTGTTGATCACACAGCTGTAGGTGTTTTTATCCTGATATTCCACCTCCAGAGGTAGAGAGGAGACTGATGCTGAGATCAGACACACTGATGCACAATAAACTGTTTCCTTTGTACCAGGAGAGAGTCACATGACTCACATTCAACACTGAACACAGCAGTGTAAACAATTCTGCTGTGATGATGATGATGAACAATGTGAAGAGTTTCTGGAGATAACAGGAACTGGAAGATGAGCTGACAAATATGAAAAATAACACAGAAATAAAAGATAAAGTGAAATAATCTACAGAACTGAATTTCAGCAGTAGATATTCAGCACTATTAGAGACACTGAATCTGGAGGATGTGAAGCAGTGATCTGGGGGTTGGTTGTGGGTGCCACTGAATGAATTTGATTAGACACATTATGACAGGTGATATCAGTTTGATGAATTCTGCAAACCCTATTATAAACTAATTATGAAATAATTATGAACATTAGTATGTTTATAAATTCAAACTAACATTAATACAAAAAGTGCATCGAAACTGATTCTATTGCCTATTCTATTTTCAAACATGAAACATCAACTGTAGCAGGCTATACAGATGATTTAGTATTATTTACAATATGAATATGAAAAGGACAAATTACTGTTCATAAATCTCTACTTACCATAAAACAGAACATTAAATTTCTTGATAGTCTCCTGATTCTTAATAGTGATACTTCGTTGATAAAGTCCAGAGTCTGTGGTTCTTGTGTCTGTGATGGTCCGTGATCCGGTCGATCCAGCTGCAGTCTGTCTCTGAATCTCTCGAGATTATCATATCTAGGATTGTTCCCGATTGCTTTCTTTATTCTAGCTATACGTAGTTGTACAAAACGCCACTTGATCTCATCATATGTGTGTATACCATTAACATCACTGTGTAGAATTATAGAATCTCCCTCTTCACTGAAACCAGACTTCACTTCATTTGTCTCAAACCACCACACACCTGGAGAACAAAACAATTAGTTTTAATGTTGGTTAACCAAATGTTTTAGTTTTTTAAACATTTAAAATGGAAATGTAATGTACAGCTTCGTAGTATTTTGACTTGAAAATTATTATTATTATTTTTTAGATTATAGATAGACATACATCACATATAGAAGCACCATAATTTAAGCATTACTTGCAAAATTACTATAGAAATTGACAAAGAAATGTACTTTGCCCTATTGAAATGATGGCATTGAAACAGTATAATCATACTGAATCAAAGCCTGCTGGGTATTTTAGATAATAATGCTAGTTAATGTTGGAGTATTGTATTGTAATATCATTTAGTCTCTCTTCCTCCAAGGAGGTTGATGTGAAGAGTGTCGTAGGGGATTCGCAACCCCAATAGCCACAGTATGAGGAGCTTTTGGAGGTGGTTACTCACGAGGGTGGGCCAAGCTGAACATCGATTGGGCCCACCGGGAAATAGTCTGAACCGCAGAAAAGCAAGCTAGATGAAACGCTTTGTGGCGTGCGGGGGAGGCAACCACCTCCACGCCGGAGTCTACCATTTTTTCCCGATCTCCATGATGAGTTATCGAGATCGTGGAAACACCCGTACTCTTTTGTCCCCCGCGTCAGCACACTACGGCAATGTGAGGACTGGGGAGAGCGTGGCTACCAGAGCAATGCCATGGGTGGAACAGACGCTTCTGAGCTATCTGTCCCCCGGGGCTGCATCGTCTCTGAAGGCTCCGGTGTTGCCTTCCAAGCCGCTTTAGAACAACTTTGGCTTTTGTGGGCAAAGGGTATGCGGTAGCAGGACAGGCTGGTGTGTGTCTGCACACTATGGCGGTGTAAACAGGCGTACCAAGCCAACCTGCTGAAAGATATAGATGAGGGAGAGGAGATCAAGTCCGCAAAATATTTCAGAACTTAGGCGGACCACTGATCCTCCCTCCACGCCACCAAGGAGACCGCTCGTGTCATTGGGCATTCTATGGCAGCCATGGTGGCCACGGAGAGGCACTTGTGGCTGACCCAGTCCAAAATAAAAGAGAAGGACAGGGTCTGCCTCATGGACACCCCGCTTCAGCCTTCTAGCCTGTTCGGTGACACTGTCAATTCAGTCGTCGACAGGTTCCAGGAGGCACGCAACAAGCGGCGGCGTTCCATAAGTTCCTCCCTTGTCGCTATCGCGGGGCATCTGGGCGGGAGATGCCCCTGCCGCATACCAGCTCCTTATACCACGAGGCTCAAAAAACGCTCTGGGCCTGGGACTTCCAAGCCCAAAACAGATCTCAGGGCAGTCACTGAAGCCAGGAAGTCCTCTGCCAATAAGTCCTGATGTGAGGGGCTCAGGACTTCAGAGGGTGGCCCCTACGGGGTAGAGCGGGGTGCACCGCATCACACGGTGCCCATCTCACCTCAGTGCCCTCGGGAAGTCAGTCTGCTAACCTTGCCAGAGCTCCAGGGCGCAGCGGCTTCCAGCGAGCGCTGGTCTCAGTCTATCCGACCGCAAGCGTGGCGGAACTGGAAGGCTTTATTATTTAGCAGCGTGGAAACTACTGCTAAATGTATCTCAATGGGTCCCTGCACACAGTAGAAGGCTATTGCATTCAGTTCGGCTCTCCACCACCAAGATTCAAACGGGGTTATCCCAACATTAGTCGTCCCGAGCAAGACAGGGAATCTGGGTTTTACAGTCGGTATTTCATAGTTCAAAAGAAGGATGAAGGGTTGTGTCCGATCATAGATCTGTGTCAGTTAATCTGGGTTTTTATGAGGCTAATGTTCAAAATGCTCACCATCAAGCATGTTGCATCTCAAATCAGGTCCGAGGACTGATTGTCCCGATAGATCTCAACAACACATACTTCCATGTCTCTATCCTTCCACAACACAGGAAGTTTCTGAGGTTCGCTTTCGGGGGCGAATGCATACCAATATTGAGTACTTCAGTTCGGCCTTGCACTCTCACCCCACACTGTTTACGAAGTGTGTAGATGTGACTCTGGTTCCACTGCGACTGCAGGGCATCCGCTAGAAAATACTAAATTATATCAATGATTGGTTGATTTTAGCTCAATCAGAGCATCAGAGCAGTTCGGACATTGAGATGTCGTTCTTGCCTACATGGGGAAGCTGGGTTTTGAGACTGAACGGCAAGAAAAGTGTACTTTCTCCATTACAGAGGACCACTTATCTAGCGTAATGTGGGGATTTGAGCACGATGCAGGC